>NC_134397.1:205500267-205805981 GCF_050003625.1 Haematobia irritans | reverse complement strand
GCTCCTTTTCGCTCTAGGACGCATAGTTTAGGAGATATGAACAAAACAAGTTTTTCATATAAAAATTTCAATTTTTCCATGATTTGGATGGAATTTTCAAGTTGTTTAGGGTGGTCATGAATTAAGCTCCTTTTCGCTCTAGGACGCATATTTTAGGAGATATAAGCAAAACAAGTTTTTCATATAAAAATTTAAATTTTTCCATGATTTGGATGGAATTTTTGATTTTTTGAGGGTGGTCATGAATTAAGCTCCTTTTCGCTCTAGGACGCATAGCTTAGGAGATATAAGCAAAACAAGTTTTTCATATAAAAATATAAATTTTTCCATGATTTCTATGGAATTTTCAATTTTTTGAGGGTGGTCACGAATTAAGCTCCTTTTCGCTCTAGGACGCATAGTTTAGGAGATATGATCAAAACAAGTTTTTCATATAAAAATTTCAATTTGTTCAGGATTTCAATGGAATTTTCAATTTTTTGGGGGTGGTTATGAATTAAGCTCCTTTTCGCTCTAAGACGCATAGTTTAGGAGATATGAGCAAAACAAGTTTTTCATATAAAAATTTCAATTTTTTCAGGATTTGGATGGAATTTTCAATTTTTTGAGGGTGGTCATGAATTAAGATCCCTTTCGCTCTAGGACGCATAGTTTAGGAGATATGAGCAAAACAAGTTTTTCATATAAAAATTTCAAATTTTCCATGATTTGGATGGAATTTTCAATTTTTTGAGGGTGGTCATGAATTAAGCTCCTTTTCGCTCTAGGACGCATAGTTTAGGAGATATGAGCAAAACAAGTTTTTCATATAAAAATTTCAATTTTGCCATGATTTGGATGGACTTTTCAATTTTATGAGGGTGGTCACGAATTAAGCTCCTTTTCGCTCTAGGACGCATAGTTTAGGAGATATGAGCAAAACAAGTTTTTCATATAAAAATTTCAATTTTGCCATGATTTGGATGGAATTTTAAATTTTTTGAGTTGTCATGAATTAAGCTCCTTTTCGCTCTAGGACGCATAGTTTAGGAGATATGAGCAAAACAAGTTTTTCATATAAAAATTTCAATTTTGCCATGATTTGGATGGACTTTTCAATTTTATGAGGGTGGTCACGAATTAAGCTCCTTTTCGCTCTAGGACGCATAGTTTAGGAGATATGAGCAAAACAAGTTTTTCATATAAAAATTGGAATTTTTCCATGATTTGGATGGAATTTTAAATTTTTTGAGTTGTCATGAATTAAGCTCCTTTTCGCTCTAGGACGCATAGTTTAAGAGATATGAGCAAAACAAGTTTTTCATATAAAAATTTCAATTTTTTCAGGATTTGGATGTAATTTTAAATTTTTTGGGGGTGGTCATGAATTAAGCACCTTTTCGCTCTAGGACGCATAGTTTAGGAGATATGAGCAAAACAAGTTTTTCATATAAAAATTTCAATTTTTTTCAGGATTTGGATGGAATTTTCAATTTTTTGGGGGTGGTCATGAATTAAGCTCCTTTTCGCTCTAGGACGCATAGTTTAGGAAAAACAAGTTTTTCATATAAAAATTTCAATTTTTTTCAGGATTTGGATGGAATTTTCAATTTTTTGAGGGTGGTCATGAATTAAGCTCCTTTTCGCTCTAGGACGCATAGTCTAGGAGATATGAGCAAAACAAGTTTTTCATATAAAAATTTCAAATTTTCCATGATTTGGATGGAATTTTCAATTTTTTGAGGGTGGTCATGAATTAAGCTCCTTTTCGCTCTAGGACGCATAGTTTAGGAGATATGAGCAAAACAAGTTTTTCATATAAAAATTTCAATTATGCCATGATTTGGATGAACTTTTCAATTTTTTGAGGGTGGTCACGAATTAAGCTCCTTTTCGCTCTAGGACGTATAGTTTAGGAGATATGAGCAAAACAAGTTTTTCATATAAAAATTTAAATTTTTCCATGATTTGGATGGACTTTTCAATTTTTTGAGGGTGGTCACGAATTAAGCTCCTTTTCGCTCTAGGACGCATAGTTTAGGAGATATGAGCAAAACAAGTTTTTCATATAAAAATTTGAATTTTTTAGGATTTGGATGGAATTTTCAATTTTTTCATATAAAAATTTGAATTTTTCCATGATTTGGATGGAATTTTCAATTTTTTGAGGGTGGTCATAAATTAAGCTCCTTTTCGCTCTAGGACGCATAGTTTAGGAGATATGAGCAAAACAAGTTTTTCATATAAAAATTTCAATTTGTTCAGGATTTGGATGGAATTTTAAATTTTTTGGGGTAGTCATGAATTAAGCTCCTTTTCGCTCTAGGACTCATAGTTTAGGAGATATGAGCAAAACAAGTTTTTCATATAAAAATTTCAATTTTTTCAGGATTTGGATGGAATTTTAAATTTTTTGGGGGTAGTCATGAATTAAGCTCCTTTTCGCTCTAGGACGCATATTTTAGGAGATATGAGCAAAACAAGTTTTTCATATAAAAATTTCATTTTTTTCAGGATTTGGATGGAATTTTCAATTTTTTGGGGGTGGTCATGAATTAAGCTCCTTTTCGCTCTAGGACGCATAGTTTAGGAGATATGAGCAAAACAAGTTTTTCATATAAAAATTTCAATTTTTTCAGGATTTGGATGGAATTTTAAATTTTTTGGGGGTGGTCATGAATTAAGCTCCTTTTCGCTCTAGGACTCATAGTTTAGGAGATATGAGCAAAACAAGTTTTTCATATAAAAATTTCAATTTTTCCATGATTTGGATGGAATTTTAAATTTTTGAGGGCGGTCATGAATTAAGCTCCTTTTCGCTCTAGGACGCATAGTTTAGGAGATATGAGCAAAACAAGTTTTTCATATAAAAATTTAAATTTTTTCAGGATTTGGATGGAGTTTTCAATTTTTTTGGGGGTGGTCATGAATTAAGCACCTTTTCGCTCTAGGACGCATAGTTTAGGCGATATGAGCAAAACAAGTTTTTCATATAAAAATTTCAATTTTTCCACGATTTTGATGGAATTTTCAAGTTGTTTAGGGTGGTCATGAATTAAGCTCCTTTTCGCTCTAGGACGTATAGTTTAGGAGATATGAGCAAAACAAGTTTTTCATATAAAAATTTAAAATTGTCCATGATTTGGATGGAATTTTCAATTTTTTGAGTTGTCATGAATTAAGCGCCTTTTCGCTCTAGGACGCATAGTTTAGGAGATATGAGCAAAACAAGTTTTTCATATAAAAATTTCAATTTTGCCATGATTTGGATGGAATTTTCAATTTTTTGAGGGTGGTCACGAATTAAGCTCCTTTTCGCTCTAGGACGCATAGTTTAGGAGATATGAGCAAAACAAGTTTTTCATATAACAATTTCAATTTTTTTAGGATTTGGATGGAATTTTAAATTTTTTCATATAAAAATTTAATTTTTTTCAGGATTTGGATTGAATTTTCAATTTTTTGGGGGTGGTCATGAATTAAGCTCCTTTTCGCTCTAGGACGCATAGTTTAGGAGATATGAGCAAAACAAGGTTTTCATATAAAAATTTCAATTTTTTCAGGATTTGGATGGAATTTTCAATTTTTTGGGGGTGGTCATGAATTAAGCTCCTTTTCGCTCTAGGACGCATAGTTTAGGAGATATGAGCAAAACAAGTTTTTCATATAAAAATTTCAATTTTCAATTTTTAGGGGCTGGTCATGAATTAAGGTCCTTTTCACTCTAGGACGCATAGTTTAGGAGATATGAGCAAAACAAGTTTTTCATATAAAAATTTCAATTTTTAATTTTTAGGGGCTGGTCATGAATTAAGGTCCTTTTCGCTCTAGGACGCATAGTTTAGGAGATATGAGCAAAACAAGTTTTTCATATAAAAATTTCAATTTGTTCAGGATTTGAATGGAATTTTAAATTTTTTGGGGGTGGTCATGAATTAAGCTCCTTTTCGCTGTAGGCCGCACAGTTTAGGAGATATGAGCAAAACAAGTTTTTCATATAAAAATTTGAATTTTTCCATGATTTGGATGGAATTTTCAATTTTTTGAGGGTGGTCATGATTTAAACTCCTTTTCGCCCTAGGACGCATAGTTTAGAAGATATGAGCAAAACAAGTTTTTCATATAAAAATTTCAATTTTTTCATGATTTGGATGGAATTTTCAATTTTTTGAGGGTGGTCATGAATTAAGCTCCTTTTCGCTCTAGGACGCATAGTTTAGGAGATATGAGCAAAACAAGTTTTTCATATAAAAATTTCAATTTTTTCACAATTTTGGATGGAATTTTAAATTTTTTTAAGGTGGTCATGAATTAAGCTCCTTTTCGCTCTAGGACGCATAGTTTAGGAGATATGAGCAAAACAAGTTTTTCATATAAAAATTTCAATTTTTCCATGATTTGGATGGAATTTTCAATTTTTTGAGGGTGGTCATGAATTAAGCTCCATTTCGCTCTAGGACGCATAGTTTAGGAGATATGAGCAAAACAAGTTGTTCATATAAAAATTTCAATTTTTTCAGGATTTGGATGGAATTTTAAATTTTTTGGGGGTGGTCATGATTTAAACTCCTTTTCGCCCTAGGACGCATAGTTTAGGAGATATGAGCAAAACAAGTTTTTCATATAAAAATTTCAATTTTCAATTTTTAGGGGCTGGTCATGAATTAAGGTCCTTTTCGCTCTAGGACGCATAGTTTAGGAGATATGAGCAAAACAAGTTTTTCATATAAAAATTTCAATTTGTTCAGGATTTGAATGGAATTTTCAATTTTTTGAGGGTGGTCATGAATTAAGTTCCTTTTCGCTCTAGGACGCATAGTTTAGGAGATATGAGCAAAACAAGTTTTTCATATAAAAATTTCAATTTTTTCAGGATTTGGATGGTATTTTCAATTTTTTGGGGGTGGTCATGAATTAAGCTCCTTTTCGCTCTAGGACGCATAGTTTAGGAGATATCAGCAAAACAAGTTTTTCATATAAAAATTTCAATTTTTCCAGAATTTTGGATGGAATTTGAAATTTTTTGAAGGTGGTCATGAATTAAGCTCCTTTTCGCTCTAGGACGCATAGTTTAGGAGATATGAGCAAAACAAGTTTTTCATATAAAAATTTCAATTTTCAATTTTTAGGGGCTGGTCATGAATTAAGCTCCTTTTCGCTCTAGGACGCATAGTTTAGGAGATATGAGCAAAACAAGTTTTTCATATAAAAATTTCAATTTGTTCAGGATTTGAATGGAATTTTAAATTTTTTGGGGGTGGTCATGCATTAAGCTCCTTTTCGCTGTTGGCCGCATAGTTTAGGAGATATGAGCAAAACAAGTTTTTCATATAAAAATTTCAATTTTTCCATGATCTGGATGGAATTTTAAATTTTTTGAAGGTGGTCATGAATTAAGCTCCTTTTCGCTCTAGGACGCATAGTTTAGGAGATATGAGCAAAACAAGTTTTTCATATAAAAATTTCAATTTTTTCATGATTTGGATGGAATTTTCAATTTTTTGAGGGTGGTCATGAATTAAGCTCCTTTTCGCTCTAGGACGCATAGTTTAGCAAAACAAGTTTTTCATATAAAAATTTCAATTTTTTCAGAATTTTGGATGGAATTTTAAATTTTTTGAAGGTGGTCATGAATTAAGCTTCTTTTCGCTCTAGGACGCATAGTTTAGGAGATATGAGCAAAACAAGTTTTTCATATAAAAATTTCAATTTTTCCATGATTTGGATGGAATTTTAAATTTTTTGAGGGTGGTCATGAATTAAGCTCCTTTTCGCTCTAGGACGCATAGTTTAGGAGATATGAGCAAAACAAGTTTTTCATATAAAAATTTCAATTTTTCCATGATTTGGATGGAATATTAAATTTTTTGAGGGTGGTCATGAATTAAGCTCCTTTTCGCTCTAGGACGCATAGTTTAGGAGATATGAGCAAAACAAGTTTTTCATATAAAAATTTCAATTTTTTTCAGGATTTGGATGGAATTTTCAATTTTTTGAGGGTGGCCATGAATTAAGCTCCTTTTCGCTCTAGGACGCATAGGTTAGGAGATATGAGCAAAACATGTTTTTCATATAAAAATTTCAATTTTTCAGGATTTGGATGGAATTTCCAATTTTTTGAGGGTGGTCATGAATTAAGCTCCTTTTCGCTCTAGGCCGCATAGTTTAGGAGATATGAGCAAAACAAGTGTTTCATATAAAAATTTCAATTTTTTTCAGGATTTGGATGGAATTTTCAATTTTTTGGAGGGTGGTCATGAATTAAGCTCCTTTTCGCTCTAGGCCGCATAGTTTAGGAGATATGAGCAAAACAAGTTTTTCATATAAAAATTTCAATTTTTTCAGGATTTGGAAGGAATTTTCAATTTTTTGGGGGTTGTCATGAATTAAGCTCCTTTTCGCTCTAGGACGCATAGTTTAGGAGATATGAGCAAAACAAGTTTTTCATATAAAAATTTCAATTTTTCCATGATTTGGATGGAATTTTCAATTTTTTGTGGGTGGTCATGAATTAAGCTCCTTTTCGCTCTAGGACGCATAGGTTAGGAGATATGAGCAAAACATGTTTTTCATATAAAAATTTCAATTTTTTCAGGATTTGGATGGAATTTCCAATTTTTTGAGGGTGGTCATGAATTAAGCTCCTTTTCGCTCTAGGCCGCATAGTTTAGGAGATATGAGCAAAACAAGTGTTTCATATAAAAATTTCAATTTTTTTAGGATTTGAATGGAATTTTTAATTTTTTGGGGGTGGTCATGAATTAAGCTCCTTTTCGCTCTAGGACGCATAGTTTAGGAGATATGAGCAAAACAAGCTTTTCATATAAAAATTTCAATTTTTTCAGGATTTGGATGGAATTTTCAATTTTTTGGGGGTGGTCATGAATTAAGCACCTTTTCGCTCTAGGACGCATAGTTTAGGAGATATGAGCAAAACAAGTTTTTCATATAAAAATTTCAATTTTTTTCAGGATTTGGATGGAATTTTCAATTTTTTGGGGGTGGTCATGAATTAAGCTCCTTTTCGCTCTAGGCCGCATAGTTTAGGAGATATGAGCAAAACAAGTTTTTCATATAAAAATTTCATTTTTTTCAGGATTTGGAAGGAATTTTCAATTTTTTGGGGGTGGTCATGAATTAAGCAAGTTTTTCATATAAAAATTTCAATTTTTTCAGGATTTGGATGGAATTTTCAATTTTTTGGGGGTGGTCATGAATTAAGCACCTTTTCGCTTTAGGACGCATAGTTTAGGAGATATGAGCAAAACAAGTTTTTCATATAAAAATTTAAATTTTTTCAGGATTTGGATGGAATTTTCAATTTTTTGAGGGTGGTCATGAATTAAGCACCTTTTCTCTCTAGGACGCATAGTTTAGGAGATATGAGCAAAACAAGTTTTTCATATAAAAATTTCAATTTTTCCATGATTTGGATGGAATTTTCAATTTTTTGGGTGTGGTCATGAATTAAGCTCCTTTTCGCTCTAGGACGCATAGGTTAGGAGATATGAGCAAAACAAGTTTTTCATATAAAAATTTCAATTTTTCCATGATTTGGATGGAATTTTCAATTTTTTGGGGGAGGTCATGAATTAAGCTCCTTTTCGCTCTAGGACGCATAGTTTAGGAGATATGAGCAAAACAAGTTTTTCATATAAAAATTTCAATTTTTCCATGATTTGGATGGAATTTTCAATTTTCTGAGGGTGGTCATGAATTAAGCAAGTTTTTCATATAAAAATTTCAATTTTTCCATGATTTGGAT
This sequence comes from Haematobia irritans, assembly GCF_050003625.1. Taxonomy (NCBI): domain Eukaryota; kingdom Metazoa; phylum Arthropoda; class Insecta; order Diptera; family Muscidae; genus Haematobia; species Haematobia irritans. The sequence continues at coordinate 205,798,237 of NC_134397.1, read as the reverse complement.
GGAATTTTCAATTTTTTGAGGGTGGTCATGAATTAAGGTCCTTTTCGCTCTAGGACGCATAGTTTAGGAGATATGAGCAAAACAAGTTTTTCACATAAAAATTTCAATTTTTCCATGATTTGGATGGAATTTTAATTTTTTTTGTGGGTGGACATGAATTAAGCTCCTTTTCGCTCTAGGACGCATAGTTTAGGAGATATGAGCAAAACAAGTTTTTCATATAAAAATTTCAATTTTTCCATGATTTGGATGGAATTTTAAATTTTTTTGTGGGTGGACATGAATTAAGCTCCTTTTCGCTCTAGGACGCATAGTTTAGGAGATATGAGCAAAACAAGTTTTTCATATAAAAATTTCAATTTTTTCAGGATTTGGATGGAATTTTCAATTTTTTGAGGGTGGTCATGAATTAAGCTCCTTTTCGCTCTAGGACGCATAGTTTAGGAGATATGAGCAAAACAAGTTTTTCATATAAAAATTTCAATTTTTTCAGGATTTGGATGGAATTTTCAATTTTTTGGGGGTGGTCATGAATTAAGCTCCTTTTCGCTCTAGGACGCATAGTTTAGGAGATATGAGCAAAACAAGTTTTTCATATAAAAATTTCAATTTTTCCTTGATTTGGATGGAATTTTCAATTTTTTGAGGGTGGTCATGAATTAAGCTCCTTTTCGCTCTAGGACGCATAGTTTAGGAGATATGAGCAAAACAAGTTTTTCATATAAAAATTTCAATTTTTCCATGATTTGGATGGAATTTTCAATTTTTTGGAGGTGGTCATGAATTAAGCTCCTTTTTGCTCTAGGACGCATAGTTTAGGAGATATGAGCAAAACAAGTTTTTCATATAAAAATTGCAATTTTTCCATGATTTGGATGGAATTTTCAATTTTTTGAGGGTGGTCATGAATTAAGCTCCTTTTCGATCTAGGACGCATAGTTTAGGAGATATGAGCACAACACGTTTTTCATATAAAAATTTCAATTTTTTCAGGATTTGGATGGAATTTTAAATTTTTTAGGGTGGTCATGAATTAAGCTCCTTTTCGCTCTAGGACGCATAGTTTAGGAGATATGAGCAAAACAAGTTTTTCATATAAAAATTTCAATTTTTTCAGGATTTGGATGGAATTTTCAATTTTTTGAGGGTGGTCATGAATTAAGCTCCTTTTCGCTCTAGGACGCATAGTTTAGGAGATATGAGCAAAACAAGTTTTTCATATAAAAATTTCAATTTTTCCTTGATTTGGATGGAATTTTCAATTTTTTGAGGGTGGTCATGAATTAAGCTCCTTTTCGCTCTAGGACGCATAGTTTAGGAGATATGAGCAAAACAAGTTTTTCATATAAAAATTTCAATTTTTCCATGATTTGGATGGAATTTTCAATTTTTTGGAGGTGGTCATGAATTAAGCTCCTTTTTGCTCTAGGACGCATAGTTTAGGAGATATGAGCAAAACAAGTTTTTCATATAAAAATTTCAATTTTTTCATGATTTGGATGGAATTTTCAATATTTTGGAGGTCGTCATGAATTAAGCTCCTTTTCGCTCTAGGACGCATAGTTTAGGAGATATGAGCAAAACAAGTTTTTCATATAAAAATTTCAATTTTTCCATTTTTCGCTCTAGGACGCATAGTTTAGGAGATATGAGCAAAACAAGTTTTTCATATAAAAATTTCAATTTTTCCATGATTTGGATGGAATTTTCAATTTTTTGAGGGTGGTCATGAATTAAGCTCCTTTTCGCTCTAGGACGCATAGTTTAGGAGATATGAGCAAAACAAGTTTTTCATATAAAAATTTCAATTTTTTCAAGATTTGGATGGAATTTTCAATTTTTTGAGGGTGGTCATGAATTAAGCTCCTTTTCGCTCTAGGACGCATAGTTTAGGAGATATGAGCAAAACAAGTTTTTCATATAAAAATTTCAATTTTTCCATGATCTGGATGGAATTTTCAATTTTTTGAGGGTGGTCATGAATTAAGCTCATTTTCGCTCTAGGACGCATAGTTTAGGAGATATGAGCAAAACAAGTTTTTCATATAAAAATTTCATTTTTTTCACGATTTGAATGGAATTTTCAATTTTTTGAGGGTGGTCATGAATTAAGCTCCTTTTCGCTCTAGGACGCATAGTTTAGGAAATATGAGCAAAACAAGTTTTTCTTATAAAAATTTAAATTTTTTCAGGATTTGGATGGAATTTTCAATTTTTTGAGGGTGGTCATGAATTAAGCTCCTTTTCGCTCTAGGACGCATAGTTTAGGAGATATGAGCAAAACAAGTTTTTCATATAAAAATTTCAATTTTTCCATGATCTGGATGGAATTTTCAAATTTTTGAATGTGGTCATGAATTAAGCTCCTTTTCGTTCTAGGACGCATAGTTTAGGAGAATGAGCAAAACAAGTTTTTCATATAAAAATTTCAATTTTTCCATGATCTGGATGGAATTTTCAAATTTTTGAATGTGGTCATGAATTAAGCTCCTTTTCGTTCTAGGACGCATAGTTTAGGAGAATGAGCAAAACAAGTTTTTCATATAAAAATTTAAATTTTTCCATGATCTGGATGGAATTTTCAATTTTTTGAGGGTGGTCATGAATTAAGCTCCTTTTCGCTCTAGGACGCATAGTTTAGGAGATATGAGCAAAACAAGTTTTTCATATAAAAATTTCAATTTTTCCATGATCTGGATGGAATTTTCAATTTTTTGAGGGTGGTCATGAATTAAGCTCCTTTTCGCTCTAGGACGCATAGTTTAGGAGATATGAGCAAAACAAGTTTTTCATATAAAAATTTCATTTTTTTCAGGATTTGAATGGAATTTTCAATTTTTTGGGGGTGGTCATGAATTAAGCTCCTTTTCGCTCTAGGGCGCATAGTTTAGGAGATATGAGCAAAACAAGTTTTTCATATAAAAATTTCAATTTTTCCATGATTTGGATGGAATTTTCAATTTTTTGAGGGTGGTCATGAATTAAGCTCCTTTTCGCTCTAGGACGCATAGTTTAGGAGAATGAGCAAAACAAGTTTTTCATATAAAAATTTCAATTTTTCCATGATTTGGGTGGAATTTTCAATTTTTTGAGGGTGGTCATGAATTAAGCTCCTTTTCGCTCTAGGACGCATAGTTTAGGAGATATGAGCAAAAAAGTTTTTCATATAAAAATTTAAATTTTTTCAGGATTTGGATGGAATTTTTAATTTTTTGAGGGTGGTCATGAATTAAGCTCCTTTTCGCTCTAGGACGCATAGTTTAGGAGATATGAGCAAAACAAGTTTTTCATATAAAAATTTCATTTTTTTCAGGATTTGGATGGAATTTTCAATTTTTTGAGGGTGGTCATGAATTAAGGTCCTTTTCGCTCTAAGACGCATAGTTTAGGAGATATGAACAAAACAAGTTTTTCATATAAAAATTTCAATTTTTCCATGATTTGGATGGAATTTTCAATTTTTTGAGGGTGGTCATGAATTAAGCTCCTTTTCGTTCTAGGACGCATAGTTTAGGAGATATGAGCAAAACAAGTTTTTCATATAAAAATTTCAATGTTTCCATGGTTTGGATGGAATTTTCAATTTTTTGAGGGTGGTCATGAATTATGCTCCTTTTCGCTCTAGGGCGCATAGTTTAGGAGATATGAGCAAAACAAGTTTTTCATATAAAAATTTCAATTTTTCCATGATTTGGGTGGAATTTTCAATTTTGTGAGGGTGGTCATGAATTAAGCTCCTTTTCGCTCTAGGACGCATAGTTTAGGAGATATGAGCAAAACAAGTTTTTCATATAAAAATTTCAATTTTTTCAGGATTTGGATGGAATTTGCAATATTTTGGAGGTCGTCATGAATTAAGCTCCTTTTCGCTCTAGGACGCATAGTTTAGGAGATATGAGCAAAACAAGTTTTTCATATAAAAATTTCAATTTTTCCATTTTTCGCTCTAGGACGCATAGTTTAGGAGATATGAGCAAAACAAGTTTTTCATATAAAAATTTCAATTTTTCCATGATTTGGATGGAATTTTCAATTTTTTGAGGGTGGTCATGAATTAAGCTCCTTTTCGCTCTAGGACGCATAGTTTAGGAGATATGAGCAAAACAAGTTTTTCATATAAAAATTTCACTTTTTCCATGATCTGGATGGAATTTTCAATTTTATGAGGGTGGTCATGAATTAAGCTCCTTTTCGCTCTAGGACGCATAGTTTAGGAGATAGGCTCAAAACAAGTTTTTCATATAAAAATTTCATTTTTTTCAGGATTTGAATGGAATTTTCAATTTTTTGAGGGTGGTCATGAATTAAGCTCCTTTTCGCTCTAGGACGCATAGTTTAGGAAATATGAGCAAAACAAGTTTTTCTTATAAAAATTTCAATTTTTTCAGGATTTGGATGGAATTTTCAATTTTTTGGGGGTGGTCATGAATTAAGCTCCTTTTCGCTCTAGGACGCATAGTTTAGGAGATATGAGCAAAACATGTTTTTCATATAAAAATTTCAATTTTTTCAGGATTTGGATGGAATTTTCAATTTTTTGAGGGTGGTCATGAATTAAGCTCCTTTTCGCTCTAGGACGCATAGTTTAGGAGATATGAGCAAAACAAGTTTTTCATATAAAAATTTCAATTTTTTTTGGATTTGGATGGAATTTTCAATTTTTTGAGGGTGGTCATGAATTAAGCTCCTTTTCGCTCTAGGACGCATAGTTTAGGAGATAGGCTCAAAACAAGTTTTTCATATAAAAATTTCATTTTTTTCAGGATTTGAATGGAATTTTCAATTTTTTGAGGGTGGTCATGAATTAAGCTCCTTTTCGCTCTAGGACGCATAGTTTAGGAGATATGAGCAAAACAAGTTTTTCATATAAAAATTTCAATTTTTTCAGGATTTGGATGGAATTTTCAATTTTTTGAGGGTGGTCATGAATTAAGCTCCTTTTCGCTCTAGGACGCATAGTTTAGGAGATATGAGCAAAACATGTTTTTCATATAAAAATTTCAATTTTTCCATGATTTGGATGGAATTTTCAATTTTTTGGGGGTGGTCATGAATTAAGCTCCTTTTCGCTCTAGGACGCATAGTTTAGGAGATATGAGCAAAACAAGTTTTTCATATAAAAATTTAAATTTTTTTTGGATTTGGATGGAATTTTCAATTTTTTGAGGGTGGTCATGAATTAAGGTCCTTTTCGCTCTAGGACGCATAGTTTAGAAGATATGAGCAAAACAAGTTTTTCATATAAAAATTTCAATTTTTCCATGATTTGGATGGAATTTTCAATTTTTTGAGGGTGGTCATGAATTAAGCTCCTTTTCGCTCTAGGACGCATAGTTTAGGAGATATGAGCAAAACAAGTTTTTCATATAAAAATTTAAATTTTTCCATGATTTGGGTGGAATTTTCAATTTTTTGAGGGTGGTCATGAATTAAGCTCCTTTTCGCTCTAGGACGCATAGTTTAGGAGATATGAGCAAAACAAGTTTTTCATATAAAAATTTCAATTTTTCCATGATTTGGATGGAATTTTCAATTTTTTGAGGGTGGTCATGAATTAAGCTCCTTTTCGCTCTAGGACGCATAGTTTAGGAGATATGAGCAAAACAAGTTTTTCATATAAAAATTTCAATTTTTCCATGATTTGGATGGAATTTTCAATTTTTTGAGGGTGGTCATGAATTAAGCTCCTTTTCGCTCTAGGACGCATAGTTTAGGAGATATGAGCAAAACAAGTTTTTCTTATAAAAATTTCAATTTTTTCAGGATTTGGATGGAATTTTCAATTTTTTTGGGGTGGTCATGAATTAAGCTCCTTTTCGCTCTAGGACGCATAGTTTAGGAGATATGAGCAAAACAAGTTTTTCATATAAAAATTTCAATTTTTCCATGATTTGGATGGAATTTTCAATTTTGTGAGGGTGGTCATGAATTAAGCTCCTTTTCGCTCTAGGACGCATAGTTTAGGAGATATGAGCAAAACAAGTTTTTCATATAAAAATTTCAATTTTTCCATGATTTGGGTGGAATTTTCAATTTTTTGAGGGTGGTCATGAATTAAGCTCCTTTTCGCTCGAGGGCGCATAGTTTAGGAGATATGAGCAAAACAAGTTCTTCATATAAAAATTTAAATTTTTCCATGATCTGGATGGAATTTTCAATTTTGTGAGGGTGGTCATGAATTAAGCTCCTTTTCGCTCTAGGACGCATAGTTTAGGAGATATGAGCAAAACAAGTTTTTCATATAAAAATTTTAATTTTTTCAGGATTTGGATGGAATTTTCAATTTTTTGAGGGTGGTCATGAATTAAGCTCCTTTTCGCTCTAGGACGCATAGTTTAGGAGATATGAGCAAAACAAGTTTTTCATATAAAAATTTAAATTTTTTCAGGATTTGGATGGAATTTTCAATTTTTTGGGGGTGGTCATGAATTAAGCTCCTTTTCGCTCTAGGACGCATAGTTTAGGAGATATGAGCAAAACAAGTTTTTCATATAAAAATTTCAATTTTTCCATGATCTGGATGGAATTTTCAAATTTTTGAAGGTGGTCATGAATTAAGCTCCTTTTCGCTCTAGGACGCATAGTTTAGGAGATATGAGCAAAACAAGTTTTTCATATAAAAATTTCAATTTTTCCATGATTTGGATGGAATTTTCAATTTTTTGAGGGTGGTCATGAATTAAGCTCCTTTTCGCTCTAGGACGCATAGTTTAGGAGATATGAGCAAAACAAGTTTTTCATATAAAAATTTCAATTTTTCCATGATTTGGATGGAATTTTCAATTTTTTGAGGGTGGTCATTAATTAAGCTCCTTTTCGCTCTAGGACGCATAGTTTAGGAGATATGAGCAAAACAAGTTTTTCATATAAAAATTTCAATTTTTCCATGATTTGGGTGGAATTTTCAATTTTTTGAGGGTGGTCATGAATTAAGCTCCTTTTCGCTCTAGGACGCATAGTTTAGGAGATATGAGCAAAACAAGTTTTTCATATAAAAATTTCAATTTTTTCAGGATTTGGATGGAATTTTCAATTTTTTGAGGGTGGTCATGAATTAAGCTCCTTTTCGCTCTAGGACGCATAGTTTAGGAGATATGAGCAAAACAAGTTTTTCATATAAAAATTTCAATTTTTCCATGATTTGGATGGAATTTTCAAGTTTTTGGGGGTGGTCATGAATTAAGCTCATTTTCGCTCTAGGACGCATAGTTTAGGAGATATGAGCAAAACAAGTTTTTCATATAAAAATTTCAATTTTTCCATGATCTGGATGGAATTTTCAAATTTTTGAAGGTGGTCATGAATCAAGCTCCTTTTCGCTCTAGGACGCATAGTTTAGGAGATATGAGCAAAACAAGTTTTTCATATAAAAATTTCAATTTTTCCATGATTTGGATGGAGTTTTCAATTTTTTGGAGGTGGTCATGAATTAAGCTCCTTTTCGCTCTAGGACGCATAGTTTAGGAGATATGAGCAAAACAAGTTTTTCATATAAAAATTTCAATTTTTCCATGATCTGGATGGAATTTTCAAATTTTTGAAGGTGGTCATGAATAAAGCTCCTTTTCGCTCTAGGACGCATAGTTTAGGAGATATGAGCAAAACAAGTTTTTCATATAAAAATTTCAATTTTTCCATGATTTGGATGGAATTTTCAATTTTTTGAGGGTGGTCGTGAATTAAGGTCCTTTTCGCTCTAGGGCGCGTAGTTTAGGAGATATGAGCAAAACAAGTTATTCATATAAAAATTTCAATTTTTCCATGATCTGGATGGAATTTTCAATTTTGTGAGGGTGGTCATGAATTAAGCTCCTTTTCGCTCTAGGACGCATAGTTTAGGAGATATGAGCAAAACAAGTTTTTCATATAAAAATTTCAATTTTTTCAGGATTTGGATGGAATTTTCAATTTTTTGAGGGTGGTCGTGAATTAAGGTCCTTTTCGCTCTAGGACGCATAGTTTAGGAGATATGAGCAAAACAAGTTTTTCATATAAATATTTTAATTTTTCCATGATTTGGATGGAATTTTCAATTTTTTGAGGGTGGTCATGAATTAAGCTCCTTTTTGCTCTAGGACGCATAGTTTAGGAGATATGAGCAAAACAAGTTTTTCATATAAAAATTTCAATTTTTCTATGATTTGGATGGAATTTTCAATTTTTTGAGGGTGGTCATGAATTAAGCTCCTTTTCGCTCTAGGACGCATAGTTTAGGAGATATGAGCAAAACAAGTTTTTCATATAAAAATTTCAATTTTTCCATGATCTGGATAGAATTTTCAATTTTTTGAGGGTGGTCATGAATTAAGCTCCTTTTCGCTCTAGGACGCATAGTTTAAGAGATATGAGCAAAACAAGTTTTTCATACAAAAATTTCAATTTGTTCAGGATTTGAATGGAATTTTAAATTTTTTGGGGGTGGTCATGAATTAAGCTCCTTTTCGCTCTAGGACGCATAGTTTAGGAGATATGAGCAAAACAACTTTTTCATATAAAAATTTCAATTTTTCCATGATTTGGATGGAATTTTCAATTTTTTGAGGGTGGTCATGAATTAAGCTCCTTTTCGCTCTAGGACGCATAGTTTAGGAGATATGAGCAAAACAAGTTTTTCATATAAAAATTTAAATTTTTCCATGATCTGGATGGAATTTTCAATTTTTTGAGGGTGGTCATGAATTAAGCTCCTTTTCGCTCTAGGACGCATAGTTTAGGAGATATGAGCAAAACAAGTTTTTCATATAAAAATTTCAATTTTTCTATGATTTGGATGGAATTTTCAATTTTTTGAGGGTGGTCATGAATTAAGCTCCTTTTCGCTCTAGGACGCATAGTTTAGGAGATATGAGCAAAACAAGTTTTTCATATAAAAATTTCAATTTTTCCATGATTTGGATAGAATTTTCAATTTTTTGGGGGTGGTCATGAATTAAGCTCCTTTTCGCTCTAGGACGCATAGTTTAGGAGATATGAGCAAAACAAGTTTTTCATATAAAAATTTCAATTTGTTCAGGCTTTGAATGGAATTTTCAATTTTTTGGGGGTGGTCATGAATTAAGCTCCTTTTCGCTCTAGGGCGCATAGTTTAGGAGATATGTGCAAAACAAGTTTTTCATATAAAAATTTCAATTTTTCCATGATCTGGATGGAATTTTCAAATTTTTGAAGGTGGTCATGAATTATGCTCCTTTTCGCTCTAGGACGCATAGTTTAGGAGATATGAGCAAAACAAGTTTTTCATATAAAAATTTCAATTTTTCCATGATTTGGATGGAATTTTCAATTTTTTGAGGGTGGTCATGAATTAAGGTCCTTTTCGCTCTAGGACGCATAGTTTAGGAGATATGAGCAAAACAAGTTTTTCATATAAAAATTTAAATTTTTTCAGGATTTGGATGGAATTTTCAATTTTTTGGGGGTGGTCATGAATTAAGCTCCTTTTCGCTCTAGGACGCATAGTTTAGGAGATATGAGCAAAACAAGTTTTTCATATAAAAATTTCAATTTTTCCATGATTTGGATGGAATTTTCAATTTTTTGGGGGTGGTCATGAATTAAGCTCCTTTTCGCTCTAGGACGCATAGTTTAGGAGATATGAGCAAAACAAGTTTTTCATATAAAAATTTCAATTTTTCCATGATTTGGGTGGAATTTTCAATTTTTTGGAAATGGTCATGAATTAAGCTCCTTTTCGCTCTAGGACGCATAGTTTAGGAGATATGAGCAAAACAAGTTTTTCATATAAAAATTTCATTTTTTTCAGGATTTGGATGGAATTTTCAATTTTTTGGGGGTGGTCATGAATTAAGCTCCTTTTCGCTCTAGGACGCATAGTTTAGGAGATATGAGCAAAACAAGTTTTTCATATAAAAATTTCAATTTTTCTATGATTTGGATGGAATTTTCAATTTTTTGAGGGTGGTCATGAATTAAGCTCCTTTTCGCTCTAGGACGCATAGTTTAGGAGATATGAGCAAAACAAGTTTTTCATATAAAAATTTCATTTTTTTCAGGATTTGAATGGAATTTTATATTTTTGGGGGTGGTCGTGAATTAAGCTCCTTTTCGCTCTAGGGCGCATAGTTTAGGAGATATGAGGAAAACAAGTTTTTCATAAAAAAATTTCAATTTTTTCAGGATTTGGATGGAATTTTCAATTTTTTGAGGGTGGTCATGCAAAACAAGTTTTTCATATAAAAATTTCAATTTTTCCATGATTTGGATGGAATTTTCAATTTTTTGAGGGTGGTCATGAATTAAGGTCCTTTTCGCTCTAGGACGCATAGTTTAGGAGATATGAGCAAAACAAGTTTTTCATATAAAAATTTCAATTTTTCCATGATTTGGGTGGAATTTTCAATTTTTTGGGGGTGGTCCTTTTCGCTCTAGGCCGCATAGTTTAGGAGATATGAGCAAAACAAGTTTTTCATATAAAAATTTCAATTTTCCCAAGATCTGGATGGAATTTTCAATTTTTTGAGGGTGGTCATGAATTAAGCTCCTTTTCGCTCTAGGACGCATAGTTTAGGAGATATGAACAAAACAAGTTTTTCATATAAAAATTTCAATTTTTTCAGGATTTGGATGGAATTTTCAATTTTTTGATGGAATTTTCAATTTTTTGGGGGTGGTCATGAATTAAGCTCCTTTTCGCTCTAGGACGCATAGTTTAGGAGATATGAGCAAAACAAGTTTTTCATATAAAAATTTCAATTTTTCCATGATCTGGATGGAATTTTCAAATTTTTGAAGGTGGTCATGAATTAAGCTCCTTTTCGCTCTAGGACGCATAGTTTAGGAGATATGAGCAAAACAAGTTTTTCATATAAAAATTTCAATTTTTCCATGATTTGGATGGAATTTTCAATTTTTTGAGGGTGTTCATGAATTAAGCTCCTTTTCGCTCTAGGACGCATAGTTTAGGAGATATGAGTAAAACAAGTTTTTCATATAAAAATTTCAATTTTTTCAGGATTTGGATGGAATTTTCAATTTTTTGAGGGTGGTCATGAATTAAGCTCCTTTTCGCTCTAGGACGCATAGTTTAGGAGATATGAGCAAAACAAGTTTTTCATATAAAAATTTCAATTTTTTCAGGATTTGGATGGAATTTTCAATTTTTTGAGGGTGGTCATGAATTAAGGTCCTTTTCGCTCTAGGACGCATAGTTTAGGAGATATGAGCAAAACAAGTTTTTCATATAAAAATTTCAATTTTTCCAAGATCTGGATGGAATTTTCAATTTTTTGAGGGTGGTCATGAATTAAGCTCCTTTTCGCTCTAGGACGCATAGTTTAGGAGATATGAGCAAAACAAGTTTTTCATATAAAAATTTCAATTTTTTCAGGATTTGGATGGAATTTTCAATTTTTTGAGGGTGGTCATGAATTAAGCTCCTTTTCGCTCTAGGACGCATAGTTTAGGAGATATGAGCAAAACAAGTTTTTCATATAAAAATTTCAATTTTTCCATGATTTGGGTGGAATTTTCAATTTTTTGGGGGTGGTCATGAATTAAGCTCCTTTTCGCTCTAGGACGCATAGTTTAGGAGATATGAGCAAAACAAGTTTTTCATATAAAAATTTAAATTTTTTCAGGATTTGGATGGAATTTTCAATTTTTTGGGGGTGGTCATGAATTAAGCTCCTTTTCGCTCTAGGACGCATAGTTTAGGAGATATGAGCAAAACAAGTTTTTCATATAAAAATTTCATTTTTTTCAGGATTTGAATGGAATTTTCAATTTTTTGAGGGTGGTCATGAATTAAGCTCCTTTTCGCTCTAGGACGCATAGTTTAGGAGATATGAGGAAAACAAGTTTTTCATATAAAAATTTCAATTTTTCCAAGATCTGGATGGAATTTTCAATTTTTTGAGGGTGGTCATGAATTAAGCTCCTTTTCGCTCTAGGACGCATAGTTTAGGAGATATGAGCAAAACAAGTTTTTCATATAAAAATTTCAATTTTTTCAGGATTTGGATGGAATTTTCAATTTTTTGAGGGTGGTCATGAATTAAGCTCCTTTTCGCTCTAGGACGCATAGTTTAGGAGATATGAGCAAAACAAGTTTTTCATATAAAAATTTCAATTTTTTCAGGATTTGGATGGAATTTTCAATTTTTTGGGGGTGGTCATGAATTAAGCTCCTTTTCGCTCTAGGACGCATAGTTTAGGAGATATGAGCAAAACAAGTTTTTCATATAAAAATTTCAATTTTTTCAGGATTTGGATGGAATTTTCAATTTTTTGGGGGTGGTCATGAATTAAGCTCCTTTTCGCTCTAGGACGCATAGTTTAGGAGATATGAGCAAAACAAGTTTTTCATATAAAAATTTCATTTTTTTCAGGATTTGAATGGAATTTTCAATTTTTTGAGGGTGGTCATGAATTAAGCTCCTTTTCGCTCTAGGATGCATAGTTTAGGAGATATGAGCAAAACAAGTTTTTCATATAAAAATTTCAATTTTTCCATGATTTGGATGGAATTTTCAATTTTGTGAGGGTGGTCATGAATTAAGCTCCTTTTCGCTCTAGGACGCATAGTTTAGGAGATATGAGCAAAACAAGTTTTTCATATAAAAATTTCAATTTTTCCATGATTTGGATGGAATTTTCAATTTTTTGAGGGTGGTCATGAATTAAGCTCCTTTTCGCTCTAGGACGCATAGTTTAGGAGATATGAGCAAAACAAGTTTTTCATATAAAAATTTAAATTTTTTCAGGATTTGGATGGAATTTTCAATTTTTTGGGGGTGGTCATGAATTAAGCTCCTTTTCGCTCTAGGACGCATAGTTTAGGAGATATGAGCAAAACAAGTTTTTCATATAAAAATTTCAATTTTTCCATGATCTGGATGGAATTTTCAAATTTTTGAAGGTGGTCATGAATTAAGCTCCTTTTCGCTCTAGGACGCATAGTTTAGGAGATATGAGCAAAACAAGTTTTTCATATAAAAATTTCAATTTTTCCATGATTTGGATGGAATTTTCAATTTTTTGAGGGTGGTCATGAATTAAGCTCCTTTTCGCTCTAGGACGCATAGTTTAGGAGATATGAGCAAAACAAGTTTTTCATATAAAAATTTCAATTTTTCCATGATTTGGATGGAATTTTCAATTTTTTGAGGGTGGTCATGAATTAAGCTCCTTTTCGCTCTAGGACGCATAGTTTAGGAGATATGAGCAAAACAAGTTTTTCATATAAAAATTTCAATTTTTCCATGATTTGGATGGAATTTTCAATTTTTTGAGGGTGGTCATTAATTAAGCTCCTTTTCGCTCTAGGACGCATAGTTTAGGAGATATGAGCAAAACAAGTTTTTCATATAAAAATTTCAATTTTTCCATGATTTGGGTGGAATTTTCAATTTTTTGAGGGTGGTCATGAATTAAGCTCCTTTTCGCTCTAGGACGCATAGTTTAGGAGATATGAGCGAAACAAGTTTTTCATATAAAAATTTCAATTTTTTCAGGATTTGGATGGAATTTTCAATTTTTTGAGGGTGGTCATGAATTAAGCTCCTTTTCGCTCTAGGACGCATAGTTTAGGAGATATGAGCAAAACAAGTTTTTCATATAAAAATTTCAATTTTTCCATGATTTGGATGGAATTTTCAAGTTTTTGGGGGTGGTCATGAATTAAGCTCCTTTTCGCTCTAGGACGCATAGTTTAGGAGATATGAGCAAAACAAGTTTTTCATATAAAAATTTCAATTTTTTCAGGATTTGGATGGAATTTTCAATTTTTTGAGGGTGGTCATGAATTAAGCTCCTTTTCGCTCTAGGACGCATAGTTTAGGAGATATGAGCAAAACAAGTTTTTCATATAAAAATTTCAATTTTTTCAGGATTTGGATGGAATTTTCAATTTTTTGAGGGTGGTCATGAATTAAGGTCCTTTTCGCTCTAGGACGCATAGTTTAGGAGATATGAGCAAAACAAGTTTTTCATATAAAAATTTCAATTTTTCCAAGATCTGGATGGAATTTTCAATTTTTTGAGGGTGGTCATGAATTAAGCTCCTTTTCGCTCTAGGACGCATAGTTTAGGAGATATGAGCAAAACAAGTTTTTCATATAAAAATTTCAATTTTTTCAGGATTTGGATGGAATTTTCAATTTTTTGAGGGTGGTCATGAATTAAGCTCCTTTTCGCTCTAGGACGCATAGTTTAGGAGATATGAGCAAAACAAGTTTTTCATATAAAAATTTCAATTTTTTCAGGATTTGGATGGAATTTTCAATTTTTTGGGGGTGGTCATGAATTAAGCTCCTTTTCGCTCTAGGACGCATAGTTTAGGAGATATGAGCAAAACAAGTTTTTCATATAAAAATTTCAATTTTTTCAGGATTTGGATGGAATTTTCAATTTTTTGGGGGTGGTCATGAATTAAGCTCCTTTTCGCTCTAGGACGCATAGTTTAGGAGATATGAGCAAAACAAGTTTTTCATATAAAAATTTCATTTTTTTCAGGATTTGAATGGAATTTTCAATTTTTTGAGGGTGGTCATGAATTAAGCTCCTTTTCGCTCTAGGACGCATAGTTTAGGAGATATGAGGAAAACAAGTTTTTCATATAAAAATTTCAATTTTTCCAAGATCTGGATGGAATTTTCAATTTTTTGAGGGTGGTCATGAATTAAGCTCCTTTTCGCTCTAGGACGCATAGTTTAGGAGATATGAGCAAAACAAGTTTTTCATATAAAAATTTCAATTTTTTCAGGATTTGGATGGAATTTTCAATTTTTTGAGGGTGGTCATGAATTAAGCTCCTTTTCGCTCTAGGACGCATAGTTTAGGAGATATGAGCAAAACAAGTTTTTCATATAAAAATTTCAATTTTTTCAGGATTTGGATGGAATTTTCAATTTTTTGGGGGTGGTCATGAATTAAGCTCCTTTTCGCTCTAGGACGCATAGTTTAGGAGATATGAGCAAAACAAGTTTTTCATATAAAAATTTCAATTTTTCCATGATTTGGATGGAATTTTCAATTTTGTGAGGGTGGTCATGAATTAAGCTCCTTTTCGCTCTAGGACGCATAGTTTAGGAGATATGAGCAAAACAAGTTTTTCATATAAAAATTTCAATTTTTCCATGATTTGGGTGGAATTTTCAATTTTTTGAGGGTGGTCATGAATTAAGCTCCTTTTCGCTCGAGGGCGCATAGTTTAGGAGATATGAGCAAAACAAGTTTTTCATATAAAAATTTAAATTTTTCCATGATCTGGATGGAATTTTCAATTTTGTGAGGGTGGTCATGAATTAAGCTCCTTTTCGCTCTAGGACGCATAGTTTAGGAGATATGAGCAAAACAAGTTTTTCATATAAAAATTTTAATTTTTTCAGGATTTGGATGGAATTTTCAATTTTTTGAGGGTGGTCATGAATCAAGCTCCTTTTCGCTCTAGGACGCATAGTTTAGGAGATATGAGCAAAACAAGTTTTTCATATAAAAATTTCAATTTTTCCATGATCTGGATAGAATTTTCAATTTTTTGAGGGTGGTCATGAATTAAGCTCCTTTTCGCTCTATGACGCATAGTTTAAGAGATATGAGCAAAACAAGTTTTTCATATAAAAATTTCAATTTTTTCAGGATTTGGATGGAGTTTTCAATTTTTTGAGGGTGGTCATGAATTAAGCTCCTTTTCGCTCTAGGACGCATAGTTTAGGAGATATGAGCGAAACAAGTTTTTCATATAAAAATTTCAATTTTTTCAGGATTTGGATGGAATTTTCAATTTTTTGAGGGTGGTCATGAATTAAGCTCCTTTTCGCTCTAGGACGCATAGTTTAGGAGATATGAGCAAAACAAGTTTTTCATATAAAAATTTCAATTTTTCCATGATTTGGATGGAATTTTCAAGTTTTTGGGGGTGGTCATGAATTAAGGTCCTTTTCGCTCTAGGACGCATAGTTTAGGAGATATGAGCAAAACAAGTTTTTCATATAAAAATTTCAATTTTTCCATGATTTGGATGGAATTTTCAAATTTTTGAAGGTGGTCATGAATGAAGCTCCTTTTCGCTCTAGGACGCATAGTTTAGGAGATATGAGCAAAACAAGTTTTTCATATAAAAATTTCAATTTTTCCATGATTTGGGTGGAATTTTCAATTTTTTGGAAATGGTCATGAATTAAGCTCCTTTTCGCTCTAGGACGCATAGTTTAGGAGATATGAGCAAAACAAGTTTTTCATATAAAAATTTCAATTTTTTCAGGATTTGGATGGAATTTTCATTTTTTTGGGGGTGGTCATGAATTAAGCTCCTTTTCGCTCTAGGACGCATAGTTTAGGAGATATGAGCAAAACAAGTTTTTCATATAAAAATTTCAATTTTTTCAGGATTTGGATGGAATTTTCAATTTTTTGGGGGTGGTCATGAATTAAGCTCCTTTTCGCTCTAGGACGCATAGTTTAGGAGATATGAGCAAAACAAGTTTTTCATATAAAAATTTCATTTTTTTCAGGATTTGAATGGAATTTTCAATTTTTTGAGGGTGGTCATGAATTAAGCTCCTTTTCGCTCTAGGACGCATAGTTTAGGAGATATGAGCAAAACAAGTTTTTCATATAAAAATTTCAATTTTTCCATGATTTGGATGGAATTTTCAATTTTGTGAGGGTGGTCATGAATTAAGCTCCTTTTCGCTCTAGGACGCATAGTTTAGGAGATATGAGCAAAACAAGTTTTTCATATAAAAATTTCAATTTTTCCATGATTTGGGTGGAATTTTCAATTTTTTGAGGGTGGTCATGAATTAAGCTCCTTTTCGCTCGAGGGCGCATAGTTTAGGAGATATGAGCAAAACAAGTTTTTCATATAAAAATTTAAATTTTTCCATGATCTGGATGGAATTTTCAATTTTGTGAGGGTGGTCATGAATTAAGCTCCTTTTCGCTCTAGGACGCATAGTTTAGGAGATATGAGCAAAACAAGTTTTTCATATAAAAATTTTAATTTTTTCAGGATTTGGATGGAATTTTCAATTTTTTGAGGGTGGTCATGAATTAAGCTCCTTTTCGCTCTAGGACGCATAGTTTAGGAGATATGAGCAAAACAAGTTTTTCATATAAAAATTTAAATTTTTTCAGGATTTGGATGGAATTTTCAATTTTTTGGGGGTGGTCATGAATTAAGCTCCTTTTCGCTCTAGGACGCATAGTTTAGGAGATATGAGCAAAACAAGTTTTTCATATAAAAATTTCAATTTTTCCATGATCTGGATGGAATTTTCAAATTTTTGAAGGTGGTCATGAATTAAGCTCCTTTTCGCTCTAGGACGCATAGTTTAGGAGATATGAGCAAAACAAGTTTTTCATATAAAAATTTCAATTTTTCCATGATTTGGATGGAATTTTCAATTTTTTGAGGGTGGTCATGAATTAAGCTCCTTTTCGCTCTAGGACGCATAGTTTAGGAGATATGAGCAAAACAAGTTTTTCATATAAAAATTTCAATTTTTCCAAGATCTGGATGGAATTTTCAATTTTTTGAGGGTGGTCATGAATTAAGCTCCTTTTCGCTCTAGGACGCATAGTTTAGGAGATATGAGCAAAACAAGTTTTTCATATAAAAATTTCAATTTTTCTATGATTTGGATGGAATTTTCAATTTTTTGAGGGTGGTCATGAATCAAGCTCCTTTTCGCTCTAGGACGCATAGTTTAGGAGATATGAGCAAAACAAGTTTTTCATATAAAAATTTCAATTTTTCCATGATCTGGATAGAATTTTCAATTTTTTGAGGGTGGTCATGAATTAAGCTCCTTTTCGCTCTATGACGCATAGTTTAAGAGATATGAGCAAAACAAGTTTTTCATATAAAAATTTCAATTTTTTCAGGATTTGGATGGAGTTTTCAATTTTTTGGAGGTGGTCATGAATTAAGCTCCTTTTCGCTCTAGGACGCATAGTTTAGGAGATATGAGCAAAACAAGTTTTTCATATAAAAATTTCAATTTTTCCATGATCTGGATGGAATTTTCAAATTTTTGAAGGTGGTCATGAATAAAGCTCCTTTTCGCTCTAGGACGCATAGTTTAGGAGATATGAGCAAAACAAGTTTTTCATATAAAAATTTCAATTTTTCCATGATTTGGATGGAATTTTCAATTTTTTGAGGGTGGTCGTGAATTAAGGTCCTTTTCGCTCTAGGGCGCGTAGTTTAGGAGATATGAGCAAAACAAGTTATTCATATAAAAATTTCAATTTTTCCATGATCTGGATGGAATTTTCAATTTTGTGAGGGTGGTCATGAATTAAGCTCCTTTTCGCTCTAGGACGCATAGTTTAGGAGATATGAGCAAAACAAGTTTTTCATATAAAAATTTCAATTTTTTCAGGATTTGGATGGAATTTTCAATTTTTTGAGGGTGGTCGTGAATTAAGGTCCTTTTCGCTCTAGGACGCATAGTTTAGGAGATATGAGCAAAACAAGTTTTTCATATAAATATTTTAATTTTTCCATGATTTGGATGGAATTTTCAATTTTTTGAGGGTGGTCATGAATTAAGCTCCTTTTTGCTCTAGGACGCATAGTTTAGGAGATATGAGCAAAACAAGTTTTTCATATAAAAATTTCAATTTTTCTATGATTTGGATGGAATTTTCAATTTTTTGAGGGTGGTCATGAATTAAGCTCCTTTTCGCTCTAGGACGCATAGTTTAGGAGATATGAGCAAAACAAGTTTTTCATATAAAAATTTCAATTTTTCCATGATCTGGATAGAATTTTCAATTTTTTGAGGGTGGTCATGAATTAAGCTCCTTTTCGCTCTAGGACGCATAGTTTAAGAGATATGAGCAAAACAAGTTTTTCATACAAAAATTTCAATTTGTTCAGGATTTGAATGGAATTTTAAATTTTTTGGGGGTGGTCATGAATTAAGCTCCTTTTCGCTCTAGGACGCATAGTTTAGGAGATATGAGCAAAACAACTTTTTCATATAAAAATTTCAATTTTTCCATGATTTGGATGGAATTTTCAATTTTTTGAGGGTGGTCATGAATTAAGCTCCTTTTCGCTCTAGGACGCATAGTTTAGGAGATATGAGCAAAACAAGTTTTTCATATAAAAATTTAAATTTTTCCATGATCTGGATGGAATTTTCAATTTTTTGAGGGTGGTCATGAATTAAGCTCCTTTTCGCTCTAGGACGCATAGTTTAGGAGATATGAGCAAAACAAGTTTTTCATATAAAAATTTCAATTTTTCTATGATTTGGATGGAATTTTCAATTTTTTGAGGGTGGTCATGAATTAAGCTCCTTTTCGCTCTAGGACGCATAGTTTAGGAGATATGAGCAAAACAAGTTTTTCATATAAAAATTTCAATTTTTCCATGATTTGGATAGAATTTTCAATTTTTTGGGGGTGGTCATGAATTAAGCTCCTTTTCGCTCTAGGACGCATAGTTTAGGAGATATGAGCAAAACAAGTTTTTCATATAAAAATTTCAATTTGTTCAGGCTTTGAATGGAATTTTCAATTTTTTGGGGGTGGTCATGAATTAAGCTCCTTTTCGCTCTAGGGCGCATAGTTTAGGAGATATGAGCAAAACAAGTTTTTCATATAAAAATTTCAATTTTTCCATGATCTGGATGGAATTTTCAAATTTTTGAAGGTGGTCATGAATTATGCTCCTTTTCGCTCTAGGACGCATAGTTTAGGAGATATGAGCAAAACAAGTTTTTCATATAAAAATTTCAATTTTTCCATGATTTGGATGGAATTTTCAATTTTTTGAGGGTGGTCATGAATTAAGGTCCTTTTCGCTCTAGGACGCATAGTTTAGGAGATATGAGCAAAACAAGTTTTTCATATAAAAATTTAAATTTTTTCAGGATTTGGATGGAATTTTCAATTTTTTGGGGGTGGTCATGAATTAAGCTCCTTTTCGCTCTAGGACGCATAGTTTAGGAGATATGAGCAAAACAAGTTTTTCATATAAAAATTTCAATTTTTCCATGATTTGGATGGAATTTTCAATTTTTTGGGGGTGGTCATGAATTAAGCTCCTTTTCGCTCTAGGACGCATAGTTTAGGAGATATGAGCAAAACAAGTTTTTCATATAAAAATTTCAATTTTTCCATGATTTGGGTGGAATTTTCAATTTTTTGGAAATGGTCATGAATTAAGCTCCTTTTCGCTCTAGGACGCATAGTTTAGGAGATATGAGCAAAACAAGTTTTTCATATAAAAATTTCATTTTTTTCAGGATTTGGATGGAATTTTCAATTTTTTGGGGGTGGTCATGAATTAAGCTCCTTTTCGCTCTAGGACGCATAGTTTAGGAGATATGAGCAAAACAAGTTTTTCATATAAAAATTTCAATTTTTCTATGATTTGGATGGAATTTTCAATTTTTTGAGGGTGGTCATGAATTAAGCTCCTTTTCGCTCTAGGACGCATAGTTTAGGAGATATGAGCAAAACAAGTTTTTCATATAAAAATTTCATTTTTTCAGGATTTGAATGGAATTTTATATTTTTGGGGGTGGTCGTGAATTAAGCTCCTTTTCGCTCTAGGGCGCATAGTTTAGGAGATATGAGGAAAACAAGTTTTTCATAAAAAAATTTCAATTTTTTCAGGATTTGGATGGAATTTTCAATTTTTTGAGGGTGGTCATGCAAAACAAGTTTTTCATATAAAAATTTCAATTTTTCCATGATTTGGATGGAATTTTCAATTTTTTGACGGTGGTCATGAATTAAGGTCCTTTTCGCTCTAGGACGCATAGTTTAGGAGATATGAGCAAAACAAGTTTTTCATATAAAAATTTCAATTTTTCCATGATTTGGGTGGAATTTTCAATTTTTTGGGGGTGGTCCTTTTCGCTCTAGGGCGCATAGTTTAGGAGATATGAGCAAAACAAGTTTTTCATATAAAAATTTCAATTTTCCCAAGATCTGGATGGAATTTTCAATTTTTTGAGGGTGGTCATGAATTAAGCTCCTTTTCGCTCTAGGACGCATAGTTTAGGAGATATGAACAAAACAAGTTTTTCATATAAAAATTTCAATTTTTTCAGGATTTGGATGGAATTTTCAATTTTTTGAGGGTGG
Organism: Haematobia irritans; assembly: GCF_050003625.1. Taxonomy (NCBI): domain Eukaryota; kingdom Metazoa; phylum Arthropoda; class Insecta; order Diptera; family Muscidae; genus Haematobia; species Haematobia irritans. Next base: position 205,777,168 of record NC_134397.1, on the reverse strand, counting down.
TCATGAATTAAGCTCCTTTTCGCTCTAGGACGCATAGTTTAGGAGATATGAGCAAAACAAGTTTTTCATATAAAAATTTCAATTTTTTCAGGATTTGGATGGAATTTTCAATTTTTTGGGGGTGGTCATGAATTAAGCTCCTTTTCGCTCTAGGACGCATAGTTTAGGAGATATGAGCAAAACAAGTTTTTCATATAAAAATTTCAATTTTTTCAGGATTTGGATGGAATTTTCAATTTTTTGGGGGTGGTCATGAATTAAGCTCCTTTTCGCTCTAGGACGCATAGTTTAGGAGATATGAGCAAAACAAGTTTTTCATATAAAAATTTCAATTTTTCCATGATCTGGATGGAATTTTCAAATTTTTGAAGGTGGTCATGAATTAAGCTCCTTTTCGCTCTAGGACGCATAGTTTAGGAGATATGAGCAAAACAAGTTTTTCATATAAAAATTTCAATTTTTCCATGATTTGGATGGAATTTTCAATTTTTTGAGGGTGTTCATGAATTAAGCTCCTTTTCGCTCTAGGACGCATAATTTAGGAGATATGAACAAAACAAGTTTTTCATATAAAAATTTCAATTTTTCCAAGATCTGGATGGAATTTTCAATTTTTTGAGGGTGGTCATGAATTAAGCTCCTTTTCGCTCTAGGACGCATAGTTTAGGAGATATGAGTAAAACAAGTTTTTCATATAAAAATTTCAATTTTTTCAGGATTTGGATGGAACTTTCAATTTTTTGAGGGTGGTCATGAATTAAGCTCCTTTTCGCTCTAGGACGCATAGTTTAGGAGATATGAGCAAAACAAGTTTTTCATATAAAAATTTCAATTTTTTCAGGATTTGGATGGAATTTTCAATTTTTTGAGGGTGGTCATGAATTAAGGTCCTTTTCGCTCTAGGACGCATAGTTTAGGAGATATGAGCAAAACAAGTTTTTCATATAAAAATTTCAATTTTTCCAAGATCTGGATGGAATTTTCAATTTTTTGAGGGTGGTCATGAATTAAGCTCCTTTTCGCTCTAGGACGCATAGTTTAGGAGATATGAGCAAAACAAGTTTTTCATATAAAAATTTCAATTTTTTCAGGATTTGGATGGAATTTTCAATTTTTTGAGGGTGGTCATGAATTAAGCTCCTTTTCGCTCTATGACGCATAGTTTAGGAGATATGAGCAAAACAAGTTTTTCATATAAAAATTTCAATTTTTTCAGGATTTGGATGGAATTTTCAATTTTTTGGGGGTGGTCATGAATTAAGCTCCTTTTCGCTCTAGGACGCATAGTTTAGGAGATATGAGCAAAACAAGTTTTTCATATAAAAATTTCAATTTTTTCAGGATTTGGATGGAATTTTCAATCTTTTGAGGGTGGTCATGAATTAAGCTCCTTTTCGCTCTAGGACGCATAGTTTAGGAGATATGAGGAAAACAAGTTTTTCATAAAAAAATTTCAATTTTTCCATGATTTGGGTGGAATTTTTAATTTTTTGGGGGTGGTCATGCAAAACAAGTTTTTCATATAAAAATTTCAATTTTTTCAGGATTTGGATGGAATTTTCAATTTTTTGGGGGTGGTCATGAATTAAGCTCCTTTTCGCTCTAGGACGCATAGTTTAGGAGATATGAGCAAAACAAGTTTTTCATATAAAAATTTCAATTTTTTCAGGATTTGGATGGAATTTTCAATTTTTTGGGGGTGGTCATGAATTAAGCTCCTTTTCGCTCTAGGACGCATAGTTTAGGAGATATGAGCAAAACAAGTTTTTCATATAAAAATTTCAATTTTTTCAGGATTTGGATGGAATTTTCAATTTTTTGGGGGTGGTCATGAATTAAGCTCCTTTTCGCTCTAGGACGCATAGTTTAGGAGATATGAGCAAAACAAGTTTTTCATATACAAATTTCAATTTTTTCAGGATTTGGATGGAATTTTCAATTTTTTGAGGGTGGTCATGAATTAAGCTCCTTTTCGCTCTAGGACGCATAGTTTAGGAGATATGAGCAAAACAAGTTTTTCATATAAAAATTTCAATTTTTTCAGGATTTGGATGGAATTTTCAATTTTTTGAGGGTGGTCATGAATTAAGCTCCTTTTCGCTCTATGACGCATAGTTTAGGAGATATGAGCAAAACAAGTTTTTCATATAAAAATTTCAATTTTTTCAGGATTTGGATGGAATTTTCAATTTTTTGGGGGTGGTCATGAATTAAGCTCCTTTTCGCTCTAGGACGCATAGTTTAGGAGATATGAGCAAAACAAGTTTTTCATATAAAAATTTCAATTTTTTCAGGATTTGGATGGAATTTTCAATTTTTTGAGGGTGGTCATGAATTAAGGTCCTTTTCGCTCTAGGACGCATAGTTTAGGAGATATGAGCAAAACAAGTTTTTCATATAAAAATTTCAATTTTTCCAAGATCTGGATGGAATTTTCAATTTTTTGAGGGTGGTCATGAATTAAGCTCCTTTTCGCTCTAGGACGCATAGTTTAGGAGATATGAGCAAAACAAGTTTTTCATATAAAAATTTCAATTTTTTCAGGATTTGGATGGAATTTTCAATTTTTTGAGGGTGGTCATGAATTAAGGTCCTTTTCGCTCTAGGACGCATAGTTTAGGAGATATGAGCAAAACAAGTTTTTCATATAAAAATTTCAATTTTTCCAAGATCTGGATGGAATTTTCAATTTTTTGAGGGTGGTCATGAATTAAGCTCCTTTTCGCTCTAGGACGCATAGTTTAGGAGATATGAGCAAAACAAGTTTTTCATATAAAAATTTCAATTTTTTCAGGATTTGGATGGAATTTTCAATTTTTTGAGGGTGGTCATGAATTAAGCTCCTTTTCGCTCTATGACGCATAGTTTAGGAGATATGAGCAAAACAAGTTTTTCATATAAAAATTTCAATTTTTTCAGGATTTGGATGGAATTTTCAATTTTTTGGGGGTGGTCATGAATTAAGCTCCTTTTCGCTCTAGGACGCATAGTTTAGGAGATATGAGCAAAACAAGTTTTTCATATAAAAATTTCATTTTTTTCAGGATTTGAATGGAATTTTCAATTTTTTGAGGGTGGTCATGAATTAAGCTCCTTTTCGCTCTAGGACGCATAGTTTAGGAGATATGAGGAAAACAAGTTTTTCATAAAAAAATTTCAATTTTTTCAGGATTTGGATGGAATTTTCAATTTTTTGAGGGTGGTCATGAATTAAGCTCCTTTTCGCTCTAGGACGCATAGTTTAGGAGATATGAGCAAAACAAGTTTTTCATATAAAAATTTCAATTTTTCCATGATTTGGGTGGAATTTTTAATTTTTTGGGGGTGGTCATGCAAAACAAGTTTTTCATATAAAAATTTCAATTTTTCCATGATTTGGATGGAATTTTCAATTTCTTGAGAGTGGTCATGAATTAAGCTCCTTTTCGCTCTAGGACGCATAGTTTAGGAGATATGAACAAAACGAGTTTTTCATATAAAAATTTCAATTTTTCCATGATTTGGATGGAATTTTCAATTTTTTTAGGGTGGTCATGAATTAAGGTCCTTTTCGCTCTAGGACGCATAGTTTAGGAGATATGAGCAAAACAAGTTTTTCATATAAAAATTTCAATTTTTCCATGATTTGGGTGGAATTTTCAATTTTTTTGGGGGTGGTCCTTTTCGCTCTAGGGCGCATAGTTTAGGAGATATGAGCAAAACAAGTTTTTCATATAAAAATCTCAATTTTTCCAAGATCTGGATGGAATTTTCAATTTTTTGAGGGTGGTCATGAATTAAGCTCCTTTTCGCTCTAGGACGCATAGTTTAGGAGATATGAGCAAAACAAGTTTTTCATATAAAAATTTCAATTTTTTCAGGATTTGGATGGAATTTTCAATTTTTTGAGGGTGGTCATGAATTAAGCTCCTTTTCGCTCTAGGACGCATAGTTTAGGAGATATGAGCAAAACAAGTTTTTCATATAAAAATTTCAATTTTTTCAGGATTTGGATGGAATTTTCAATTTTTTGGGGGTGGTCATGAATTAAGCTCCTTTTCGCTCTAGGACGCATAGTTTAGGAGATATGAGCAAAACAAGTTTTTCATATAAAAATTTCAATTTTTTCAGGATTTGGATGGAATTTTCAATTTTTTGGGGGTGGTCATGAATTAAGCTCCTTTTCGCTCTAGGACGCATAGTTTAGGAGATATGAGCAAAACAAGTTTTTCATATAAAAATTTCAATTTTTCCATGATCTGGATGGAATTTTCAAATTTTTGAAGGTGGTCATGAATTAAGCTCCTTTTCGCTCTAGGACGCATAGTTTAGGAGATATGAGCAAAACAAGTTTTTCATATAAAAATTTCAATTTTTCCATGATTTGGATGGAATTTTCAACTTTTTGAGGGTGTTCATGAATTAAGCTCCTTTTCGCTCTAGGACGCATAATTTAGGAGATATGAACAAAACAAGTTTTTCATATAAAAATTTCAATTTTTCCATGATTTGGATGGAATTTTCAATTTTTTGAGGGTGATCATGAATTAAGCTCCTTTTCGCTCTAGGACGCATAGTTTAGGAGATATGAGCAAAACAAGTTTTTCATATAAAAATTTCAATTTTTTCAGGATTTGGATGGAATTTTCAATTTTTTGAGGGTGGTCATGAATTAAGCTCCTTTTCGCTCTAGGACGCATAGTTTAGGAGATATGAGCAAAACAAGTTTTTCATATAAAAATTTCAATTTTTTCAGGATTTGGATGGAATTTTTAATTTTTTGGGGGTGGTCATGAATTAAGGTCCTTTTCGCTCTAGGACGCATAGTTTAGGAGATATGAGCAAAACAAGTTTTTCATATAAAAATTTCAATTTTTCCATGATTTGGATGGAATTTTCAATTTCTTGAGAGTGGTCATGAATTAAGCTCCTTTTCGCTCTAGGACGCATAGTTTAGGAGATATGAGCAAAACAAGTTTTTCATATAAAAATTTCAATTTTTCCATGATTTGGATGGAATTTTCAATTTTTTGAGGGTGGTCATGAATTATGCTCCTTTTCGCTCTAGGGCGCATAGTTTAGGAGATATGAGCAAAACAAGTTTTTCATATAAAAATTTCAATTTTTCCATGATTTGGGTGGAATTTTCAATTTTTTGAGGGTGGTCATGAATTAAGCTCCTTTTCGCTCTAGGGCGCATAGTTTAGGAGATATGAGCAAAACAAGTTTTTCATATAAAAATTTCAATTTTTCCATGATTTGGATGGAATTTTCAAGTTTTTGGGGGTGGTCATGAATTAAGCTCATTTTCGCTCTAGGACGCATAGTTTAGGAGATATGAGCAAAACAAGTTTTTCATATAAAAATTTCAATTTTTTCAGGATTTGGATGGAATTTTCAATTTTTTGAGGGTGGTCATGAATTAAGGTCTTTTTCGCTCTAGGACGCATAGTTTAGGAGATATGAGCAAAACAAGTTTTTCATATAAAAATTTCAATTTTTTCAGGATTTGGATGGAATTTTCAATTTTTTGAGGGTGGTCATGAATTAAGCTCCTTTTCGCTCTAGGACGCATAGTTTAGGAGATATGAGCAAAACAAGTTTTTCATATAAAAATTTCAATTTTTCCATGATCTGGATGGAATTTTCAAATTTTTGAAGGTGGTCATGAATGAAGCTCCTTTTCGCTCTAGGACGCATAGTTTAGGAGATATGAGCAAAACAAGTTTTTCATATAAAAATTTCAATTTTTCCATGATTTGGGTGGAATTTTCAATTTTTTGGAAATGGTCATGAATTAAGCTCCTTTTCGCTCTAGGACGCATAGTTTAGGAGATATGAGCAAAACAAGTTTTTCATATAAAAATTTCAATTTTTTCAGGATTTGGATGGAATTTTCAATTTTTTGGGGGTGGTCATGAATTAAGCTCCTTTTCGCTCTAGGACGCATAGTTTAGGAGATATGAGCAAAACAAGTTTTTCATATAAAAATTTAAATTTTTCTATGATTTGGATGGAATTTTCAATTTTTTGAGGGTGGTCATGAATTAAGCTCCTTTTCGCTCTAGGACGCATAGTTTAGGAGATATGAGCAAAACAAGTTTTTCATATAAAAATTTCAATTTTTCCATGATCTGGATAGAATTTTCAATTTTTTGAGGGTGGTCATGAATTAAGCTCCTTTTCGCTCTAGGACGCATAGTTTAAGAGATATGAGCAAAACAAGTTTTTCATATAAAAATTTCAATTTTTTCAGGATTTGGATGGAGTTTTCAATTTTTTGGAGGTGGTCATGAATTAAGCTCCTTTTCGCTCTAGGACGCATAGTTTAGGAGATATGAGCAAAACAAGTTTTTCATATAAAAATTTCAATTTTTCCATGATCTGGATGGAATTTTCAAATTTTTGAAGGTGGTCATGAATAAAGCTCCTTTTCGCTCTAGGACGCATAGTTTAGGAGATATGAGCAAAACAAGTTTTTCATATAAAAATTTCAATTTTTCCATGATTTGGATGGAATTTTCAATTTTTTGAGGGTGGTCGTGAATTAAGGTCCTTTCCGCTCTAGGGCGCGTAGTTTAGGAGATATGAGCAAAACAAGTTTTTCATATAAAAATTTCAATTTTTCCATGATCTGGATGGAATTTTCAATTTTGTGAGGGTTGTCATGAATTAAGCTCCTTTTCGCTCTAGGACGCATAGTTTAGGAGATATGAGCAAAACAAGTTTTTCATATAAAAATTTCAATTTTTTCAGGATTTGGATGGAATTTTCAATTTTTTGAGGGTGGTCGTGAATTAAGGTCCTTTTCGCTCTAGGACGCATAGTTTAGGAGATATGAGCAAAACAAGTTTTTCATATAAATATTTTAATTTTTCCATGATTTGGATGGAATTTTCAATTTTTTGAGGGTGGTCATGAATTAAGCTCCTTTTCGCTCTAGGACGCATAGTTTAAGAGATATGAGCAAAACAAGTTTTTCATACAAAAATTTCAATTTGTTCAGGATTTGAATGGAATTTTAAATTTTTTGGGGGTGGTCATGAATTAAGCTCCTTTTCGCTCTAGGACGCATAGTTTAGGAGATATGAGCAAAACAACTTTTTCATATAAAAATTTAAATTTTTCCATGATTTGGATGGAATTTTCAATTTTTTGAGGGTGGTCATGAATTAAGCTCCTTTTCGCTCTAGGACGCATAGTTTAGGAGATATGAGCAAAACAAGTTTTTCATATAAAAATTTCAATTTTTCCATGATCTGGATGGAATTTTCAATTTTTTGAGGGTGGTCATGAATTAAGCTCCTTTTCGCTCTAGGACGCATAGTTTAGGAGATATGAGCAAAACAACTTTTTCATATAAAAATTTCAATTTTTCCATGATTTGGATGGAATTTTCAATTTTTTGAGGGTGGACATGAATTAAGCTCCTTTTCGCTCTAGGACGCATAGTTTAGGAGATATGAGCAAAACAAGTTTTTCATATAAAAATTTCAAGTTTTTCAGGATTTGGATGGAATTTTCAATATTTTGAGGGTGGTCATGAATTAAGCTCCTTTTCGCTCTAGGACGCATAGTTTAGGAGATATGAGCAAAACAAGTTTTTCATATAAAAATTTCAATTTTTCCATGATTTGGATAGAATTTTCAATTTTTTGGGGGTGGTCATGAATTAAGCTCCTTTTCGCTCTAGGACGCATAGTTTAGGAGATATGAGCAAAACAAGTTTTTCATATAAAAATTTCAATTTGTTCAGGCTTTGAATGGAATTTTCAATTTTTTGGGGGTGGTCATGAATTAAGCTCCTTTTCGCTCTAGGGCGCATAGTTTAGGAGATATGTGCAAAACAAGTTTTTGATATAAAAATTTCAATTTTTCCATGATCTGGATGGAATTTTCAAATTTTTGAAGGTGGTCATGAATTATGCTCCTTTTCGCTCTAAGACGCATAGTTCATGATTTGGATGGAATTTTCAATTTTTTGAGGGTGGTCATGAATTAAGGTCCTTTTCGCTCTAGGACGCATAGTTTAGGAGATATGAGCAAAACAAGTTTTTCATATAAAAATTTCAATTTTTTCAGGATATGGATGGAATTTTCAATTTTTTGGGGGTGGTCATGAATTAAGCTCCTTTTCGCTCTAGGACGCATAGTTTAGGTGATATGAGCAAAACAAGTTTTTCATATAAAAATTTCAATTTTTCCATGATATGGATGGAATTTTCAAATTTTTGAAGGTGGTCATGAATTAAGCTCCTTTTCGCTCTAGGACGCATAGTTTAGGAGATATGAGCAAAACAAGTTTTTCATATAAAAATTTCAATTTTTCCATGATTTGGATGGAATTTTCAATTTTTTGAGGGTGGTCATGAATTAGCTCCTTTTCGCTCTAGGACGCATAGTTTAGGAGATATGAGCAAAACAAGTTTTTCATATAAAAATTTCAATTTTTCCATGATTTGGATGGAATTTTCAATTTTTTGGTGGTGGTCATGAATTAAGCTCCTTTTCGCTCTAGGACGCATAGTTTGGGAGATATGAGCAAAACAAGTTTTTCATATAAAAATTTCAATTTTTCCATGATTTGGATGGAATTTTCAATTTTTTGAGGGTGGTCATGAATTAAGCTCCTTTTCGCTCTAGGATGCATAGTTTAGGAGATATGAACAAAACAAGTGTTTCATATAAAAATTTCAATTTTTCCATGATTTGGATGGAATTTTCAATTTTTTGAGGGTGGTCATGAATTAAGCTCCTTTTCGCTCTAGGACGCATAGTTTAGGAGATATGAGCAAAACAAGTTTTTCATATAAAAATTTCAATTTTTCCATGATTTGGGTGGAATTTTCAATTTTTTGAGGGTGGTCATGAATTAAGCTCCTTTTCGCTCTAGGGCGCATAGTTTAGGAGATATGAGCAAAACAAGTTTTTCATATAAAAATTTCAATTTTTCCATGATTTGGATGGAATTTTCAATATTTTGGAGGTCGTCATGAATTAAGCTCCTTTTCGCTCTAGGACGCATAGTTTAGGAGATATGAGCAAAACAAGTTTTTCATATAAAAATTTCAATTTTTTCAGGATTTGGATGGAATTTTCAATTTTTTGGGGGTGGTCATGAATTAAGCTCCTTTTCGCTCTAGGACGCATAGTTTAGGAGATATGAGCAAAACAAGTTTTTCATATAAAAATTTCAATTTTTTCAGGATTTGGATGGAATTTTCAATTTTTTGAGGGTGGTCATGAATTAAGCTCCTTTTCGCTCTAGGACGCATAGTTTAGGAGATATGAGAAAAACAAGTTTTTCATATAAAAATTTCAATTTTTCCATGATTTGGATGGAATTTTCAATTTTTTGAGGGTGGTCATGAATTAAGCTCCGTTTCGCTCTAGGACGCATAGTTTAGGAGATATGAGCAAAACAAGTATTTCATATAAAAATTTCAATTTTTTCAGGATTTGGATGGAATTTTCAATTTTTTGGGGGTGGTCATGAATTAAGCTCCTTTTCGCTCTAGGACGCATAGTTTAGGAGATATGAGCAAAACAAGTTTTTCATATAAAAATTTCAATTTTTCCATGATTTGGATGGAATTTTCAATTTTTTGAGGGTGGTCATGAATTAAGCTCCTTTTCGCTCTAGGGCGCATAGTTTAGGAGATATGTGCAAAACAAGTTTTTCATATAAAAATTTCAATTTTTCCATGATTTGGATGGAATTTTCAATTTTTTGAGGGTGGTCATGAATTATGCTCCTTTTCGCTCTAAGACGCATAGTTCATGATTTGGATGGAATTTTCAATTTTTTGAGGGTGGTCATGAATTAAGGTCCTTTTCGCTCTAGGACGCATAGTTTAGGAGATATGAGCAAAACAAGTTTTTCATATAAAAATTTCAATTTTTTCAGGATATGGATGGAATTTTCAATTTTTTGGGGGTGGTCATGAATTAAGCTCCTTTTCGCTCTAGGACGCATAGTTTAGGAGATATGAGCAAAACAAGTTTTTCATATAAAAATTTCAATTTTTCCATGATATGGATGGAATTTTCAAATTTTTGAAGGTGGTCATGAATTAAGCTCCTTTTCGCTATAGGACGCATAGTTTAGGAGATATGAGCAAAACAAGTTTTTCATATAAAAATTTCAATTTTTCCATGATTTGGATGGAATTTTCAATTTTTTGAGGGTGGTCATGAATTAGCTCCTTTTCGCTCTAGGACGCATAGTTTAGGAGATATGAGCAAAACAAGTTTTTCATATAAAAATTTCAATTTTTCCATGATTTGGATGGAATTTTCAATTTTTTGGTGGTGGTCATGAATTAAGCTCCTTTTCGCTCTAGGACGCATAGTTTGGGAGATATGAGCAAAACAAGTTTTTCATATAAAAATTTCAATTTTTCCATGATTTGGATGGAATTTTCAATTTTTTGAGGGTGGTCATGAATTAAGCTCCTTTTCGCTCTAGGATGCATAGTTTAGGAGATATGAACAAAACAAGTGTTTCATATAAAAATTTCAATTTTTCCATGATTTGGATGGAATTTTCAATTTTTTGAGGGTGGTCATGAATTAAGCTCCTTTTCGCTCTAGGACGCATAGTTTAGGAGATATGAGCAAAACAAGTTTTTCATATAAAAATTTCAATTTTTCCATGATTTGGGTGGAATTTTCAATTTTTTGAGGGTGGTCATGAATTAAGCTCCTTTTCGCTCTAGGGCGCATAGTTTAGGAGATATGAGCAAAACAAGTTTTTCATATAAAAATTTCAATTTTTCCATGATTTGGATGGAATTTTCAATATTTTGGAGGTCGTCATGAATTAAGCTCCTTTTCGCTCTAGGACGCATAGTTTAGGAGATATGAGCAAAACAAGTTTTTCATATAAAAATTTCAATTTTTTCAGGATTTGGATGGAATTTTCAATTTTTTGGGGGTGGTCATGAATTAAGCTCCTTTTCGCTCTAGGACGCATAGTTTAGGAGATATGAGCAAAACAAGTTTTTCATATAAAAATTTCAATTTTTTCAGGATTTGGATGGAATTTTCAATTTTTTGGGGGTGGTCATGAATTAAGGTCCTTTTCGCTCTAGGACGCATAGTTTGGGAGATATGAGCAAAACAAGTTTCTCATATAAAAATTTCAATTTTTCCAGGATTTGGATAGAATTTTCAATTTTTTTGGGGTGGTCATGAATTAAGCTCCTTTTCGCTCTAGGACGCATAGTTTAGGAGATATGAGCAAAACAAGTTTTTCATATAAAAATTTCAATTTTTTCAGGATTTGGATGGAATTTTCAATTTTTTGGGGGTGGTCATGAATTAAGCTCCTTTTCGCTCTAGGACGCATAGTTTAGGAGATATGAGCAAAACAAGTTTTTCATACAAAAATTTCAATTTTTTTAGGATTTGGATGGAATTTTCAATTTTTTTGGGGTGGTCATGAATTAAGGTCCTTTTCGCTCTAGGACTCATAGTTTAGGAGATATGAGCAAAACAAGTTTCTCATATAAAAATTTCAATTTTTCCAGGATTTGGATAGAATTTTCAATTTTTTGATTGTGGTCATGAATTAAGCTCCTTTTCGCTCTAGGACGCATAGTTTAGGAGATATGAGCAAAACAAGTTTTTCATACAAAAATTTCAATTTTTTCAGGATTTGGATGGAATTTTCAATTTTTTTGGGGTGGTCATGAATTAAGCTCCTTTTCGCTCTAGGACGCATAGTTTAGGAGATATGAGCAAGACAAGTTTTTCATATAAAAATTTCAATTTTTCCATGATTTGGATGGAATTTTCAATTTTTTGAGGGTGGTCATGAATTAAGCTCCTTTTCGCTCTAGGACTCATAGTTTAGGAGATATGAGCAAAACAAGTTTTTCATATAAAAATTTCAATTTTTCCATGGTTTGGATGGAATTTTCAATTTTTTGAGGGTGGTCATGAATTAAGGTCCTTTTCGCTCTAGGACGCATATTTTAGGAGATATGAGCAAAACAAGTTTATCATATAAAAATTTCAATTTTTCCAGGATTTGGATAGAATGTTCAATTTTTTGGGGGTGGTCATGAATTAAGCTCCTTTTCGCTCTAGGACGCATAGTTTAGGAGATATGAGCAAAACAAGTTTTTCATATAAAAATTTCAATTTTTCCATGATCTGGATGGAGTTTTCAAATTTTTGAAGGTGGTCATGAATTAAGCTCCTCTTCGCTCTAGGACGCATAGTTTGGGAGATATGAGCAAAACAAGTTTTTCATATAAAAATTTCAATTTTTCCATGATTTGGATGGAATTTTCAATTTTTTGAGGGTGGTCATGAATTAAGCTCCTTTTCGCTCTAGGACGCATAGTTTAGGAGATATGAACAAAACAAGTTTTTCATATAAAAATTTCAATTTTTTCAGGATTTGGATGGAATTTTCAATATTTTGGAGGTCGTCATGAATTAAGCTCCTTTTCGCTCTAGGACGCATAGTTTAGGAGATATGAGCAAAACAAATTTTTCATATAAAAATTTCAATTTTTACATGATATGGATGGAATTTTCAAATTTTTGAGGGTGGTCATGAATTAAGGTCCTTTTCGCTCTAGGACGCATAGTTTAGAAGATATGAGCAAAACAAGTTTTTCATATAAAAATTTCAATTTTTCTATGATTTGGATGGAATTTTCAATTTTTTGAGGGCGGTCATGAATTAAGCTCCTTTTCGCTCTAGGACGCATAGGTTAGGAGATATGAGCAAAACAAGTTTTTCATATAAAAATTTAAAATTTTCCATGATTTGGGTGGAATTTTAAATTTTTTGGGGGTGGTCATGAATTAAGCTCCTTTTCGCTCTAGGACGCATAGTTTAGGAGATATGAGCAAAACAAGTTTTTCATATAAAAATTTCAATTTTTTCAGGATTTGGATGGAATTTTCAATTTTTTTGGGGTGGTCATGAATTAAGCTCCTTTTCGCTCTAGGACGCATAGTTTAGGAGATATGAGCAAAACAAGTTTTTCATATAAAAATTTCAATTTTTCCATGATTTGGATGGAATTTTCAATTTTTTGAGGGTGGTCATGAATTAAGCTCCTTTTCGCTCTAGGATAGTTTAGGAGATATGAGCAAAACAAGTTTTTCATATAAAAATTTCAATTTTTTCAGGATTTGGATGGAATTTTCAATTTTTTGGGGGTGGTCATGAATTAAGCTCCTTTTCGCTCTAGGACGCATAGTTTAGGAGATATGAGCAAAACAAGTTTTTCATACAAAAATTTCAATTTTTTTAGGATTTGGATGGAATTTTCAATTTTTTTGGGGTGGTCATGAATTAAGGTCCTTTTCGCTCTAGGACTCATAGTTTAGGAGATATGAGCAAAACAAGTTTCTCATATAAAAATTTCAATTTTTCCAGGATTTGGATAGAATTTTCAATTTTTTGATTGTGGTCATGAATTAAGCTCCTTTTCGCTCTAGGACGCATAGTTTAGGAGATATGAGCAAAACAAGTTTTTCATACAAAAATTTCAATTTTTTCAGGATTTGGATGGAATTTTCAATTTTTTTGGGGTGGTCATGAATTAAGCTCCTTTTCGCTCTAGGACGCATAGTTTAGGAGATATGAGCAAGACAAGTTTTTCATATAAAAATTTCAATTTTTCCATGATTTGGATGGAATTTTCAATTTTTTGAGGGTGGTCATGAATTAAGCTCCTTTTCGCTCTAGGACTCTAGTTTAGGAGATATGAGCAAAACAAGTTTTTCATATAAAAATTTCAATTTTTCCATGGTTTGGATGGAATTTTCAATTTTTTGAGGGTGGTCATGAATTAAGGTCCTTTTCGCTCTAGGACGCATATTTTAGGAGATATGAGCAAAACAAGTTTATCATATAAAAATTTCAATTTTTTCCAGGATTTGGATAGAATTTTCAATTTTTTGGGGGTGGTCATGAATTAAGCTCCTTTTCGCTCTAGGACGCATAGTTTAGGAGATATGAGCAAAACAAATTTTTCATATAAAAATTTCAATTTTTCCATGATCTGGATGGAATTTTCAAATTTTTGAAGGTGGTCATGAATTAAGCTCCTCTTCGCTCTAGGACGCATAGTTTGGGAGATATGAGCAAAACAAGTTTTTCATATAAAAATTTCAATTTTTCCATGATTTGGATGGAATTTTCAATTTTTTGAGGGTGGTCATGAATTAAGCTCCTTTTCGCTCTAGGACGCATAGTTTAGGAGATATGAACAAAACAAGTTTTTCATATAAAAATTTAAATTTTTTCAGGATTTGGATGGAATTTTCAATATTTTGGAGGTCGTCATGAATTAAGCTCCTTTTCGCTCTAGGACGCATAGTTTAGGAGATATGAGCAAAACAAGTTTTTCATATAAAAATTTCAATTTTTCCATGATTTGGGTGGAATTTTCAATTTTTTGATTGTGGTCATGAATTAAGCTCCTTTTCGCTCTAGGACTCATAGTTTAGGAGATATGAGCAAAACAAGTTTCTCATATAAAAATTTCAATTTTTCCATGATTTGGATGGAATTTTCAATTTTTTGATTGTGGTTATGAATTAAGCTCCTTTTCGCTCTAGGACTCATAGTTTAGGAGATATGAGCAAAACAAGTTTCTCATATAAAAATTTCAATTTTTCCATGATTTGGATGGAATATTCAATTTTTTGAGGGTGGTCATGAATTTCAATTTTTCCATGATTTTGATGGAATTTTCAATTTTTTGAGGGTGGTCATGAATTAAGCTCCTTTTCGCTCTAGGACGCATAGTTTAGGAGATATGAGCAAAACAAGTTTTTCATATAAAAATTTCAATTTTTTCAGGATTTGGATGGAATTTTCAATATTTTGGAGGTCGTCATGAATTAAGCTCCTTTTCGCTCTAGGACGCATAGTTTAGGAGATATGAGCAAAACAAGTTTTTTATATAAAAATTTCAATTTTTCCATGATTTGGATGGAATTTTCAATTTTTTGATTGTGGTCATGAATTAAGCTCCTTTTCGCTCTAGGACTCATAGTTTAGGAGATATGAGCAAAACAAGTTTCTCATATAAAACTTTCAATTTTTCCATGATCTGGATGGAATTTTCAATTTTTTGAGGGTGGTCATGAATTAAGCTCCTTTTCGCTCTAGGACGCATAGTTTAGGAGATATGAGCAAAACAAGTTTTTCATATAAAAATTTCAATTTTTTCAGGATATGGATGAAATTTTCAATGTTTTGGGGGTGGTCATGAATTAAGCTCCTTTTCGCTCTAGGACGCATAGTTTAGGAGATATGAGCAAAACAAGTTTTTCATATAAAAATTTCAATTTTTTCAGGATTTGGATGGAATTTTCAATTTTTTGGGGGTGGTCATGAATTAAGCTCCTTTTCGCTCTAGGACGCATAGTTTAGGAGATATGAGCAAAACAAATTTTTCATATAAAAATATCAATTTTTACATGATATGGATGGAATTTTCAAATTTTTGAAGGTGGTCATGAATTAAGCTCCTTTTCGCTCTAGGACGCATAGTTTAGGAGATATGAGCAAAACAAGTTTTTCATATAAAAATTTCAATTTTTCCATGATTTTGATGGAATTTTCAATTTTTTGAGGGTGGTCATGAATTAAGCTCCTTTTCGCTCTAGGACGCATAGTTTAGAAGATATGAGCAAAACAAGTTTTTCATATAAAAATTTCAATTTTTTCAGGATTTGGATGGAATTTTCAATTTTTTGGGGGTGGTCATGAATTAAGCTCCTTTTCGCTCTAGGACGCATAGTTTAGGAGATATGAGCAAAACAAGTTTTTCATATAAAAATTTCAATTTTTTCAGGATTTGGATGGAATTTTCAATTTTTTTGGGGTGGTCATGAATTAAGCTCCTTTTCGCTCTAGGACGCATAGTTTAGGAGATATGAGCAAAACAAGTTTTTCATATAAAAATTTCAATTTTTTCAAGATTTGGATGGAATTTTCAATTTTTTGGGGGTGGTCATGAATTAAGCTCCTTTTCGCTCTAGGACGCATAGTTTAGGAGATATGAGCAAAACAAGTTTTTCATATAAAAATTTCAATTTTTTCAAGATTTGGATGGAATTTTCAATTTTTTGGAGGTGGTCATGAATTAAGCTCCTTTTCGCTCTAGGACGCATAGTTTAGGAGATATGAGCAAAACAAGTTTTTCATATAAAAATTTCAATTTTTTCAGGATTTGGATGGAATTTTCAATTTTTTTGGGGTGGTCATGAATTAAGCTCCTTTTCGCTCTAGGACGCATAGTTTAGGAGATATGAGCAAAACAAGTTTTTCATATAAAAATTTCAATTTTTCCATGATTTGGATGGAATTTTCAATTTTTTGAGGGTGGTCATGAATTAAGCTCCTTTTCGCTCTAGGACGCATAGTTTAGGAGATATGAGCAAAACAAGTTTTTCATATAAAAATTTCAATTTTTTCAAGATTTGGATGGAATTTTCAATTTTTTGGGGGTGGTCATGAATTAAGCTCCTTTTCGCTCTAGGACGCATAGTTTAGGAGATATGAGAAAAACAAGTTTTTCATATAAAAATTTCAATTTTTTTAAGATTTGGATGGAATTTTCAATTTTTTGGAGGTGGTCATGAATTAAGCTCCTTTTCGCTCTAGGACGCATAGTTTAGGAGATATGAGCAAGACAAGTTTTTCATATAAAAATTTCAATTTTTCCATGATTTGGATGGAATTTTCAATTTTTTGAGGGTGGTCATGAATTAAGCTCCTTTTCGCTCTAGGACTCATAGTTTAGGAGATATGAGCAAAACAAGTTTTTCATATAAAAATTTCAATTTTTCCATGGTTTGGATGGAATTTTCAATTTTTTGAGGGTGGTCATGAATTAAGCTCCTTTTCGCTCTAGGACGCATAGTTTAGGAGATATGAGCAAAACAAGTTTTTCATATAAAAATTTCAATTTTTCCATGATTTGGATGGAATTTTCAATTTTTTGAGGGTGGTCATGAATTAAGCTCCTTTTCGCTCTAGGACGCATAGTTTAGGAGATATGAGCAAAACAAGTTTTTCATATAAAAATTTCAATTTTTCCATGATTTGGATGGAATTTTCAATTTTTTGGGGGTGGTCATGAATTAAGCTCCTTTTCGCTCTAGGACGCATAGTTTAGGAGATATGAGCAAAACAAGTTTTTCATATAAAAATTTCAATTTTTCCATGATTTGGATGGAATTTTCAATTTTTTGAGGGTGGTCATGAATTAAGGTCCTTTTCGCTCTAGGACGCATAGTTTAGGAGATATGAGCAAAACAAGTTTTTCATATAAAAATGTAAATTTTTTCAGGATTTGGATGGAATTTTCAATTTTTTGGGGGTGGTCATGAATTAAGCTCCTTTTCGCTCTAGGACGCATAGTTTAGGAGATATGAGCAAAACAAGTTTTTCATATAAAAATTTTAATTTTTTCAGGATTTGGATGGAATTTTCAATTTTTTGGGGTGGTCATGAATTAAGGTCCTTTTCGCTCTAGGACGCATAGTTTAGGAGATATGAGCAAAACAAGTTTTTCATATAAAAATTTCAATTTTTCCATGATTTGGATGGAATTTTAAATTTTTTGAGGGTGGTCATGAATTAAGCTCTTTTTCGCTCTAGGACTCATAGTTTAGGAGATATGAGCAAAACAAGTTTTTCATATAAAAATTTCAATTTTTCCATGATTTGGATGGAATTTTCAATTTTTTAGGGTGGCCATGAATTAAGGTCCTTTTCGCTCTAGGACGCATAGTTTAGGAGATATGAGCAAAACAAGTTTTTCATATAAAAATTTCAATTTTTTCAGGATATGGATGAAATTTTCAATTTTTTGGGGGTGGTCATGAATTAAGCTCCTTTTCGCTCTAGGACGCATAGTTTAGGAGATATGAGCAAAACAAGTTTTTCATATAAAAATTTCAATTTTTCCATGATATGGATGGAATTTTCAAATTTTTGAACTTGGTCATGAATTAAGGTCCTTTTCGCTCTAGGACGCATAGTTTAGGAGATATGAGCAAAACAAGTTTTTCATATAAAAATTTCAATTTTTCCATGATTTGGATGGAATTTTCAATTTTTTGAGGGTGGTCATGAATTAAGCTCCTTTTCGCTCTAGGACGCATATTTTAGGAGATATGAGCAAAACAGGTTTTTCATATAAAAATTTCAATTTTTCCATGATTTGGGTGGAATTTTCAATTTTTTGAGGGTGGTCATGAATTAAGCTCCTTTTCGCTCTAGGGCGCATAGTTTAGGAGATATGAGCAAAACAAGTTTTTCATATAAAATTTTCAATTTTTCCATGATCTGGATGGAATTTTCAATTTTTTGAGGGTGGTCATGAATTAAGCTCCTTTTCGCTCTAGGACGCATAGTTTAGGAGATATGAGCAAAACAAGTTTTTCATATAAAAATTTCAATTTTTTCAGGATTTGGATGGAATTTTCAATTTTTTGAGGGTGGTCATGAATTAAGCTCCTTTTCGCTCTAGGACGCATAGTTTAGGAGATATGAGCAAAACAAGTTTTTCATATAAAAATTTCAATTTTTCCATGATTTGGATGGAATTTTCAATTTTTTGAGGGTGGTCATGAATTAAGGTCCTTTTCGCTCTAGGACGCATAGTTTAGGAGATATGAGCAAAACAAGTTTTTCATATAAAAATTTCAATTTTTCCATGATTTGGATGGAATTTTCAATTTTTTGGGGGTGGTCATGAATTAAGCTCCTTTTCGCTCTAGGACGCATAGTTTAGGAGATATGAGCAAAACAAGTTTTTCATATAAAAATTTCAATTTTTCCATGATTTGGATGGAATTTTCAATTTTTTGAGGGTGGTCATGAATTAAGGTCCTTTTCGCTCTAGGACGCATAGTTTAGGGGATATGAGCAAAACAAGTTTTTCATATAAAAATTTCAATGTTTCCATGATTTGGATGGAATTTTCAATTTTTTGGGGGTGGTCATGAATTAAGCTCCTTTTCGCTCTAGGACGCATAGTTTAGGAGATATGAGCAAAACAAGTTTGTCATATAAAAATTTCAATTTTTCCATGATTTGGATGGAATTTTCAATTTTTTGAGGGTGGTCATGAATTAAGGTCCTTTTCGCTCTAGGTGCATAGTTTAGGAGATATGAGCAAAACAAGTTTTTCATATAAAAATTTCAATTTTTCCATGATTTGGATGGAATTTTCAATTTTTTGGGGGTGGTCATGAATTAAGCTCCTTTTCGCTCTAGGACGCATAGTTTAGGAGATATGAGCAAAACAAGTTTTTCATATAAAAATTTCAATTTTTCCATGATTTGGACGGAATTTTCAATTTTTTGAGGGTGGTCATGAATTAAGGTCCTTTTCGCTCTAGGACGCATAGTTTAGGAGATATGAGCAAAACAAGTTTTTCATATAAAAATTTCAATTTTTTCAGGATTTGGATGGAATTTTCAATTTTTTGGGGGTGGTCATGAATTAAGCTCCTTTTCGCTCTAGGACGCATAGTTTAGGAGATATGAGCAAAACAAGTTTTTCATATAAAAATTTTAATTTTTTCAGGATTTGGATGGAATTTTCAATTTTTTGGGGTGGTCATGAATTAAGCTCCTTTTCGCTCTAGGACGCATAGTTTAGGAGATATGGGCAAACCAAGTTTTTCATATAAAAATTTCAATTTTTCCATGATCTGGATGGAATTTTCAAATTTTTGAAGGTGGACATGAATTAAGCTCCTTTTCGCTCTAGGACGCATAGTTTGGGAGATATGAGCAAAACAAGTTTTTCATATAAAAATTTCAATTTTTCCATGATTTGGATGGAATTTTCAATTTTTTGGAGGTGGTCATGAATTAAGCTCCTTTTCGCTCTAGGACGCATAGTTTAGGAGATATGAACAAAACAAGTTTTTCATATAAAAATTTCAATTTTTCCATGATTTGGATGGAATTTTAAATTTTTTTGGGGGTGGTCATGAATTAAGTTCCTTTTCGCTCTAGGACGCATAGTTTAGGAGATATGAGCAAAACAAGTTTTTCATATAAAAATTTCAATTTTTCCATGATTTGGGTGGAATTTTCAATTTTTTGAGGGTGGTCATGAATTAAGCTCCTTTTCGCTCTAGGGCGCATAGTTTAGGAGATATGAGCAAAACAAGTTTTTCATATAAAAATTTCAATTTTTCCATGATCTGGATGGAATTTTCAATTTTTTGAGGGTGGTCATGAATTAAGCTCCTTTTCGCTCTAGGACGCATAGTTTAGGAGATATGAGCAAAACAAGTTTTTCATATAAAAATTTCAATTTTTCCATGATTTGGGTGGAATTTTCAATTTTTTGGAGGTGGTCATGAATTAAGCTCCTTTTCGCTCTAGGACGCATAGTTTAGGAGATATGAGCAAAACAAGTTTTTCATATAAAAATTTCAATTTTTCCATGATTTGGATGGAATTTTAAATTTTTTGAGGGTGGTCATGAATTAAGCTCCTTTTCGCTCTAGGACTCATAGTTTAGGAGATATGAGCAAAACAAGTTTTTCATATAAAAATTTCAATTTTTCCATGATTTGGATGGAATTTTCAATTTTTTGAGGGTGGTCATGAATTAAGGTCCTTTTCGCTCTAGGACGCATAGTTTAGGAGATATGAGCAAAACAAGTTTTTCATATAAAAATTTCAATTTTTTCAGGATATGGATGAAATTTTCAATTTTTTGGGGGTGGTCATGAATTAAGCTCCTTTTCGCTCTAGGACGCATAGTTTAGGAGATATGAGCAAAACAAGTTTTTCATATAAAAATTTCAATTTTTTCAGGATTTGGATGGAATTTTCAATTTTTTGGGGGTGGTCATGAATTAAGTTCCTTTTCGCTCTAGGACGCATAGTTTAGGAGATATGAGCAAAACAAGTTTTTCATATAAAAATTTCAATTTTTCCATGATTTGGGTGGAATTTTCAATTTTTTGAGGGTGGTCATGAATTAAGCTCCTTTTCGCTCTAGGGCGCATAGTTTAGGAGATATGAGCAAAACAAGTTTTTCATATAAAAATTTCAATTTTTCCATGATCTGGATGGAATTTTCAATTTTTTGAGGGTGGTCATGAATTAAGCTCCTTTTCGCTCTAGGACGCATAGTTTAGGAGATATGAGCAAAACAAGTTTTTCATATAAAAATTTCAATTTTTCCATGATTTGGGTGGAATTTTCAATTTTTTGGAGGTGGTCATGAATTAAGCTCCTTTTCGCTCTAGGACGCATAGTTTAGGAGATATGAGCAAAACAAGTTTTTCATATAAAAATTTCAATTTTTCCATGATTTGGATGGAATTTTAAATTTTTTGAGGGTGGTCATGAATTAAGCTCCTTTTCGCTCTAGGACTCATAGTTTAGGAGATATGAGCAAAACAAGTTTTTCATATAAAAATTTCAATTTTTCCATGATTTGGATGGAATTTTCAATTTTTTGAGGGTGGTCATGAATTAAGGTCCTTTTCGCTCTAGGACGCATAGTTTAGGAGATATGAGCAAAACAAGTTTTTCATATAAAAATTTCAATTTTTTCAGGATATGGATGAAATTTTCAATTTTTTGGGGGTGGTCATGAATTAAGCTCCTTTTCGCTCTAGGACGCATAGTTTAGGAGATATGAGCAAAACAAGTTTTTCATATAAAAATTTCAATTTTTTCAGGATTTGGATGGAATTTTCAATTTTTTGGGGGTGGTCATGAATTAAGCTCCTTTTCGCTCTAGGACGCATAGTTTAGGAGATATGAGCAAAACAAGTTTTTCATATAAAAATTTCAATTTTTCCATGATATGGATGGAATTTTCAAATTTTTGAACTTGGTCATGAATTAAGGTCCTTTTCGCTCTAGGACGCATAGTTTAGGAGATATGAGCAAAACAAGTTTTTCATATAAAAATTTCAATTTTTCCATGATTTGGATGGAATTTTCAATTTTTTGAGGGTGGTCATGAATTAAGCTCCTTTTCGCTCTAGGACGCATATTTTAGGAGATATGAGCAACACAAGTTTTTCATATAAAAATTTCCATTTTTCCATGATTTGGGTGGAATTTTCAATTTTTTGAGGGTGGTCATGAATTAAGCTCCTTTTCGCTCTAGGGCGCATAGTTTAGGAGATATGAGCAAAACAAGTTTTTCATATAAAATTTTCAATTTTTCCATGATCTGGATGGAATTTTCAATTTTTTGAGGGTGGTCATGAATTAAGCTCCTTTTCGCTCTAGGACGCATAGTTTAGGAGATATGAGCAAAACAAGTTTTTCATATAAAAATTTCAATTTTTTCAGGATTTGGATGGAATTTTCAATTTTTTGAGGGTGGTCATGAATTAAGCTCCTTTTCGCTCTAGGACGCATAGTTTAGGAGATATGAGCAAAACAAGTTTTTCATATAAAAATTTCAATTTTTTCAGGATTTGGATGGAATTTTCAATTTTTTGGGGGTGGTCATGAATTAAGCTCCTTTTCGCTCTAGGACGCATAGTTTAGGAGATATGAGCAAAACAAGTTTTTCATATAAAAATTTTAATTTTTTCAGGATTTGGATGGAATTTTCAATTTTTTGGGGTGGTCATGAATTAAGCTCCTTTTCGCACTAGGACGCATAGTTTAGGAGATATGGACAAACCAAGTTTTTCATATAAAAATTTCAATTTTTCCATGATTTGGATGGAATTTTAAATTTTTTTGGGGGTGGTCATGAATTAAGCTCCTTTTCGCTCTAGGACGCATAGTTTAGGAGATATGAGCAAAACAAGTTTTTCATATAAAAATTTCAATTTTTCCATGATCTGGATGGAATTTTCAATTTTTTGAGGGTGGTCATGAATTAAGCTCCTTTTCGCTCTAGGACGCATAGTTTAGGAGATATGAGCAAAACAAGTTTTTCATATAAAAATTTCAATTTTTTCAGGATTTGGATGGAATTTTCAATTTTTTGAGGGTGGTCATGAATTAAGCTCCTTTTCGCTCTAGGACGCATAGTTTAGGAGATATGAGCAAAACAAGTTTTTCATATAAAAATTTCAATTTTTCCATGATTTGGATGGAATTTTCAATTTTTTGGGGGTGGTCATGAATTAAGCTCCTTTTCGCTCTAGGACGCATAGTTTAGGAGATATGAGCAAAACAAGTTTTTCATATAAAAATTTCAATTTTTCCATGATCTGGATGGAATTTTCAAATTTTTGAAGGTGGTCATGAATTAAGCTCCTTTTCGCTCTAGGACGCATAGTTTAGGAGATATGAACAAAACAAGTTTTTCATATAAAAATTTCAATTTTTCCATGATTTGGATGGAATTTTCAATTTTTTGAGGGTGGTCATGAATTAAGCTCCTTTTCGCTCTAGGACGCATAGTTTAGGAGATATGAGCAAAACAAGTTTTTCATATAAAAATTTCAATTTTTCCATGATTTGGGTGGAATTTTCAATTTTTTGAGGGTGGTCATGAATTAAGCTCCTTTTCGCTCTAGGACGCATAGTTTAGGAGATATGAGCAAAACAAGTTTTTCATATAAAAATTTCAATTTTTTCAGGATTTGGATGGAATTTTCAATTTTTTGAGGGTGGTCATGAATTAAGCTCCTTTTCGCTCTAGGACGCATAGTTTAGGAGATATGAGCAAAACAAGTTTTTCATATAAACATTTCAATTTTTCCATGATTTGGATGGAATTTTCAATTTTTTGAGGGTGGTCATGAATTAAGGTCCTTTTCGCTCTAGGACGCATAGTTTAGGAGATATGAGCAAAACAAGTTTTTCATATAAAAATTTCAATTTTTCCATGATTTGGATGGAATTTTCAATTTTTTGGGGGTGGTCATGAATTAAGCTCCTTTTCGCTCTAGGACGCATAGTTTAGGAGATATGAGCAAAACAAGTTTTTCATATAAAAATTTCAATTTTTCCATGATTTGGATGGAATTTTCAATTTTTTGAGGGTGGTCATGAATTAAGGTCCTTTTCGTTCTAGGACGCATAGTTTAGGGGATATGAGCAAAACAAGTTTTTCATATAAAAATTTCAATGTTTCCATGATTTGGATGGAATTTTCAATTTTTTGGGGGTGGTCATGAATTAAGCTCCTTTTCGCTCTAGGACGCATAGTTTAGGAGATATGAGCAAAACAAGTTTGTCATATAAAAATTTCAATTTTTCCATGATTTGGATGGAATTTTCAATTTTTTGAGGGTGGTCATGAATTAAGGTCCTTTTCGCTCTAGGTGCATAGTTTAGGAGATATGAGCAAAACAAGTTTTTCATATAAAAATTTCAATTTTTCCATGATTTGGATGGAATTTTCAATTTTTTGGGGGTGGTCATGAATTAAGCTCCTTTTCGCTCTAGGACGCATAGTTTAGGAGATATGAGCAAAACAAGTTTTTCATATAAAAATTTCAATTTTTCCATGATTTGGACGGAATTTTCAATTTTTTGAGGGTGGTCATGAATTAAGGTCCTTTTCGCTCTAGGACGCATAGTTTAGGAGATATGAGCAAAACAAGTTTTTCATATAAAAATTTCAATTTTTTCAGGATTTGGATGGAATTTTCAATTTTTTTGGGGGTGGTCATGAATTAAGCTCCTTTTCGCTCTATGACGCATAGTTTAGGAGATATGAGCAAAACAAGTTTTTCATATAAAAATTTTAATTTTTTCAGGATTTGGATGGAATTTTCAATTTTTTGGGGTGGTCATGAATTAAGCTCCTTTTCGCTCTAGGACGCATAGTTTAGGAGATATGGGCAAACCAAGTTTTTCATATAAAAATTTCAATTTTTCCATGATCTGGATGGAATTTTCAAATTTTTGAAGGTGGACATGAATTAAGCTCCTTTTCGCTCTAGGACGCATAGTTTGGGAGATATGAGCAAAACAAGTTTTTCATATAAAAATTTCAATTTTTCCATGATTTGGATGGAATTTTCAATTTTTTGAGGGTGGTCATGAATTAAGCTCCTTTTCGCTCTAGGACGCATAGTTTAGGAGATATGAACAAAACAAGTTTTTCATATAAAAATTTCAATTTTTCCATGATTTGGATGGAATTTTAAATTTTTTTGGGGGTGGTCATGAATTAAGCTCCTTTTCGCTCTAGGACGCATAGTTTAGGAGATATGAGCAAAACAAGTTTTTCATATAAAAATTTAAATTTTTCCATGATTTGGGTGGAATTTTCAATTTTTTGAGGGTGGTTATGAATTAAGCTCCTTTTCGCTCTAGGGCGCATAGTTTAGGAGATATGAGCAAAACAAGTTTTTCATATAAAAATTTCAATTTTTCCATGATCTGGATGGAATTTTCAATTTTTTGAGGGTGGTCATGAATTAAGCTCCTTTTCGCTCTAGGACGCATAGTTTAGGAGATATGAGCAAAACAAGTTTTTCATATAAAAATTTCAATTTTTCCATGATATGGATGGAATTTTCAAATTTTTGAACTTGGTCATGAATTAAGGTCCTTTTCGCTCTAGGACGCATAGTTTAGGAGATATGAGCAAAACAAGTTTTTCATATAAAAATTTCAATTTTTCCATGATTTGGATGGAATTTTCAATTTTTTGAGGGTGGTCATGAATTAAGCTCCTTTTCGCTCTAGGACGCATATTTTAGGAGATATGAGCAAAACAAGTTTTTCATATAAAAATTTCAATTTTTCCATGATTTGGGTGGAATTTTCAATTTTTTGAGGGTGGTCATGAATTAAGCTCCTTTTCGCTCTAGGGCGCATAGTTTAGGAGATATGAGCAAAACAAGTTTTTCATATAAAATTTTCAATTTTTCCATGATCTGGATGGAATTTTCAATTTTTTGAGGGTGGTCATGAATTAAGCTCCTTTTCGCTCTAGGACGCATAGTTTAGGAGATATGAGCAAAACAAGTTTTTCATATAAAAATTTCAATTTTTTCAGGATTTGGATGGAATTTTCAATTTTTTGAGGGTGGTCATGAATTAAGCTCCTTTTCGCTCTAGGACGCATAGTTTAGGAGATATGAGCAAAACAAGTTTTTCATATAAAAATTTCATTTTTTTCAGGATTTGGATGGAATTTTCAATTTTTTGGGGGTGGTCATGAATTAAGCTCCTTTTCGCTCTAGGACGCATAGTTTAGGAGATATGAGCAAAACAAGTTTTTCATATAAAAATTTAAATTTTTTCAGGATTTGGATGGAATTTTCAATTTTTTGGGGTGGTCATGAATTAAGCTCCTTTTCGCTCTAGGACGCATAGTTTAGGAGATATGGACAAACCAAGTTTTTCATATAAAAATTTCAATTTTTCCATGATCTGGATGGAATTTTCAAATTTTTGAAGGTGGACATGAATTAAGCTCCTTTTCGCTCTAGGACGCATAGTTTAGGAGATATGAGCAAAACAAGTTTTTCATATAAAAATTTCAATTTTTCCATGATTTGGATGGAATTTTCAATTTTTTGAGGGTGGTCATGAATTAAGCTCCTTTTCGCTCTAGGACGCATAGTTTAGGAGATATGAACAAAACAAGTTTTTCATATAAAAATTTCAATTTTTCCATGATTTGGATGGAATTTTAAATTTTTTTGGGGGTGGTCATGAATTAAGCTCCTTTTCGCTCTAGGACGCATAGTTTAGGAGATATGAGCAAAACAAGTTTTTCATATAAAAATTTAAATTTTTCCATGATCTGGATGGAATTTTCAATTTTTTGAGGGTGGTCATGAATTAAGCTCCTTTTCGCTCTAGGACGCATAGTTTAGGAGATATGAGCAAAACAAGTTTTTCATATAAAAATTTCAATTTTTTCAGGATTTGGATGGAATTTTCAATTTTTTGAGGGTGGTCATGAATTAAGCTCCTTTTCGCTCTAGGACGCATAGTTTAGGAGATATGAGCAAAACAAGTTTTTCATATAAAAATTTCAATTTTTTCAGGATTTGGATGGAATTTTCAATTTTTTGGGGGTGGTCATGAATTAAGCTCCTTTTCGCTCTAGGACGCATAGTTTAGGAGATATGAGCAAAACAAGTTTTTCATATAAAAATTTCAATTTTTCCATGATCTGGATGGAATTTTCAAATTTTTGAAGGTGGTCATGAATTAAGCTCCTTTTCGCTCTAGGACGCATAGTTTAGGAGATATGAACAAAACAAGTTTTTCATATAAAAATTTCAATTTTTCCATGATTTGGATGGAATTTTCAATTTTTTGAGGGTGGTCATGAATTAAGCTCCTTTTCGCTCTAGGACGCATAGTTTAGGAGATATGAGCAAAACAAGTTTTTCATATAAAAATTTCAATTTTTCCATGATTTGGGTGGAATTTTCAATTTTTTGAGGGTGCCCGTGTAAAAATTGGAGGATCCAATCCTATCTAATAATATCAAATTGGATCTAATTGGATCTGTTCAGATATTGGTTCAGACATAATTAGATATGCACAGATATGCTATATATGGTGCTAGATCTGGTTAGATATAATTGCAGATCTCATCATATATAGTATAATATCTAATTATATCTGGCATATCTAATAATATATGCTTGGATAGGGCCATATATAGCACTATATCTAATAAGATATGGTAGATATAACATCATATCTGACTATATATGGGGTTAAATAGGTCCATAATATAATAAAAAAAATCATGAACAAGTTAAAAAGATTTTTGAAATACACGTCTAAACCTCAATGTCATTATGTCAAATGTCAACGCCGTCAGGGGCATCTCTTCTAAACAAATTTAACGCCAGACTAGCTGAGAAAATTAAGAAATTTAATATAATTGTTTTAAATGTGTTCCTTTGATAAAGTGTATATCGTTTCCTTTATTGCGGAGATTATGTAGGTAAGTAGATTGTATTTGTTATTTCCTTAGTAGTCATTTTCATATTGTTTTACTATTTTCTAGATTTGGAAAAAAGGAAACCTCAGTGGTGTACTGGTTAACATGCCCGCCTTGCATTCAAAAGGTCACGGGTTCAATCCCAGTTCCGACCAACACCAAAAATTATTTCGGCGGTGGATTATCTCCTCGCAGTAATGTTGGTGACATTTCTGCTTCAAAGATTCTCTAAGTTGTTTCAGCGCAACGTGAAATGCCGATAGGACTCGATTATAACAAGGAGGTTCCATGTTATTGAGCTAATTATTGAATCGAGCAGCAGTCAGTGATAAGTGAGATGTTGATCACTGTGATGTCATGATGGTCTGATTAGTATGTATGAGCCTAAAATAACAGCCTATCGCTATACCTAACCTAATCCCGAATACACTTTAAATGTGAGTATTAAAAGCAACATAATTATATGGCAATTTTTATTGCAACTTAAAAAAGAATGATCCAAAACAATACTAATACTTGCTTACATAGTTCAATATATTCCCATATTTGTTTATTCCTATATTTGTTTAATAATTGTTTTTTTACTTAATTTCATTGCAGATTGCCTTAACGCTGTAATACTTTAGTCGTGTGTCTAAGTCCACAGCAGAAGAAACAAACGAAAAAACCCTTGGACAACACTCTAACTCAACTGTCAATACTCTTAAATAGCTTTGATGGATCAATTTAAATTAAACATATTTATTATGCACATACTTTTTGTCTGTATTATTAAATAGAACAATTGATCTCATTTTATATACAAATTATGGGCTTTTATGTGTTGAAAGATCTCGAAAGATACGATTGTATCAAATAATATACAATTATATCAAATTAGATCTGATTAGATGTGTCTCATTTTTGAGATCTGATCAGATCCAATTTCATAGTATTTAGATCTGACCAGATATAACCATTTTTCGGATCTGCTCAGATCTGACCATATCTTGGCTCAGATCTAACCATATCAAATCAGATCCCCCAATTTTTACACGGGTGGTCATGAATTAAGCTCCTTTTCGCTCTAGGACGCATAGTTTAGGAGATATGAGCAAAACAAGTTTTTCATATAAAAATTTCAATTTTTTCAGGATTTGGATGGAATTTTCAATTTTTTGAGGGTGGTCATGAATTAAGCTCCTTTTCGCTCTAGGACGCATAGTTTAGGAGATATGAGCAAAACAAGTTTTTCATATAAAAATTTCAATTTTTCCATGATTTGGATGGAATTTTCAATTTTTTGAGGGTGGTCATGAATTAAGGTCCTTTTCGCTCTAGGACGCATAGTTTAGGAGATATGAGCAAAACAAGTTTTTCATATAAAAATTTCAATTTTTCCATGATTTGGATGGAATTTTCAATTTTTTGGGGGTGGTCATGAATTAAGCTCCTTTTCGCTCTAGGACGCATAGTTTAGGAGATATGAGCAAAACAAGTTTTTCATATAAAAATTTCACTTTTTCCATGATTTGGATGGAATTTTCAATTTTTTGAGGGTGGTCATGAATTAAGGTCCTTTTCGCTCTAGGACGCATAGTTTAGGAGATATGAGCAAAACAAGTTTGTCATATAAAAATTTTAATTTTTTCAGGATTTGGATGGAATTTTCAATTTTTTTGGGGTGGTCATGAATTAAGCTCCTTTTCGCTCTAGGACGCATAGTTTAGGAGATATGAGCAAAACAAGTTTTTCATATAAAAATTTCAATTTTTCCATGATTTGGGTGGAATTTTCAATTTTTTGAGGGTGGTCATGAATTAAGCTCCTTTTCGCTCTAGGATGCATAGTTTAGGAGATATGAGCAAAACAAGTTTTTCATATAAAAATTTCAATTTTTCCATGATTTGGAAAGTTTTTCATATAAAAATTTCAATTTTTCCATGATCTGGATGGAATTTTCAATTTTTTGAGGGTGGTCATGAATTAAGCTCCTTTTCGCTCTAGGACGCATAGTTTAGGAGATATGAGCAAAACAAGTTTTTCATATAAAAATTTCAATTTTTTCAGGATTTGGATGGAATTTTCAATTTTTTGAGGGTGGTCATGAATTAAGCTCCTTTTCGCTCTAGGACGCATAGTTTAGGAGATATGAGCAAAACAAGTTTTTCATATAAAAATTTCAATTTTTTCAGGATTTGGATGGAATTTTCAATTTTTTGGGGGTGGTCATGAATTAAGCTCCTTTTCGCTCTAGGACGCATAGTTTAGGAGATATGAGCAAAACAAGTTTTTCATATAAAAATTTCAATTTTTCCATGATCTGGATGGAATTTTCAAATTTTTGAAGGTGGTCATGAATTAAGCTCCTTTTCGCTCTAGGACGCATAGTTTAGGAGATATGAGCAAAACAAGTTTTTCATATAAAAATTTCAATTTTTTCAGGATATGGATGAAATTTTCAATTTTTTGGGGGTGGTCATGAATTAAGCTCCTTTTCGCTGTAGGACGCATAGTTTAGGAGATATGAGCAAAACAAGTTTTTCATATAAAAATTTCAATTTTTTCAGGATTTGGATGGAATTTTAAATTTTTTGGGGGTGGTCATGAATTAAGCTCCTTTTCGCTCTAGGACGCATAGTTTAGGAGATATGAGCAAAACAAGTTTTTCATATAAAAATTTCAATTTTTCCATGATATGGATGGAATTTTCAAATTTTTGAAGGTGGTCATGAATTAAGGTCCTTTTCGCTCTAGGACGCATAGTTTAGGAGATATGAGCAAAACAAGTTTTTCATATAAAAATTTTTCCATGATTTGGATGGAATTTTCAATTTTTTGAGGGTGGTCATGAATTAAGCTCCTTTTCGCTCTAGGACTCATAGTTTAGGAGATATGAGCAAAACAAGTTTTTCATATAAAAATTTCAATTTTTCCATGATTTGGATGGAATTTTCAATTTTTTGAGGGTGGTCATGAATTAAGGTCCTTTTCACTCTAGGACGCATAGTTTAGGAGATATGAACAAAACAAGTTTTTCATATAAAAATTTCAATTTTTCCATGATTTGGATGGAATTTTAAATTTTTTTGGGGGTGGTCATGAATTAAGCTCCTTTTCGCTCTAGGACGCATAGTTTAGGAGATATGAGCAAAACAAGTTTTTCATATAAAAATTTCAATTTTTCCATGATTTGGGTGGAATTTTCAATTTTTTGAGGGTGGTCATGAATTAAGCTCCTTTTCGCTCTAGGGCGCATAGTTTAGGAGATATGAGCAATACAAGTTTTTCATATAAAAATTTCAATTTTTCCATGATCTGGATGGAATTTTCAATTTTTTGAGGGTGGTCATGAATTAAGCTCCTTTTCGCTCTAGGACGCATAGTTTAGGAGATATGAGCAAAACAAGTTTTTCATATAAAAATTTCAATTTTTTCAGGATATGGATGAAATTTTCAATTTTTTGGGGGTGGTTATGAATTAAGCTCCTTTTCGCTCTAGGACGCATAGTTTAGGAGATATGAGCAAAACAAGTTTTTCATATAAAAATTTAAATTTTTTCAGGATTTGGATGGAATTTTCAATTTTTTGGGGGTGGTCATGAATTAAGCTCCTTTTCGCTCTAGGACGCATAGTTTAGGAGATATGAGCAAAACAAGTTTTTCATATAAAAATTTCAATTTTTCCATGATATGGATGGA
Source organism: Haematobia irritans (assembly GCF_050003625.1). Classification (NCBI taxonomy): domain Eukaryota; kingdom Metazoa; phylum Arthropoda; class Insecta; order Diptera; family Muscidae; genus Haematobia; species Haematobia irritans. The sequence goes on along the minus strand of NC_134397.1, from coordinate 205,745,639 downwards.
ATTTTCAAATTTTTGAACTTGGTCATGAATTAAGGTCCTTTTCGCTCTAGGACGCATAGTTTAGGAGATATGAGCAAAACAAGTTTTTCATATAAAAATTTCAATTTTTCCGTGATTTGGATGGAATTTTCAATTTTTTGAGGGTGGTCATGAATTAAGCTCATTTTCGCTCTAGGACGCATATTTTAGGAGATATGAGCAAAACAAGTTTTTCATATAAAAATTTCAATTTTTCCATGATTTGGGTGGAATTTTCAATTTTTTGAGGGTGGTCATGAATTAAGCTCCTTTTCGCTCTAGGGCGCATAGTTTAGGAGATATGAGCAAAACAAGTTTTTCATATAAAATTTTCAATTTTTCCATGATCTGGATGGAATTTTCAATTTTTTGAGGGTGGTCATGAATTAAGCTCCTTTTCGCTCTAGGACGCATAGTTTAGGAGATATGAGCAAAACAAGTTTTTCATATAAAAATTTCAATTTTTTCAGGATTTGGATGGAATTTTCAATTTTTTGAGGATGGTCATGAATTAAGCTCCTTTTCGCTCTAGGACGCATAGTTTAGGAGATATGAGCAAAACAAGTTTTTCATATAAAAATTTCAATTTTTTCAGGATTTGGATGGAATTTTCAATTTTTTGAGGGTGGTCATGAATTAAGCTCCTTTTCGCTCTAGGACGCATAGTTTAGGAGATATGAGCAAAACAAGTTTTTCATATAAAAATTTTAATTTTTTCAGGATTTGGATGGAATTTTCAATTTTTTGGGGTGGTCATGAATTAAGGTCCTTTTCGCTCTAGGACGCATAGTTTAGGAGATATGGACAAACCAAGTTTTTCATATAAAAATTTCAATTTTTCCATGATCTGGATGGAATTTTCAAATTTTTGAAGGTGGACATGAATTAAGCTCCTTTTCGCTCTAGGACGCATAGTTTGGGAGATATGAGCAAAACAAGTTTTTCATATAAAAATTTCAATTTTTCCATGATTTGGATGGAATTTTAAATTTTTTGAGGGTGGTCATGAATTAAGCTCCTTTTCGCTCTAGGACGCATAGTTTAGGAGATATGAACAAAACAAGTTTTTCATATGAAAATTTCAATTTTTCCATGATTTGGATGGAATTTTAAATTTTTTTGGGGGTGGTCATGAATTAAGCTCCTTTTCGCTCTAGGACGCATAGTTTAGGAGATATGAGCAAAACAAGTTTTTCATATAAAAATTTCAATTTTTCCATGATCTGGATGGAATTTTCAATTTTTTGAGGGTGGTCATGAATTAAGCTCCTTTTCGCTCTAGGACGCATAGTTTAGGAGATATGAGCAAAACAAGTTTTTCATATAAAAATTTCAATTTTTTCAGGATTTGGATGGAATTTTCAATTTTTTGAGGGTGGTCATGAATTAAGCTCCTTTTCGCTCTAGGACGCATAGTTTAGGAGATATGAGCAAAATAAGTTTTTCATATAAAAATTTCAATTTTTTCAGGATTTGGATGGAATTTTCAATTTTTTGGGGGTGGCTCCTTTTCGCTCTAGGACGCATAGTTTAGGAGATATGAGCAAAACAAGTTTTTCATATAAAAATTTCAATTTTTCCATGATCTGGATGGAATTTTCAAATTTTTGAAGGTGGTCATGAATTAAGCTCCTTTTCGCTCTAGGACGCATAGTTTAGGAGATATGAACAAAACAAGTTTTTCATATAAAAATTTCAATTTTTCCATGATTTGGATGGAATTTTCAATTTTTTGAGGGTGGTCATGAATTAAGCTCCTTTTCGCTCTAGGACGCATAGTTTAGGAGATATGAGCAAAACAAGTTTTTCATATAAAAATTTCAATTTTTCCATGATTTGGGTGGAATTTTCAATTTTTTGAGGGTGGTCATGAATTAAGCTCCTTTTCGCTCTAGGACGCATAGTTTAGGAGATATGAGCAAAACAAGTTTTTCATATAAAAATTTCAATTTTTTCAGGATTTGGATGGAATTTTCAATTTTTTGAGGGTGGTCATGAATTAAGCTCCTTTTCGCTCTAGGACGCATAGTTTAGGAGATATGAGCAAAACAAGTTTTTCATATAAAAATTTCAATTTTTCCATTATTTGGATGGAATTTTCAATTTTTTGGGGGTGGTCATGAATTAAGCTCCTTTTCGCTCTAGGACGCATAGTTTAGGAGATATGAGCAAAACAAGTTTTTCATATAAAAATTTCAATTTTTCCATGATTTGGATGGAATTTTCAATTTTTTGAGGGTGGTCATGAATTAAGGTCCTTTTCGCTCTAGGACGCATAGTTTAGGAGATATGAGTAAAACAAGTTTTTCATATAAAAATTTCAATTTTTCCATGATTTGGATGGAATTTTCAATTTTTTGGGGGTGGTCATGAATTAAGCTCCTTTTCGCTCTAGGACGCATAGTTTAGTAGATATGAGCAAAACAAGGACGCATAGTTTAGGAGATATGAACAAAACAAGTTTTTCATATAAAAATTTCAATTTTTCCATGATTTGGATGGAATTTTCAATTTTTTGAGGGTGGTCATGAATTAAGCTCCTTTTCGCTCTAGGACGCATAGTTTAGGAGATATGAGCAAAACAAGTTTTTCATATAAAAATTTCAATTTTTCCATGATTTGGGTGGAATTTTCAATTTTTTGAGGGTGGTCATGAATTAAGCTCCTTTTCGCTCTAGGACGCATAGTTTAGGAGATATGAGCAAAACAAGTTTTTCATATAAAAATTTCAATTTTTTCAGGATTTGGATGGAATTTTCAATTTTTTGAGGGTGGTCATGAATTAAGCTCCTTTTCGCTCTAGGACGCATAGTTTAGGAGATATGAGCAAAACAAGTTTTTCATATAAAAATTTCAATTTTTCCATTATTTGGATGGAATTTTCAATTTTTTGGGGGTGGTCATGAATTAAGCTCCTTTTCGCTCTAGGACGCATAGTTTAGGAGATATGAGCAAAACAAGTTTTTCATATAAAAATTTCAATTTTTCCATGATTTGGATGGAATTTTCAATTTTTTGAGGGTGGTCATGAATTAAGGTCCTTTTCGCTCTAGGACGCATAGTTTAGGAGATATGAGTAAAACAAGTTTTTCATATAAAAATTTCAATTTTTCCATGATTTGGATGGAATTTTCAATTTTTTGGGGGTGGTCGTGAATTAAGCTCCTTTTCGCTCTAGGACGCATAGTTTAGGAGATATGAGCAAAACAAGTTTTTCATATAAAAATTTCAATTTTTCCATGATTTGGATGGAATTTTCAATTTTTTGAGGGTGGTCATGAATTAAGGTCCTTTTCGCTCTAGGACGCATAGTTTAGGAGATATGAGCAAAACAAGTTTTTCATATAAAAATTTCAATTTTTCCATGATTTGGATGGAATTTTCAATTTTTTGGGGGTGGTCATGAATTAAGCTCCTTTTCGCTCTAGGACGCATAGTTTTGGAGATATGAGCAAAACAAGTTTTTCATATAAAAATTTCAATTTTTCCATGATATGGATGGAATTTTCAAATTTTTGAAGGTGGTCATGAATTAAGGTCCTTTTCGCTCTAGGACGCATAGTTTAGGAGATATGAGCAAAACAAGTTTTTCATATAAAAATTTTTCCATGATTTGGATGGAATTTTCAATTTTTTGAGGGTGGTCATGAATTAAGCTCCTTTTCGCTCTAGGACGCATAGTTCAGGAGATATGAGCAAAACAAGTTTTTCATATAAAAATTTCAATTTTTTCAGGATTTGGATGGAATTTTCAATTTTTTGGGGGTGGTCATGAATTAAGCTCCTTTTCGCTCTAGGACGCATAGTTTAGGAGATATGAGCAAAACAAGTTTTTCATATAAAAATTTCAATTTTTCCATGATCTGGATGGAATTTTCAAATTTTTGAGCGTGGTCATGAATTAAGCTCCTTTTCGCTCTAGGACGCATAGTTTAGGAGATATGAGCAAAACAAGTTTTTCATATAAAAATTTCAATTTTTCCATGATCTGGATGGAATTTTCAAATTTTTGAGGGTGGTCATGAATTAAGCTCCTTTTCGCTCTAGGACGCATAGTTTAGGAGATATGAGCAAAACAAGTTTTTCATATAAAAATTTCAATTTTTTTCAAGATTTGGATGGAATTTTCAATTTTTTGGAGGTGGTCATGAATTAAGCTCCTTTTCGCTCTAGGACGCATAGTTTAGGAGATATGAGCAAAACAAGTTTTTCATATAAAAATTTCAATTTTTCCATGATTTGGATGGAATTTTCAATTTTTTGGGGGTGGTCATGAATTAAGCTCCTTTTCGCTCTAGGACGCATAGGTTAGGAGATATGAGCAAAACAAGTTTTTCATATAAAAGTTTCAATTTTTTCAGGATTTGGATGGAATTTTCAATTTTTTGGGGGTGGTCATGAATTAAGCTCCTTTTCGCTCTAGGACGCATAGTTTAGGAGATATGAGCAAAACAAGTTTTTCATTAAAAATTTCAATTTTTCCATGATTTGGATGGAATTTTGAATTTTTTGAGGGTGGTCATGAATTAAGCTCCTTTTCGCTCTAGGACGCATAGTTTAGAAGATATGAGCAAAACAAGTTTTTCATATAAAAATTTCAATTTTTCCATGATTTGGTGGGATTTTCAATTTTTTGGGGGTGGTCATTAATTAAGCTCCTATTCGCTCTAGGACGCATAGTTTAGGAGATATGAGCAAAACTAGTTTTTCATATAAAAATTTCAATTTTTTCAGGATTTGGATAGAATTTTCAATTTTTTGAGTGTGGTCATGAATTAAGCTCCTTTTCGCTCTAGGACGCATAGTTTAGGAGATATGAGCAAAACAAGTTTTTCATATAAAAATTTCAATTTTTTCAAGATTTGGATGGAATTTTCAATTTTTTGAAGGTGGTCATGAATTAAGCTCCTTTTCGCTCTAGGACGCATAGTTTAGGAGATATGAGCAAACCAAGTTTTTCATATAAAAATTTCAATTTTTCCATGATCTGGATGGAATTTTCAAATTTTTGAAGGTGGTCATGAATTAAGCTCATTTTCGCTCTAGGACGCATAGTTTGGGAGATATGAGCAAAACAAGTTTTTCATATAAAACTTTCAATTTTTCCATGATTTGGATGGAATTTTCAATTTTTTGAGGGTGGTCATGAATTAAGGCCCTTTTCGCTCTAGGACGCATAGGTTAGGAGATATGAGCAAAACAAGTTTTTCATATAAAAGTTTCAATTTTTTCAGGATTTGGATGGAATTTTAAATTTTTTGGGGGTGGTCATGAATTAAGCTCCTTTTCGCTCTAGGACGCATAGTTTAGGAGATATGAGCAAAACAAGTTTTTCATATAAAAATTTCAATTTTTCCATGATTTGGATGGAATTTTCAATTTTTTGGGGGTGGTCATGAATTAAGCTCCTTTTCGCTCTAGGACGCATAGGTTAGGAGATATGAGCAAAACAAGTTTTTCATATAAAAATTTCAATTTTTTCAGGATTTGGATGGAATTTTCAATTTTTTTGGGGTGGTCATGAATTAAGCTCCTTTTCGCTCTAGGACGCATAGTTTAGGAGATATGAGCAAAACAAGTTTTTCATATAAAAATTTCAATTTTTCCATGATTTGGATGGAATTTTCAATTTTTTGAGGGTGGTCATGAATTAAGCTCCTTTTCGCTCTAGGACGCATAGTTTAGAAGATATGAGCAAAACAAGTTTTTCATATAAAAATTTCAATTTTTCCATGATCTGGATGGAATTTTCAATTTTTTGAGGGTGGTCATGAATTAAGCTCCTTTTCGCTCTAGGACGCATAGTTTAGGAGATATGAGCAAAACAAGTTTTTCATATAAAAATTTCAATTTTTTCAGGATTTGGATGGAATTTTCAATTTTTTGAGGGTGGTCATGAATTAAGCTCCTTTTCGCTCTAGGACGCATAGTTCAGGAGATATGAGCAAAACAAGTTTTTCATATAAAAATTTAAATTTTTTCAGGATTTGGATGGAATTTTCAATTTTTTGGGGGTGGTCATGAATTAAGCTCCTTTTCGCTCTAGGACGCATAGTTTAGGAGATATGAGCAAAACAAGTTTTTCATATAAAAATTTCAATTTTTCCATGATCTGGATGGAATTTTCAAATTTTTGAGGGTGGTTATGAATTAAGCTCCTTTTCGCTCTAGGACGCATAGTTTAGGAGATATGAGCAAAACAAGTTTTTCATATAAAAATTTCAATTTTTTCAGGATTTGGATGGAATTTTCAATTTTTTGAAGGTGGTCATGAATTAAGCTCCTTTTCGCTCTAGGACGCATAGTTTAGGAGATATGAGCAAAACAAGTTTTTCATATAAAAATTTCAATTTTTCCATTATTTGGATGGAATTTTCAATTTTTTGGGGGTGGTCATGAATTAAGCTCCTTTTCGCTCTAGGACGCATAGTTTAGGAGATATGAGCAAAACAAGTTTTTCATATAAAAATTTCAATTTTTACAGGATTTGGATGGAATTTTCAATTTTTTGAGGGTGGTCATGAATTAAGGTCCTTTTCGCTCTAGGACGCATAGTTTAGAAGATATGAGCAAAACATATAAAAATTTCAATTTTTCCATGATTTGGATGGAATTTTCAATTTTTTGAGGGTGGTCATGAATTAAGCTCCTTTTCGCTCTAGGACGCATAGTTTAGGAGATATGAGCAAAACAAGTTTTTCATATAAAAATTTCAATTTTTCCATGATTTGGGTGGAATTTTCAATTTTTTGAGGGTGGTCATGAATTAAGCTCCTTTTCGCTCTAGGACGCATAGTTTAGGAGATATGAGCAAAACAAGTTTTTCATATAAAAATTTCAATTTTTTTCAAGATTTGGATGAAATTTTCAATTTTTTGGAGGTGGTCATGAATTAAGCTCCTTTTCGCTCTAGGACGCATAGTTTAGGAGATATGAGCAAAACAAGTTTTTCATATAAAAATTTCAATTTTTCCATGATTTGGATGGAATTTTCAATTTTTTGGGGGTGGTCATGAATTAAGCTCCTTTTCGCTCTAGGACGCATAGGTTAGGAGATATGAGCAAAACAAGTTTTTCATATAAAAGTTTCAATTTTTTCAGGATTTGGATGGAATTTTCAATTTTTTGGGGGTGGTCATGAATTAAGCTCCTTTTCGCTCTAGGACGCATAGTTTAGGAGATATGAGCAAAACAAGTTTTTCATATAAAAATTTCAATTTTTCCATGATTTGGATGGAATTTTCAATTTTTTGAGGGTGGTCATGAATTAAGCTCCTTTTCGCTCTAGGACGCATAGTTTAGGAGATATGAGCAAAACAAGTTTTTCATATAAAAATTTCAATTTTTCCATGATTTGGTGGGATTTTCAATTTTTTGGGGGTGGTCATTAATTAAGCTCCTTTTCGCTCTAGGACGCATAGTTTAGGAGATATGAGCAAAACAAGTTTTTCATATAAAAATTTCAATTTTTTCAGGATTTGGATAGAATTTTCAATTTTTTGAGTGTGGTCATGAATTAAGCTCCTTTTCGCTCTAGGACGCATAGTTTAGGAGATATGAACAAAACAAGTTTTTCATATAAAAATTTCAATTTTTTCAAGATTTGGATGGAATTTTCAATTTTTTGGGGGTGGTCATGAATTAAGCTCCTTTTCGCTCTAGGACGCATAGTTTAGGAGATATGAGCAAAACAAGTTTTTCATATAAAAATTTCAATTTTTTCAGGATTTGGATGGAATTTTCAATTTTTTGAGGGTGGTCATGAATTAAGCTCCTTTTCGCTCTAGGACGCATAGTTTAGGAGATATGAGCAAAACAAGTTTTTCATATAAAAATTTCAATTTTTTCAGGATTTGGATGGAATTTTCAATTTTTTGGGGGTGGTCATGAATTAAGCTCCTTTTCGCTCTAGGACGCATAGTTTAGGAGATATGAGCAAAACAAGTTTTTCATATAAAAATTTCAATTTTTCCATGATTTGGATGGAATTTTCAATTTTTTGAGGGTCGTCATGAATTAAGCTCCTTTTCGCTCTAGGACGCATAGTTTAGGAGATATGAACAAAACAAGTTTTTCATATAAAAATTTCAATTTTTCCATGATTTGGATGGAATTTTCAATTTTTTGAGGGTGGTCATGAATTAAGGTCCTTTTCGCTCTAGGACGCATAGTTTAGGAGATATGAGCAAAACAAGTTTTTCATATAAAAATTTTAATTTTTTCAGGATTTGGATGGAATTTTCAATTTTTTTGGGGTGGTCATGAATTAAGCTCCTTTTCGCTCTAGGACGCATAGTTTAGGAGATATGAGCAAAACAAGTTTTTCATATAAAAATTTCAATTTTTCCATGATTTGGGTGGAATTTTCAATTTTTTGAGGGTGGTCATGAATTAAGCTCCTTTTCGTTCTAGGACGCATAGTTTAGGAGATATGAGCAAAACAAGTTTTTCATATAAAAATTTCAATTTTTCCATGATTTGGTGGGATTTTCAATTTTTTGGGGGTGGTCATTAATTAAGCTCCTTTTCGCTCTAGGACGCATAGTTTAGGAGATATGAGCAAAACAAGTTTTTCATATAAAAATTTCAATTTTTTCAGGATTTGGATAGAATTTTCAATTTTTTGAGTGTGGTCATGAATTAAGCTCCTTTTCGCTCTAGGACGCATAGTTTAGGAGATATGAGCAAAACAAGTTTTTCATATAAAAATTTCAATTTTTTCAAGATTTGGATGGAATTTTCAATTTTTTGGGGGTGGTCATGAATTAAGCTCCTTTTCGCTCTAGGACGCATAGTTTAGGAGATATGAGCAAAACAAGTTTTTCATATAAAAATTTCAATTTTTCCATGATTTGGATGGAATTTTCAATTTTTTGAGGGTGGTCATGAATTAAGCTCCTTTTCGCTCTAGGACGCATAGTTTAGGAGATATGAGCAAACCAAGTTTTTCATATAAAAATTTCAATTTTTCCATGATCTGGATGGAATTTTCAAATTTTTGAAGGTGGTCATGAATTAAGCTCATTTTCGCTCTAGGACGCATAGTTTGGGAGATATGAGCAAAACAAGTTTTTCATATAAAAATTTCAATTTTTCCATGATTTGGATGGAATTTTCAATTTTTTGAGGGTGGTCATGAATTAAGGCCCTTTTCGCTCTAGGACGCATAGTTTAGGAGATATGAGCAAAACAAGTTTTTCATATAAAAATTTCAATTTTTTCAGGATATGGATGAAATTTTCAATTTTTTGGGGGTGGTCATGAATTAAGCTCCTTTTCGCTCTAGGACGCATAGTTTAGGAGATATGAGCAAAACAAGTTTTTCATATAAAAATTTCAATTTTTTCAGGATTTGGATGGAATTTTAAATTTTTTGGGGGTGGTCATGAATTAAGCTCCTTTTCGCTCTAGGACGCATAGTTTAGGAGATATGAGCAAAACAAGTTTTTCATATAAAAATTTCAATTTTTCCATGATATGGATGGAATTTTCAAATTTTTGAAGGTGGTCATGAATTAAGGTCCTTTTCGCTCTAGGACGCATAGTTTAGGAGATATGAGCAAAACAAGTTTTTCATATAAAAATTTCAATTTTTCCATGATTTGGATGGAATTTTCAATTTTTTGAGGGTGGTCATGAATTAGGCTCCTTTTCGCTCTAGGACGCATAGTTTAGGAGATATGAGCAAAACAAGTTTTTCATATAAAAATTTCAATTTTTCCATGATTTGGGTGGAATTTTCAATTTTTTGAGGGTGGTCATGAATTAAGCTCCTTTTCGCTCTAGGGCGCATAGTTTAGGAGATATGAGCAAAACAAGTTTTTCATATAAAAATTTAAATTTTTCCATGATCTGGATGGAATTTTCAATTTTTTGAGGGTGGTCATGAATTAAGGTCCTTTTCGCTCTAGGACGCATAGTTTAGGAGATATGAGTAAAACAAGTTTTTCATATAAAAATTTCAATTTTTCCATGATTTGGATGGAATTTTCAATTTTTTGGGGGTGGTCATGAATTAAGCTCCTTTTCGCTCTAGGACGCATAGTTTAGGAGATATGAGCAAAACAAGTTTTTCATATAAAAATTTAAATTTTTCCATGATTTGGATGGAATTTTAAATTTTTTGAGGGTGGTCATGAATTAAGGTCCTTTTCGCTCTAGGACGCATAGTTTAGGAGATATGAGCAAAACAAGTTTTTCATATAAAAATTTCAATTTTTCCATGATTTGGTGGGATTTTCAATTTTTTGGGGGTGGTCATTAATTAAGCTCCTTTTCGCTCTAGGACGCATAGTTTAGGAGATATGAGCAAAACAAGTTTTGCATATAAAAATTTCAATTTTTTCAGGATTTGGATGGAATTTTCAATTTTTTGAGTGTGGTCATGAATTAAGCTCCTTTTCGCTCTAGGACGCATAGTTTAGGAGATATGAGCAAAACAAGTTTTTCATATAAAAATTTCAATTTTTTCAAGATTTGGATGGAATTTTCAATTTTTTGGGGGTGGTCATGAATTAAGCTCCTTTTCGCTCTAGGACGCATAGTTTAGGAGATATGAGCAAAACAAGTTTTTCATATAAAAATTTCAATTTTTCCGTGATTTGGATGGAATTTTCAATTTTTTGAGGGTGGTCATGAATTAAGCTCCTTTTCGCTCTAGGACGCATAGTTTAGGAGATATGAGCAAACCAAGTTTTTCATATAAAAATTTCAATTTTTCCATGATCTGGATGGAATTTTCAAATTTTTGAAGGTGGTCATGAATTAAGCTCATTTTCGCTCTAGGACGCATAGTTTGGGAGATATGAGCAAAACAAGTTTTTCATATAAAAATTTCAATTTTTCCATGATTTGGATGGAATTTTCAATTTTTTGAGGGTGTTCATGAATTAAGGCCCTTTTCGCTCTAGGACGCATAGTTTAGGAGATATGAGCAAAACAAGTTTTTCATATAAAAATTTCAATTTTTTCAGGATATGGATGAAATTTTCAATTTTTTGGGGGTGGTCATGAATTAAGCTCCTTTTCGCTCTAGGACGCATAGTTTAGGAGATATGAGCAAAACAAGTTTTTCATATAAAAATTTAAATTTTTTCAGGATTTGGATGGAATTTTAAATTTTTTGGGGGTGGTCATGAATTAAGCTCCTTTTCGCTCTAGGACGCATAGTTTAGGAGATATGAGCAAAACAAGTTTTTCATATAAAAATTTCAATTTTTCCATGATATGGATGGAATTTTCAAATTTTTGAAGGTGGTCATGAATTAAGGTCCTTTTCGCTCTAGGACGCATAGTTTAGGAGATATGAGCAAAACAAGTTTTTCATATAAAAATTTTTCCATGATTTGGGTGGAATTTTCAATTTTTTGAGGGTGGTCATGAATTAGGCTCCTTTTCGCTCTAGGACGCATAGTTTAGGAGATATGAGCAAAACAAGTTTTTCATATAAAAATTTCAATTTTTCCATGATTTGGGTGGAATTTTCAATTTTTTGAGGGTGGTCATGAATTAAGCTCCTTTTCGCTCTAGGGCGCATAGTTTAGGAGATATGAGCAAAACAAGTTTTTCATATAAAAATTTCAATTTTTCCATGATCTGGATGGAATTTTCAATTTTTTGAGGGTGGTCATGAATTAAGCTCCTTTTCGCTCTAGGACGCATAGTTTAGGAGATATGAGCAAAACAAGTTTTTCATATAAAAATTTCAATTTTTTCAGGATTTGGATGGAATTTTCAATTTTTTGAGGGTGGTCATGAATTAAGCTCCTTTTCGCTCTAGGACGCATAGTTTAGGAGATATGAGCAAAACAAGTTTTTCATATAAAAATTTCAATTTTTACAGGATTTGGATGGAATTTTCAATTTTTTGAGGGTGGTCATGAATTAAGGTCCTTTTCGCTCTAGGACGCATAGTTTAGAAGATATGAGCAAAACATATAAAAATTTCAATTTTTCCATGATTTGGATGGAATTTTCAATTTTTTGAGGGTGGTCATGAATTAAGCTCCTTTTCGCTCTAGGACGCATAGTTTAGGAGATATGAGCAAAACAAGTTTTTCATATAAAAATTTCAATTTTTCCATGATTTGGGTGGAATTTTCAATTTTTTGAGGGTGGTCATGAATTAAGCTCCTTTTCGCTCTAGGACGCATAGTTTAGGAGATATGAGCAAAACAAGTTTTTCATATAAAAATTTCAATTTTTTTCAAGATTTGGATGAAATTTTCAATTTTTTGGAGGTGGTCATGAATTAAGCTCCTTTTCGCTCTAGGACGCATAGTTTAGGAGATATGAGCAAAACAAGTTTTTCATATAAAAATTTCAATTTTTCCATGATTTGGATGGAATTTTCAATTTTTTGGGGGTGGTCATGAATTAAGCTCCTTTTCGCTCTAGGACGCATAGGTTAGGAGATATGAGCAAAACAAGTTTTTCATATAAAAGTTTCAATTTTTTCAGGATTTGGATGGAATTTTCAATTTTTTGGGGGTGGTCATGAATTAAGCTCCTTTTCGCTCTAGGACGCATAGTTTAGGAGATATGAGCAAAACAAGTTTTTCATATAAAAATTTCAATTTTTCCATGATTTGGATGGAATTTTCAATTTTTTGAGGGTGGTCATGAATTAAGCTCCTTTTCGCTCTAGGACGCATAGTTTAGGAGATATGAGCAAAACAAGTTTTTCATATAAAAATTTCAATTTTTCCATGATTTGGTGGGATTTTCAATTTTTTGGGGGTGGTCATGAATTAAGCTCCTTTTCGCTCTAGGACGCATAGTTTAGGAGATATGAGCAAAACAAGTTTTTCATATAAAAATTTCAATTTTTCCATGATTTGGATGGAATTTTCAATTTTTTGGGGGTGGTCATGAATTAAGCTCCTTTTCGCTCTAGGACGCATAGGTTAGGAGATATGAGCAAAACAAGTTTTTCATATAAAAGTTTCAATTTTTTCAGGATTTGGATGGAATTTTCAATTTTTTGGGGGTGGTCATGAATTAAGCTCCTTTTCGCTCTAGGACGCATAGTTTAGGAGATATGAGCAAAACAAGTTTTTCATATAAAAATTTCAATTTTTCCATGATTTGGATGGAATTTTCAATTTTTTGAGGGTGGTCATGAATTAAGCTCCTTTTCGCTCTAGGACGCATAGTTTAGGAGATATGAGCAAAACAAGTTTTTCATATAAAAATTTCAATTTTTCCATGATTTGGTGGGATTTTCAATTTTTTGGGGGTGGTCATTAATTAAGCTCCTTTTCGCTCTAGGACGCATAGGTTAGGAGATATGAGCAAAACAAGTTTTTCATATAAAAGTTTCAATTTTTTCAGGATTTGGATAGAATTTTCAATTTTTTGAGTGTGGTCATGAATTAAGCTCCTTTTCGCTCTAGGACGCATAGTTTAGGAGATATGAGCAAAACAAGTTTTTCATATAAAAATTTCAATTTTTCCATGATTTGGATGGAATTTTCAATTTTTTGGGGGTGGTCATGAATTAAGCTCCTTTTCGCTCTAGGACGCATAGGTTAGGAGATATGAGCAAAACAAGTTTTTCATATAAAAGTTTCAATTTTTTCAGGATTTGGATAGAATTTTCAATTTTTTGAGTGTGGTCATGAATTAAGCTCCTTTTCGCTCTAGGACGCATAGTTTAGGAGATATGAACAAAACAAGTTTTTCATATAAAAATTTCAATTTTTTCAAGATTTGGATGGAATTTTCAATTTTTTGGGGGTGGTCATGAATTAAGCTCCTTTTCGCTCTAGGACGCATAGTTTAGGAGATATGAGCAAAACAAGTTTTTCATATAAAAATTTCAATTTTTTCAGGATTTGGATGGAATTTTCAATTTTTTGAGGGTGGTCATGAATTAAGCTCCTTTTCGCTCTAGGACGCATAGTTTAGGAGATATGAGCAAAACAAGTTTTTCATATAAAAATTTCAATTTTTTCAGGATTTGGATGGAATTTTCAATTTTTTGGGGGTGGTCATGAATTAAGCTCCTTTTCGCTCTAGGACGCATAGTTTAGGAGATATGAGCAAAACAAGTTTTTCATATAAAAATTTAAATTTTTCCATGATCTGGATGGAATTTTCAAATTTTTGAGGGTGGTCATGAATTAAGCTCCTTTTCGCTCTAGGACGCATAGTTTAGGAGATATGAACAAAACAAGTTTTTCATATAAAAATTTCAATTTTTCCATGATTTGGATGGAATTTTCAATTTTTTGAGGGTGGTCATGAATTAAGCTCCTTTTCGCTCTAGGACGCATAGTTTAGGAGATATGAGCAAAACAAGTTTTTCATATAAAAATTTAAATTTTTCCATGATTTGGGTGGAATTTTAAATTTTTTGAGGGTGGTCATGAATTAAGCTCCTTTTCGCTCTAGGACGCATAGTTTAGGAGATATGAGCAAAACAAGTTTTTCATATAAAAATTTCAATTTTTTCAGGATTTGGATGGAATTTTCAATTTTTTGAGGGTGGTCATGAATTAAGCTCCTTTTCGCTCTAGGACGCATAGTTTAGGAGATATGAGCAAAACAAGTTTTTCATATAAAAATTTCAATTTTTCCATTATTTGGATGGAATTTTCAATTTTTTGGGGGTGGTCATGAATTAAGCTCCTTTTCGCTCTAGGGCGCATAGTTTAGGAGATATGAGCAAAACAAGTTTTTCATATAAAAATTTAAATTTTTCCATGATTTGGATGGAATTTTCAATTTTTTGAGGGTGGTCATGAATTAAGGTCCTTTTCGCTCTAGGACGCATAGTTTAGGAGATATGAGTAAAACAAGTTTTTCATATAAAAATTTCAATTTTTCCATGATTTGGATGGAATCTTCAATTTTTTGGGGGTGGTCATGAATTAAGCTCCTTTTCGCTCTAGGACGCATAGTTTAGGAGATATGAGCAAAACAAGTTTTTCATATAAAAATTTCAATTTTTCCATGATTTGGATGGAATTTTAAATTTTTTGAGGGTGGTCATGAATTAAGGTCCTTTTCGCTCTAGGACGCATAGTTTAGGAGATATGAGCAAAACAAGTTTTTCATATAAAAATTTCAATTTTTCCATGATTTGGATGGAATTTTAAATTTTTTGGGGGTGGTCATGAATTAAGCTCCTTTTCGCTCTAGGACGCATAGTTTAGGAGATATGAGCAAAACAAGTTTTTCATATAAAAATTTCAATTTTTCCATGATATGGATGGAATTTTCAAATTTTTGAAGGTGGTCATGAATTAAGGTCCTTTTCGCTCTAGGACGCATAGTTTAGGAGATATGAGCAAAACAAGTTTTTCATATAAAAATTTTTCCATGATTTGGATGGAATTTTCAATTTTTTGAGGGTGGTCATGAATTAAGCTCCTTTTCGCTCTAGGACGCATAGTTTAGGAGATATGAGCAAAACAAGTTTTTCATATAAAAATTTCAATTTTTTCAGGATTTGGATGGAATTTTAAATTTTTTGGGAGTGGTCATGAATTAAGCTCCTTTTCGCTCTAGGACGCATAGTTTAGGAGATATGAGCAAAACAAGTTTTTCATATAAAAATTTCAATTTTTCCATGATCTGGATGGAATTTTCAATTTTTTGAGGGTGGTCATGAATTAAGCTCCTTTTCGCTCTAGGACGCATAGTTTAGGAGATATGAGCAAAACAAGTTTTTCATATAAAAATTTCAATTTTTTCAGGATTTGGATGGAATTTTCAATTTTTTGAGGGTGGTCATGAATTAAGCTCCTTTTCGCTCTAGGACGCATAGTTTAGGAGATATGAGCAAAACAAGTTTTTCATATAAAAATTTCAATTTTTTCAGGATTTGGATGGAATTTTCAATTTTTTGGGGGTGGTCATGAATTAAGCTCCTTTTCGCTCTAGGACGCATAGTTTAGGAGATATGAGCAAAACAAGTTTTTCATATAAAAATTTAAATTTTTCCATGATCTGGATGGAATTTTCAAATTTTTGAGGGTGGTCATGAATTAAGCTCCTTTTCGCTCTAGGACGCATAGTTTAGGAGATATGAACAAAACAAGTTTTTCATATAAAAATTTCAATTTTTCCATGATTTGGATGGAATTTTCAATTTTTTGAGGGTGGTCATGAATTAAGCTCCTTTTCGCTCTAGGACGCATAGTTTAGGAGATATGAGCAAAACAAGTTTTTCATATAAAAATTTAAATTTTTCCATGATTTGGGTGGAATTTTCAATTTTTTGAGGGTGGTCATGAATTAAGCTCCTTTTCGCTCTAGGACGCATAGTTTAGGAGATATGAGCAAAACAAGTTTTTCATATAAAAATTTCAATTTTTTCAGGATTTGGATGGAATTTTCAATTTTTTGAGGGTGGTCATGAATTAAGCTCATTTTCGCTCTAGGACGCATAGTTTAGGAGATATGAGCAAAACAAGTTTTTCATATAAAAATTTCAATTTTTCCATTATTTGGATGGAATTTTCAATTTTTTGGGGGTGGTCATGAATTAAGCTCCTTTTCGCTCTAGGACGCATAGTTTAGGAGATATGAGCAAAACAAGTTTTTCATATAAAAATTTAAATTTTTCCATGATTTGGATGGAATTTTCAATTTTTTGAGGGTGGTCATGAATTAAGGTCCTTTTCGCTCTAGGACGCATAGTTTAGGAGATATGAGTAAAACAAGTTTTTCATATAAAAATTTCAATTTTTCCATGATTTGGATGGAATCTTCAATTTTTTGGGGGTGGTCATGAATTAAGCTCCTTTTCGCTCTAGGACGCATAGTTTAGGAGATATGAGCAAAACAAGTTTTTCATATAAAAATTTCAATTTTTCCATGATTTGGATGGAATTTTAAATTTTTTGAGGGTGGTCATGAATTAAGGTCCTTTTCGCTCTAGGACGCATAGTTTAGGAGATATGAGCAAAACAAGTTTTTCATATAAAAATTTCAATTTTTCCATGATTTGGATGGAATTTTAAATTTTTTGGGGGTGGTCATGAATTAAGCTCCTTTTCGCTCTAGGACGCATAGTTTAGGAGATATGAGCAAAACAAGTTTTTCATATAAAAATTTCAATTTTTCCATGATATGGATGGAATTTTCAAATTTTTGAAGGTGGTCATGAATTAAGGTCCTTTTCGCTCTAGGACGCATAGTTTAGGAGATATGAGCAAAACAAGTTTTTCATATAAAAATTTTTCCATGATTTGGATGGAATTTTCAATTTTTTGAGGGTGGTCATGAATTAAGCTCCTTTTCGCTCTAGGACGCATAGTTTAGGAGATATGAGCAAAACAAGTTTTTCATATAAAAATTTCAATTTTTTCAGGATTTGGATGGAATTTTAAATTTTTTGGGGGTGGTCATGAATTAAGCTCCTTTTCGCTCTAGGACGCATAGTTTAGGAGATATGAGCAAAACAAGTTTTTCATATAAAAATTTCAATTTTTCCATGATATGGATGGAATTTTCAAATTTTTGAAGGTGGTCATGAATTAAGGTCCTTTTCGCTCTAGGACGCATAGTTTAGGAGATATGAGCAAAACAAGTTTTTCATATAAAAATTTCAATTTTTTCAGGATTTGGATGGAATTTTCAATTTTTTGGGGGTGGTCATGAATTAAGCTCCTTTTCGCTCTAGGACGCATAGTTTAGGAGATATGAGCAAAACAAGTTTTTCATATAAAAATTTCAATTTTTCCATGATCTTAATGGAATTTTCAAATTTTTGAAGGTGGTCATGAATTAAGCTCCTTTTCGCTCTAGGACGCATAGTTTAGGAGATATGAGCAAAACAAGTTTTTCATATAAAAATTTCAATTTTTCCATGATTTGGATGGAATTTTCAATTTTTTGGGGGTGGTCATGAATTAAGCTCCTTTTCGCTCTAGGACGCATAGTTTAGGAGATATGAGCAAAACAAGTTTTTCATATAAAAATTTCAATTTTTCCATGATCTGGATGGAATTTTCAAATTTTTGAAGGTGGTCATGAATTAAGCTCCTTTTCGCTCTAGGACGCATAGTTTAGGAGATATGAGCAAAACAAGTTTTTCATATAAAAATTTCAAATTTTCCATGATTTGGATGGAATTTTCAATTTTTTGAGGGTGGTCATGAATTAAGCTCCTTTTCGCTCTAGGACGCATAGTTTAGGAGATATGAACAAAACAAGTTTTTCATATAAAAATTTCAATTTTTCCATGATTTGGATGGAGTTTTCAATTTTTTGAGGGTGGTCATGAATTAAGCTCCTTTTCGCTCTAGGACGCATAGTTTAGGAGATATGAGCAAAACAAGTTTTTCATATAAAAATTTCAATTTTTCCATGATTTGGGTGGAATTTTCAATTTTTTGAGGGTGGTCATGAATTAAGCTCCTTTTCGCTCTAGGACGCATAGTTTAGGAGATATGAGCAAAACAAGTTTTTCATATAAAAATTTCAATTTTTTCAGGATTTGGATGGAATTTTCAATTTTTTGAGGGTGGTCATGAATTAAGGTCCTTTTCGCTCTAGGACGCATAGTTTAGGAGATATGAGCAAAACAAGTTTTTCATATAAAAATTTCAATTTTTCCAATATTTGGATGGAATTTTCAATTTTTTGGGGGTGGTCATGAATTAAGCTCCTTTTCGCTCTAGGACGCATAGTTTAGGAGATATGAGCAAAACAAGTTTTTCATATAAAAATTTCAATTTTTCCATGATTTGGATGGAATTTTCAATTTTTTGAGGGTGGTCATGAATTAAGGTCCTTTTCGCTCTAGGACGCATAGTTTAGGAGATATGAGCAAAACAAGTTTTTCATATAAAAATTTTAATTTTTTCAGGATTTGGATGGAATTTTCAATTTTTTTGGGGTGGTCATGAATTAAGCTCCTTTTCGCTCTAGGACGCATAGTTTAGGAGATATGAGCAAAACAAGTTTTTCATATAAAAATTTCAATTTTTCCATGATTTGGGTGGAATTTTCAATTTTTTGAGGGTGGTCATGAATTAAGCTCCTTTTCGCTCTAGGTCGCATAGTTTAGGAGATATGAGCAAAACAAGTTTTTCATATAAAAATTTCAATTTTTCCATGATTTGGGTGGAATTTTCAATTTTTTGAGGGTGGTCATGAATTAAGCTCCTTTTCGCTCTAGGACGCATAGTTTAGGAGATATGAGCAAAACAAGTTTTTCATATAAAAATTTCAATTTTTTCAGGATTTGGATGGAATTTTAAATTTTTTGAGGGTGGTCATGAATTAAGCTCCTTTTCGCTCTAGGACGCATAGTTTAGGAGATATGAGCAAAACAAGTTTTTCATATAAAAATTTCAATTTTTCCATTATTTGGATGGAATTTTCAATTTTTTGGGGGTGGTCATGAATTAAGCTCCTTTTCGCTCTAGGACGCATAGTTTAGGAGATATGAGCAAAACAAGTTTTTCATATAAAAATTTCAATTTTTCCATGATTTGGATGGAATTTTCAATTTTTTGAGGGTGGTCATGAATTAAGGTCCTTTTCGCTCTAGGACGCATAGTTTAGGAGATATGAGTAAAACAAGTTTTTCATATAAAAATTTCAATTTTTCCATGATTTGGATGGAATTTTAAATTTTTTGGGGGTGGTCATGAATTAAGCTCCTTTTCGCTCTAGGACGCATAGTTTAGGAGATATGAGCAAAACAAGTTTTTCATATAAAAATTTCAATTTTTCCATGATTTGGATGGAATTTTAAATTTTTTGAGGGTGGTCATGAATTAAGGTCCTTTTCGCTCTAGGACGCATAGTTTAGGAGATATGAGCAAAACAAGTTTTTCATATAAAAATTTCAATTTTTCCATGATTTGGATGGAATTTTCAATTTTTTGGGGGTGGTCATGAATTAAGCTCCTTTTCGCTCTAGGACGCATAGTTTAGGAGATATGAGCAAAACAAGTTTTTCATATAAAAATTTCAATTTTTCCATGATTTGGATGGAATTTTCAATTTTTTGAGGGTGGTCATGAATTAAGGTCCTTTTCGCTCTAGGACGCATAGTTTAGGAGATATGAGCAAAACAAGTTTTTCATATAAAAATTTTAATTTTTTCAGGATTTGGATGGAATTTTCAATTTTTTTGGGGTGGTCATGAATTAAGATCCTTTTCGCTCTAGGACGCATAGTTTAGGAGATATGAGCAAAACAAGTTTTTCATATAAAAATTTCAATTTTTCCATGATTTGGGTGGAATTTTCAATTTTTTGAGGGTGGTCATGAATTAAGCTCCTTTTCGCTCTAGGACGCATAGTTTAGGAGATATGAGCAAAACAAGTTTTTCATATAAAAATTTCAATTTTCCATGATTTGGATGGAATTTTCAATTTTTTGAGGGTGGTCATGAATTAAGCTCCTTTTCGCTCTAGGACTCATAGTTTAGGAGATATGAGCAAAACAAGTTTTTCATATAAAAATTTCAATTTTTCCATGATTTGGATGGAATTTTCAATTTTTTGAGGGTGGTCATGAATTAAGGTCCTTTTCGCTCTAGGACGCATAGTTTAGGAGATATGAGCAAAACAAGTTTTTCATATAAAAATTTCAATTTTTTCAGGATATGGATGAAATTTTCAATTTTTTGGGGGTGGTCATGAATTAAGCTCCTTTTCGCTCTAGGACGCATAGTTTAGGAGATATGAGCAAAACAAGTTTTTCATATAAAAATTTCAATTTTTTCAGAATTTGGATGGAATTTTAAATTTTTTGGGGGTGGTCATGAATTAAGCTCCTTTTCGCTCTAGGACGCATAGTTTAGGAGATATGAGCAAAACAAGTTTTTCATATAAAAATTTCAATTTTTCCATGATATGGATGGAATTTTCAAATTTTTGGGGGTGGTCATGAATTAAGCTCCTTTTCGCTCTAGGACGCATAGTTTAGGAGATATGAGCAAAACAAGTTTTTCATATAAAAATTTAAATTTTTTCAGGATTTGGATGGAATTTTAAATTTTTTGGGGGTGGTCATGAATTAAGCTCCTTTTCGCTCTAGGACGCATAGTTTAGGAGATATGAGCAAAACAAGTTTTTCATATAAAAATTTCAATTTTTCCATGATATGGATGGAATTTTCAAATTTTTGAAGGTGGTCATGAATTAAGGTCCTTTTCGCTCTAGGACGCATAGTTTAGGAGATATGAGCAAAACAAGTTTTTCATATAAAAATTTTTCCATGATTTGGGTGGAATTTTCAATTTTTTGAGGGTGGTCATGAATTAGGCTCCTTTTCGCTCTAGGGCGCATAGTTTAGGAGATATGAGCAAAACAAGTTTTTCATATAAAAATTTCAATTTTTCCATGATCTGGATGGAATTTTCAATTTTTTGAGGGTGGTCATGAATTAAGCTCCTTTTCGCTCTAGGACGCATAGTTTAGGAAATATGAGCAAAACAAGTTTTTCATATAAAAATTTCAATTTTTTCAGGATTTGGATGGAATTTTCAATTTTTTGAGGGTGGTCATGAATTAAGCTCCTTTTCGCTCTAGGACGCATAGTTTAGGAGATATGAGCAAAACAAGTTTTTCATATAAAAATTTCAATTTTTTCAGGATTTGGATGGAATTTTCAATTTTTTGGGGGTGGTCATGAATTAAGCTCCTTTTCGCTCTAGGACGCATAGTTTAGGAGATATGAGCAAAACAAGTTTTTCATATAAAAATTTAAATTTTTCCATGATCTGGATGGAATTTTCAAATTTTTGAGGGTGGTCATGAATTAAGCTCCTTTTCGCTCTAGGACGCATAGTTTAGGAGATATGAACAAAACAAGTTTTTCATATAAAAATTTAAATTTTTCCATGATTTGGATGGAATTTTCAATTTTTTGAGGGTGGTCATGAATTAAGCTCCTTTTCGCTCTAGGACGCATAGTTTAGGAGATATGAGCAAAACAAGTTTTTCATATAAAAATTTCAATTTTTCCATTATTTGGATGGAATTTTCAATTTTTTGGGGGTGGTCATGAATTAAGCTCCTTTTCGCTCTAGGACGCATAGTTTAGGAGATATGAGCAAAACAAGTTTTTCATATAAAAATTTAAATTTTTCCATGATTTGGATGGAATTTTCAATTTTTTGAGGGTGGTCATGAATTAAGGTCCTTTTCGCTCTAGGACGCATAGTTTAGGAGATATGAGTAAAACAAGTTTTTCATATAAAAATTTCAATTTTTCCATGATTTGGATGGAATCTTCAATTTTTTGGGGGTGGTCATGAATTAAGCTCCTTTTCGCTCTAGGACGCATAGTTTAGGAGATATGAGCAAAACAAGTTTTTCATATAAAAATTTCAATTTTTCCATGATTTGGATGGAATTTTAAATTTTTTGAGGGTGGTCATGAATTAAGGTCCTTTTCGCTCTAGGACGCATAGTTTAGGAGATATGAGCAAAACAAGTTTTTCATATAAAAATTTCAATTTTTCCATGATTTGGATGGAATTTTAAATTTTTTGGGGGTGGTCATGAATTAAGCTCCTTTTCGCTCTAGGACGCATAGTTTAGGAGATATGAGCAAAACAAGTTTTTCATATAAAAATTTCAATTTTTCCATGATTTGGATGGAATTTTAAATTTTTTGGGGGTGGTCATGAATTAAGCTCCTTTTCGCTCTAGGACGCATAGTTTAGGAGATATGAGTAAAACAAGTTTTTCATATAAAAATTTCAATTTTTCCATGATATGGATGGAATTTTCAAATTTTTGAAGGTGGTCATGAATTAAGGTCCTTTTCGCTCTAGGACGCATAGTTTAGGAGATATGAGCAAAACAAGTTTTTCATATAAAAATTTTTCCATGATTTGGATGGAATTTTCAATTTTTTGAGGGTGGTCATGAATTAAGCTCCTTTTCGCTCTAGGACGCATAGTTTAGGAGATATGAGCAAAACAAGTTTTTCATATAAAAATTTCAATTTTTTCAGGATTTGGATGGAATTTTAAATTTTTTGGGGGTGGTCATGAATTAAGCTCCTTTTCGCTCTAGGACGCATAGTTTAGGAGATATGAGCAAAACAAGTTTTTCATATAAAAATTTAAATTTTTCCATGATATGGATGGAATTTTCAAATTTTTGAAGGTGGTCATGAATTAAGGTCCTTTTCGCTCTAGGACGCATAGTTTAGGAGATATGAGCAAAACAAGTTTTTCATATAAAAATTTCAATTTTTTCAGGATTTGGATGGAATTTTCAATTCTTTGGGGGTGGTCATGAATTAAGCTCCTTTTCGCTCTAGGACGCATAGTTTAGGAGATATGAGCAAAACAAGTTTTTCATATAAAAATTTCAATTTTTCCATGATCTGGATGGAATTTTCAAATTTTTGAAGGTGGTCATGAATTAAGCTCCTTTTCGCTCTAGGACGCATAGTTTAGGAGATATGAGCAAAACAAGTTTTTCATATAAAAATTTCAATTTTTCCATGATTAGGATGGAATTTTCAATTTTTTGGGGGTGGTCATGAATTAAGCTCCTTTTCGCTCTAGGACGCATAGTTTAGGAGATATGAGCAAAACAAGTTTTTCATATAAAAATTTCAATTTTTCCATGATCTGGATGGAATTTTCAAATTTTTGAAGGTGGTCATGAATTAAGCTCCTTTTCGCTCTAGGACGCATAGTTTAGGAGATATGAGCAAAACAAGTTTTTCATATAAAAATTTCAAATTTTCCATGATTTGGATGGAATTTTCAATTTTTTGAGGGTGGTCATGAATTAAGCTCCTTTTCGCTCTAGGACGCATAGTTTAGGAGATATGAACAAAACAAGTTTTTCATATAAAAATTTCAATTTTTCCATGATTTGGATGGAGTTTTCAATTTTTTGAGGGTGGTCATGAATTAAGCTCCTTTTCGCTCTAGGACGCATAGTTTAGGAGATATGAGCAAAACAAGTTTTTCATATAAAAATTTCAATTTTTCCATGATTTGGGTGGAATTTTCAATTTTTTGAGGGTGGTCATGAATTAAGCTCCTTTTCGCTCTAGGACGCATAGTTTAGGAGATATGAGCAAAACAAGTTTTTCATATAAAAATTTCAATTTTTTCAGGATTTGGATGGAATATTCAATTTTTTGAGGGTGGTCATGAATTAAGCTCCTTTTCGCTCTAGGACGCATAGTTTAGGAGATATGAGCAAAACAAGTTTTTCATATAAAAATTTCAATTTTTCCAATATTTGGATGGAATTTTCAATTTTTTGGGGGTGGTCATGAATTAAGCTCCTTTTCGCTCTAGGACGCATAGTTTAGGAGATATGAGCAAAACAAGTTTTTCATATAAAAATTTCAATTTTTCCATGATTTGGATGGAATTTTCAATTTTTTGAGGGTGGTCATGAATTAAGGTCCTTTTCGCTCTAGGACGCATAGTTTAGGAGATATGAGCAAAACAAATTTTTCATATAAAAATTTTAATTTTTTCAGGATTTGGATGGAATTTTCAATTTTTTTGGGGTGGTCATGAATTAAGCTCCTTTTCGCTCTAGGACGCATAGTTTAGGAGATATGAGCAAAACAAGTTTTTCATATAAAAATTTCAATTTTTCCATGATTTGGGTGGAATTTTCAATTTTTTGAGGGTGGTCATGAATTAAGCTCCTTTTCGCTCTAGGACGCATAGTTTAGGAGATATGAGCAAAACAAGTTTTTCATATAAAAATTTCAATTTTTCCATGATTTGGGTGGAATTTTCAATTTTTTGAGGGTGGTCATGAATTAAGCTCCTTTTCGCTCTAGGACGCATAGTTTAGGAGATATGAGCAAAACAAGTTTTTCATATAAAAATTTCAATTTTTTCAGGATTTGGATGGAATTTTAAATTTTTTGAGGGTGGTCATGAATTAAGGTCCTTTTCGCTCTAGGACGCATAGTTTAGGAGATATGAGCAAAACAAGTTTTTCATATAAAAATTTCAATTTTTCCATTATTTGGATGGAATTTTCAATTTTTTGGGGGTGGTCATGAATTAAGCTCCTTTTCGCTCTAGGACGCATAGTTTAGGAGATATGAGCAAAACAAGTTTTTCATATAAAAATTTCAATTTTTCCATGATTTGGATGGAATTTTCAATTTTTTGAGGGTGGTCATGAATTAAGGTCCTTTTCGCTCTAGGACGCATAGTTTAGGAGATATGAGTAAAACAAGTTTTTCATATAAAAATTTCAATTTTTCCATGATTTGGATGGAATTTTCAATTTTTTGGGGGTGGTCATGAATTAAGCTCCTTTTCGCTCTAGGACGCATAGTTTAGGAGATATGAGCAAAACAAGTTTTTCATATAAAAATTTGAATTTTTCCATGATTTGGATGGAATTTTAAATTTTTTGAGGGTGGTCATGAATTAAGGTCCTTTTCGCTCTAGGACGCATAGTTTAGGAGATATGAGCAAAACAAGTTTTTCATATAAAAATTTCAATTTTTCCATGATTTGGATGGAATTTTAAATTTTTTGGGGGTGGTCATGAATTAAGCTCCTTTTCGCTCTAGGACGCATAGTTTAGGAGATATGAGCAAAACAAGTTTTTCATATAAAAATTTCAATTTTTCCATGATTTGGATGGAATTTTCAATTTTTTGAGGGTGGTCATGAATTAAGGTCCTTTTCGCTCTAGGACGCATAGTTTAGGAGATATGAGCAAAACAAGTTTTTCATATAAAAATTTTAATTTTTTCAGGATTTGGATGGAATTTTCAATTTTTTTGGGGTGGTCATGAATTAAGATCCTTTTCGCTCTAGGACGCATAGTTTAGGAGATATGAGCAAAACAAGTTTTTCATATAAAAATTTCAATTTTTCCATGATTTGGGTGGAATTTTCAATTTTTTGAGGGTGGTCATGAATTAAGCTCCTTTTCGCTCTAGGACGCATAGTTTAGGAGATATGAGCAAAACAAGTTTTTCATATAAAAATTTCAATTTTCCATGATTTGGATGGAATTTTCAATTTTTTGAGGGTGGTCATGAATTAAGCTCCTTTTCGCTCTAGGACTCATAGTTTAGGAGATATGAGCAAAACAAGTTTTTCATATAAAAATTTCAATTTTTCCATGATTTGGATGGAATTTTCAATTTTTTGAGGGTGGTCATGAATTAAGGTCCTTTTCGCTCTAGGACGCATAGTTTAGGAGATATGAGCAAAACAAGTTTTTCATATAAAAATTTCAATTTTTTCAGGATATGGATGAAATTTTCAATTTTTTGGGGGTGGTCATGAATTAAGCTCCTTTTCGCTCTAGGACGCATAGTTTAGGAGATATGAGCAAAACAAGTTTTTCATATAAAAATTTCAATTTTTTCAGGATTTGGATGGAATTTTAAATTTTTTGGGGGTGGTCATGAATTAAGCTCCTTTTCGCTCTAGGACGCATAGTTTAGGAGATATGAGCAAAACAAGTTTTTCATATAAAAATTTAAATTTTTCCATGATATGGATGGAATTTTCAAATTTTTGAAGGTGGTCATGAATTAAGGTCCTTTTCGCTCTAGGACGCATAGTTTAGGAGATATGAGCAAAACAAGTTTTTCATATAAAAATTTAAATTTTTCCATGATTTGGATGGAATTTTCAATTTTTTGAGGGTGGTCATGAATTAAGCTCCTTTTCGCTCTAGGACGCATAGTTTAGGAGATATGAGCAAAACAAGTTTTTCATATAAAAATTTCAATTTTTTCAGGATTTGGATGGAATTTTAAATTTTTTGGGGGTGGTCATGAATTAAGCTCCTTTTCGCTCTAGGACGCATAGTTTAGGAGATATGAGCAAAACAAGTTTTTCATATAAAAATTTAAATTTTTCCATGATATGGATGGAATTTTCAAATTTTTGAAGGTGGTCATGAATTAAGGTCCTTTTCGCTCTAGGACGCATAGTTTAGGAGATATGAGCAAAACAAGTTTTTCATATAAAAATTTTTCCATGATTTGGATGGAATTTTCAATTTTTTGAGGGTGGTCATGAATTAAGCTCCTTTTCGCTCTAGGACGCATAGTTTAGGAGATATGAGCAAAACAAGTTTTTCATATAAAAATTTCAATTTTTTCAGGATTTGGATGGAATTTTCAATTTTTTGGGGGTGGTCATGAATTAAGCTCCTTTTCGCTCTAGGACGCATAGTTTAGGAGATATGAGCAAAACAAGTTTTTCATATAAAAATTTCAATTTTTCCATGATCTGGATGGAATTTTCAAATTTTTGAAGGTGGTCATGAATTAAGCTCCTTTTCGCTCTAGGACGCATAGTTTAGGAGATATGAGCAAAACAAGTTTTTCATATAAAAATTTAAATTTTTCCATGATTTGGATGGAATTTTCAATTTTTTGAGGGTGGTCATGAATTAAGCTCCTTTTCGCTCTAGGACGCATAGTTTAGGAGATATGAGCAAAACAAGTTTTTCATATAAAAATTTCAATTTTTCCATGATTTGGGTGGAATTTTCAATTTTTTGAGGGTGGTCATGAATTAAGCTCCTTTTCGCTCTAGGACGCATAGTTTAGGAGATATGAGCAAAACAAGTTTTTCATATAAAAATTTCAATTTTTTCAGTATTTGGATGGAATTTTCAATTTTTTGAGGGTGGTCATGAATTAAGCTCCTTTTCGCTCTAGGACGCATAGTTTAGGAGATATGAGCAAAACAAGTTTTTCATATAAAAATTTCAATTTTTCCATTATTTGGATGGAATTTTCAATTTTTTGGGGGTGGTCATGAATTAAGCTCCTTTTCGCTCTAGGACGCATAGTTTAGGAGATATGAGCAAAACAAGTTTTTCATATAAAAATTTCAATTTTTCCATGATTTGGATGGAATTTTCAATTTTTTGAGGGTGGTCATGAATTAAGGTCCTTTTCGCTCTAGGACGCATAGTTTAGGAGATATGAGCAAAACAAGTTTTTCATATAAAAATTTTAATTTTTTCAGGATTTGGATGGAATTTTCAATTTTTTTGGGGTGGTCATGAATTAAGCTCCTTTTCGCTCTAGGACGCATAGTTTAGGAGATATGAGCAAAACAAGTTTTTCATATAAAAATTTCAATTTTTCCATGATTTGGGTGGAATTTTCAATTTTTTGAGGGTGGTCATGAATTAAGCTCCTTTTCGCTCTAGGACGCATAGTTTAGGAGATATGAGCAAAACAAGTTTTTCATATAAAAATTTCAATTTTTCCATGATTTGGTGGGATTTTCAATTTTTTGGGGGTGGTCATTAATTAAGCTCCTTTTCGCTCTAGGACGCATAGTTTAGGAGATATGAGCAAAACAAGTTTTTCATATAAAAATTTCAATTTTTTCAGGATTTGGATAGAATTTTCAATTTTTTGAGTGTGGTCATGAATTAAGCTCCTTTTCGCTCTAGGACGCATAGTTTAGGAGATATGAGCAAAACAAGTTTTTCATATAAAAATTTCAATTTTTTCAAGATTTGGATGGAATTTTCAATTTTTTGGGAGTGGTCATGAATTAAGCTCCTTTTCGCTCTAGGACGCATAGTTTAGGAGATATGAGCAAAACAAGTTTTTCATATAAAAATTTCAATTTTTCCATGATTTGGATGGAATTTTCAATTTTTTGAGGGTGGTCATGAATTAAGCTCCTTTTCGCTCTAGGACGCATAGTTTAGGAGATATGAGCAAACCAAGTTTTTCATATAAAAATTTCAATTTTTCCATGATCTGGATGGAATTTTCAAATTTTTGAAGGTGGTCATGAATTAAGCTCATTTTCGCTCTAGGACGCGTAGTTTGGGAGATATGAGCAAAACAAGTTTTTCATATAAAAATTTCAATTTTTCCATGATTTGGATGGAATTTTCAATTTTTTGAGGGTGGTCATGAATTAAGGCCCTTTTCGCTCTAGGACGCATAGTTTAGGAGATATGAGCAAAACAAGTTTTTCATATAAAAATTTCAATTTTTTCAGGATATGGATGAAATTTTCAATTTTTTGGGGGTGGTCATGAATTAAGCTCCTTTTCGCTCTAGGACGCATAGTTTAGGAGATATGAGCAAAACAAGTTTTTCATATAAAAATTTCAATTTTTTTCAGGATTTGGATGGAATTTTAAATTTTTTGGGGGTGGTCATGAATTAAGCTCCTTTTCGCTCTAGGACGCATAGTTTAGGAGATATGAGCAAAACAAGTTTTTCATATAAAAATTTCAATTTTTCCATGATATGGATGGAATTTTCAAATTTTTGAAGGTGGTCATGAATTAAGCTCCTTTTCGCTCTAGGACGCATAGTTTAGGAGATATGAGCAAAACAAGTTTTTCATATAAAAATTTTTCCATGATTTGGATGGAATTTTCAATTTTTTGAGGGTGGTCATGAATTAGGCTCCTTTTCGCTCTAGGACGCATAGTTTAGGAGATATGAGCAAAACAAGTTTTTCATATAAAAATTTCAATTTTTCCATGATTTGGGTGGAATTTTCAATTTTTTGAGGGTGGTCATGAATTAAGCTCCTTTTCGCTCTAGGGCGCATAGTTTAGGAGATATGAGCAAAACAAGTTTTTCATATAAAAATTTCAATTTTTCCATGATCTGGATGGAATTTTCAATTTTTTGAGGGTGGTCATGAATTAAGCTCCTTTTCGCTCTAGGACGCATAGTTTAGGAGATATGAGCAAAACAAGTTTTTCATATAAAAATTTCAATTTTTTCAGGATTTGGATGGAATTTTCAATTTTTTGAGGGTGGTCATGAATTAAGCTCCTTTTCGCTCTAGGACGCATAGTTTAGGAGATATGAGCAAAACAAGTTTTTCATATAAAAATTTCAATTTTTTCAGGATTTGGATGGAATTTTCAATTTTTTGGGGGTGGTCATGAATTAAGCTCCTTTTCGCTCTAGGACGCATAGTTTAGGAGATATGAGCAAAACAAGTTTTTCATATAAAAATTTCAATTTTTCCATGATCTGGATGGAATTTTCAAATTTTTGAAGGTGGTCATGAATTAAGCTCCTTTTCGCTCTAGGACGCATAGTTTAGGAGATATGAGCAAAACAAGTTTTTCATATAAAAATTTCAATTTTTCCATGATTTGGATGGAATTTTCAATTTTTTGAGGGTGGTCATGAATTAAGCTCCTTTTCGCTCTAGGACGCATAGTTTAGGAGATATGAACAAAACAAGTTTTTCATATAAAAATTTCAATTTTTCCATGATTTGGATGGAATTTTCAATTTTTTGAGGGTGGTCATGAATTAAGCTCCTTTTCGCTCTAGGACGCATAGTTTAGGAGATATGAGCAAAACAAGTTTTTCATATAAAAATTTCAATTTTTCCATGATTTGGATGGAATTTTCAATTTTTTGAGGGTGGTCATGAATTAAGGTCCTTTTCGCTCTAGGACGCATAGTTTAGGAGATATGAGTAAAACAAGTTTTTCATATAAAAATTTCAATTTTTCCATGATTTGGATGGAATTTTCAATTTTTTGGGGGTGGTCATGAATTAAGCTCCTTTTCGCTCTAGGACGCATAGTTTAGGAGATATGAGCAAAACAAGTTTTTCATATAAAAATTTGAATTTTTCCATGATTTGGATGGAATTTTAAATTTTTTGAGGGTGGTCATGAATTAAGGTCCTTTTCGCTCTAGGACGCATAGTTTAGGAGATATGAGCAAAACAAGTTTTTCATATAAAAATTTCAATTTTTCCATGATTTGGATGGAATTTTAAATTTTTTGGGGGTGGTCATGAATTAAGCTCCTTTTCGCTCTAGGACGCATAGTTTAGGAGATATGAGCAAAACAAGTTTTTCATATAAAAATTTCAATTTTTCCATGATTTGGATGGAATTTTCAATTTTTTGAGGGTGGTCATGAATTAAGGTCCTTTTCGCTCTAGGACGCATAGTTTAGGAGATATGAGCAAAACAAGTTTTTCATATAAAAATTTTAATTTTTTCAGGATTTGGATGGAATTTTCAATTTTTTTGGGGTGGTCATGAATTAAGATCCTTTTCGCTCTAGGACGCATAGTTTAGGAGATATGAGCAAAACAAGTTTTTCATATAAAAATTTCAATTTTTCCATGATTTGGGTGGAATTTTCAATTTTTTGAGGGTGGTCATGAATTAAGCTCCTTTTCGCTCTAGGACGCATAGTTTAGGAGATATGAGCAAAACAAGTTTTTCATATAAAAATTTCAATTTTCCATGATTTGGATGGAATTTTCAATTTTTTGAGGGTGGTCATGAATTAAGCTCCTTTTCGCTCTAGGACTCATAGTTTAGGAGATATGAGCAAAACAAGTTTTTCATATAAAAATTTCAATTTTTCCATGATTTGGATGGAATTTTCAATTTTTTGAGGGTGGTCATGAATTAAGGTCCTTTTCGCTCTAGGACGCATAGTTTAGGAGATATGAGCAAAACAAGTTTTTCATATAAAAATTTCAATTTTTTCAGGATATGGATGAAATTTTCAATTTTTTGGGGGTGGTCATGAATTAAGCTCCTTTTCGCTCTAGGACGCATAGTTTAGGAGATATGAGCAAAACAAGTTTTTCATATAAAAATTTCAATTTTTTCAGGATTTGGATGGAATTTTAAATTTTTTGGGGGTGGTCATGAATTAAGCTCCTTTTCGCTCTAGGACGCATAGTTTAGGAGATATGAGCAAAACAAGTTTTTCATATAAAAATTTTTCCATGATTTGGATGGAATTTTCAATTTTTTGAGGGTGGTCATGAATTAAGCTCCTTTTCGCTCTAGGACGCATAGTTTAGGAGATATGAGCAAAACAAGTTTTTCATATAAAAATTTCAATTTTTTCAGGATTTGGATGGAATTTTAAATTTTTTGGGGGTGGTCATGAATTAAGCTCCTTTTCGCTCTAGGACGCATAGTTTAGGAGATATGAGCAAAACAAGTTTTTCATATAAAAATTTAAATTTTTCCATGATATGGATGGAATTTTCAAATTTTTGAAGGTGGATATGGATGAAATTTTCAATTTTTTGGGGGTGGTCATGAATTAAGCTCCTTTTCGCTCTAGGACGCATAGTTTAGGAGATATGAGCAAAACAAGTTTTTCATATAAAAATTTCAATTTTTTCAGGATTTGGATGGAATTTTAAATTTTTTGGGGGTGGTCATGAATTAAGCTCCTTTTCGCTCTAGGACGCATAGTTTAGGAGATATGAGCAAAACAAGTTTTTCATATAAAAATTTTTCCATGATTTGGATGGAATTTTCAATTTTTTGAGGGTGGTCATGAATTAAGCTCCTTTTCGCTCTAGGACGCATAGTTTAGGAGATATGAGCAAAACAAGTTTTTCATATAAAAATTTCAATTTTTTCAGGATTTGGATGGAATTTTAAATTTTTTGGGGGTGGTCATGAATTAAGCTCCTTTTCGCTCTAGGACGCATAGTTTAGGAGATATGAGCAAAACAAGTTTTTCATATAAAAATTTAAATTTTTCCATGATATGGATGGAATTTTCAAATTTTTGAAGGTGGTCATGAATTAAGGTCCTTTTCGCTCTAGGACGCATAGTTTAGGAGATATGAGCAAAACAAGTTTTTCATATAAAAATTTTTCCATGATTTGGATGGAATTTTCAATTTTTTGAGGGTGGTCATGAATTAAGCTCCTTTTCGCTCTAGGACGCATAGTTTAGGAGATATGAGCAAAACAAGTTTTTCATATAAAAATTTCAATTTTTCCATGATTTGGGTGGAATTTTCAATTTTTTGAGGGTGGTCATGAATTAAGCTCCTTTTCGCTCTAGGGCGCATAGTTTAGGAGATATGAGCAAAACAAGTTTTTCATATAAAAATTTCAATTTTTCCATGATCTGGATGGAATTTTCAATTTTTTGAGGGTGGTCATGAATTAAGCTCCTTTTCGCTCTAGGACGCATAGTTTAGGAGATATGAGCAAAACAAGTTTTTCATATAAAAATTTCAATTTTTTCAGGATTTGGATGGAATTTTCAATTTTTTGAGGGTGGTCATGAATTAAGCTCCTTTTCGCTCTAGGACGCATAGTTTAGGAGATATGAGCAAAACAAGTTTTTCATATAAAACTTTCAATTTTTCCATGATCTGGATGGAATTTTCAATTTTTTGAAGGTGGTCATGAATTAAGCTCCTTTTCGCTCTAGGACGCATAGTTTAGGAGATATGAGCAAAACAAGTTTTTCATATAAAAATTTTAATTTTTTCAGGATTTGGATGGAATTTTCAATTTTTTTGGGGTGGTCATGAATTAAGCTCCTTTTCGCTCTAGGACGCATAGTTTAGGAGATATGAGCAAAACAAGTTTTTCATATAAAAATTTCAATTTTTCCATGATTTGGGTGGAATTTTCAATTTTTTGAGGGTGGTCATGAATTAAGCTCCTTTTCGCTCTAGGACGCATAGTTTAGGAGATATGAGCAAAACAAGTTTTTCATATAAAAATTTCAATTTTTCCATGATTTGGATGGAATTTTCAATTTTTTGAGGGTGGTCATGAATTAAGCTCCTTTTCGCTCTAGGACTCATAGTTTAGGAGATATGAGCAAAACAAGTTTTTCATATAAAAATTTCAATTTTTCCATGATTTGGATGGAATTTTCAATTTTTTGGGGGTGGTCATGAATTAAGCTCCTTTTCGCTCTAGGACGCATAGTTTAGGAGATATGAGCAAAACAAGTTTTTCATATAAAAATTTCAATTTTTTCAGGATTTGGATGGAATTTTAAATTTTTTGGGGGTGGTCATGAATTAAGCTCCTTTTCGCTCTAGGACGCATAGTTTAGGAGATATGAGCAAAACAAGTTTTTCATATAAAAATTTAAATTTTTCCATGATATGGATGGAATTTTCAAATTTTTGAAGGTGGATATGGATGAAATTTTCAATTTTTTGGGGGTGGTCATGAATTAAGCTCCTTTTCGCTCTAGGACGCATAGTTTAGGAGATATGAGCAAAACAAGTTTTTCATATAAAAATTTCAATTTTTTCAGGATTTGGATGGAATTTTAAATTTTTTGGGGGTGGTCATGAATTAAGCTCCTTTTCGCTCTAGGACGCATAGTTTAGGAGATATGAGCAAAACAAGTTTTTCATATAAAAATTTTTCCATGATTTGGATGGAATTTTCAATTTTTTGAGGGTGGTCATGAATTAAGCTCCTTTTCGCTCTAGGACGCATAGTTTAGGAGATATGAGCAAAACAAGTTTTCATATAAAAATTTCAATTTTTTCAGGATTTGGATGGAATTTTAAATTTTTTGGGGGTGGTCATGAATTAAGCTCCTTTTCGCTCTAGGACGCATAGTTTAGGAGATATGAGCAAAACAAGTTTTTCATATAAAAATTTAAATTTTTCCATGATATGGATGGAATTTTCAAATTTTTGAAGGTGGATATGGATGAAATTTTCAATTTTTTGGGGGTGGTCATGAATTAAGCTCCTTTTCGCTCTAGGACGCATAGTTTAGGAGATATGAGCAAAACAAGTTTTTCATATAAAAATTTCAATTTTTTCAGGATTTGGATGGAATTTTAAATTTTTTGGGGGTGGTCATGAATTAAGCTCCTTTTCGCTCTAGGACGCATAGTTTAGGAGATATGAGCAAAACAAGTTTTTCATATAAAAATTTTTCCATGATTTGGATGGAATTTTCAATTTTTTGAGGGTGGTCATGAATTAAGCTCCTTTTCGCTCTAGGACGCATAGTTTAGGAGATATGAGCAAAACAAGTTTTTCATATAAAAATTTCAATTTTTTCAGGATTTGGATGGAATTTTAAATTTTTTGGGGGTGGTCATGAATTAAGCTCCTTTTCGCTCTAGGACGCATAGTTTAGGAGATATGAGCAAAACAAGTTTTTCATATAAAAATTTAAATTTTTCCATGATATGGATGGAATTTTCAAATTTTTGAAGGTGGTCATGAATTAAGGTCCTTTTCGCTCTAGGACGCATAGTTTAGGAGATATGAGCAAAACAAGTTTTTCATATAAAAATTTTTCCATGATTTGGATGGAATTTTCAATTTTTTGAGGGTGGTCATGAATTAAGCTCCTTTTCGCTCTAGGACGCATAGTTTAGGAGATATGAGCAAAACAAGTTTTTCATATAAAAATTTCAATTTTTCCATGATTTGGGTGGAATTTTCAATTTTTTGAGGGTGGTCATGAATTAAGCTCCTTTTCGCTCTAGGGCGCATAGTTTAGGAGATATGAGCAAAACAAGTTTTTCATATAAAAATTTCAATTTTTCCATGATCTGGATGGAATTTTCAATTTTTTGAGGGTGGTCATGAATTAAGCTCCTTTTCGCTCTAGGACGCATAGTTTAGGAGATATGAGCAAAACAAGTTTTTCATATAAAAATTTCAATTTTTTCAGGATTTGGATGGAATTTTCAATTTTTTGAGGGTGGTCATGAATTAAGCTCCTTTTCGCTCTAGGACGCATAGTTTAGGAGATATGAGCAAAACAAGTTTTTCATATAAAACTTTCAATTTTTCCATGATCTGGATGGAATTTTCAATTTTTTGAAGGTGGTCATGAATTAAGCTCCTTTTCGCTCTAGGACGCATAGTTTAGGAGATATGAGCAAAACAAGTTTTTCATATAAAAATTTTAATTTTTTCAGGATTTGGATGGAATTTTCAATTTTTTTGGGGTGGTCATGAATTAAGCTCCTTTTCGCTCTAGGACGCATAGTTTAGGAGATATGAGCAAAACAAGTTTTTCATATAAAAATTTCAATTTTTCCATGATTTGGGTGGAATTTTCAATTTTTTGAGGGTGGTCATGAATTAAGCTCCTTTTCGCTCTAGGACGCATAGTTTAGGAGATATGAGCAAAACAAGTTTTTCATATAAAAATTTCAATTTTTCCATGATTTGGATGGAATTTTCAATTTTTTGAGGGTGGTCATGAATTAAGCTCCTTTTCGCTCTAGGACTCATAGTTTAGGAGATATGAGCAAAACAAGTTTTTCATATAAAAATTTCAATTTTTCCATGATTTGGATGGAATTTTCAATTTTTTGGGGGTGGTCATGAATTAAGCTCCTTTTCGCTCTAGGACGCATAGTTTAGGAGATATGAGCAAAACAAGTTTTTCATATAAAAATTTCAATTTTTTCAGGATTTGGATGGAATTTTAAATTTTTTGGGGGTGGTCATGAATTAAGCTCCTTTTCGCTCTAGGACGCATAGTTTAGGAGATATGAGCAAAACAAGTTTTTCATATAAAAATTTCAATTTTTCCATGATATGGATGGAATTTTCAAATTTTTGAAGGTGGTCATGAATTAAGGTCCTTTTCGCTCTAGGACGCATAGTTTAGGAGATATGAGCAAAACAAGTTTTTCATATAAAAATGTTTCCATGATTTGGATGGAATTTTCAATTTTTTGAGGGAGGTCATGAATTAAGCTCCTTTTCGCTCTAGGACGCATAGTTTAGGAGATATGAGCAAAACAAGTTTTTCATATAAAAATTTCAATTTTTTCAGGATTTGGATGGAATTTTAAATTTTTTGGGGGTGGTCATGAATTAAGCTCCTTTTCGCTCTAGGACGCATAGTTTAGGAGATATGAGCAAAACAAGTTTTTCATATAAATATTTCAATTTTTCCATGATATGGATGGAATTTTCAAATTTTTGAAGGTGGTCATGAATTAAGGTCCTTTTCGCTCTAGGACGCATAGTTTAGGAGATATGAGCAAAACAAGTTTTTCATATAAAAATTTTTCCATGATTTGGATGGAATTTTCAATTTTTTGAGGGTGGTCATGAATTAAGCTCCTTTTCGCTCTAGGACGCATAGTTTAGGAGATATGAGCAAAACAAGTTTTTCATATAAAAATTTCAATTTTTCCATGATTTGGGTGGAATTTTCAATTTTTTGAGGGTGGTCATGAATTAAGCTCCTTTTCGCTCTAGGGCGCATAGTTTAGGAGATATGAGCAAAACAAGTTTTTCATATAAAAATTTCAATTTTTCCATGATCTGGATGGAATTTTCAATTTTTTGAGGGTGGTCATGAATTAAGCTCCTTTTCGCTCTAGGACGCATAGTTTAGGAGATATGAGCAAAACAAGTTTTTCATATAAAAATTTCAATTTTTTCAGGATTTGGATGGAATTTTCAATTTTTTGAGGGTGGTCATGAATTAAGCTCCTTTTCGCTCTAGGACGCATAGTTTAGGAGATATGAGCAAAACAAGTTTTTCATATAAAAATTTCAATTTTTCCATTATTTGGATGGAATTTTCAAATTTTTGAAGGTGGCCATGAATTAAGCTCCTTTTCGCTCTAGGACGCATAGTTTGGGAGATATGAGCAAAACAAGTTTTTCATATAAAAATTTCAATTTTTCCATGATTTGGATGGAATTTTCAATTTTTTGAGGGTGGTCATGAATTAAGCTCCTTTTCGCTCTAGGACGCATAGTTTAGGAGATATGAACAAAACAAGTTTTTCATATAAAAATTTCAATTTTTCCATGATTTGGATGGAATTTTCAATTTTTTGAGGGTGGTCATGAATTAAGCTCCTTTTCGCTCTAGGACGCATAGTTTAGGAGATATGAGCAAAACAAGTTTTTCATATAAAAATTTCAATTTTTCCATGATTTGGGTGGAATTTTCAATTTTTTGAGGGTGGTCATGAATTAAGCTCCTTTTCGCTCTAGGGCGCATAGTTTAGGAGATATGAGCAAAACAAGTTTTTCGTATAAAAATTTCAATTTTTCCATGATCTGGATGGAATTTTCAATTTTTTGAGGGTGGTCATGAATCAAGCTCCTTTTCGCTCTAGGACGCATAGTTTAGGAGATATGAGCAACACAAGTTTTTCATATAAAAATTTCAATTTTTTCAGGATTTGGATGGAATTTTCAATATTTTGGAGGTCGTCATGAATTAAGCTCCTTTTCGCTCTAGGACGCATAGTTTAGGAGATATGAGCAAAACAAGTTTTTCATATAAAAATTTCAATTTTTCCATGATTTGGATGGAATTTTCAATTTTTTGAGGGTGGTCATGAATTAAGGTCCTTTTCGCTCTAGGACGCATAGTTTAGGAGATATGAGCAAAACAAGTTTTTCATATAAAAATTTCAATTTTTTCAGGATTTGGATGGAATTTGCAATTTTTTGAGGGTGGTCATGAATTAATCTCCTTTTCGCTCTAGGGCACATAGTTTAGGAGATATGAGCAAAACAAGTTTTTCATATAAAAATTTCAATTTTTCCATGATTTGGATGGAATTTTCAATTTTTTGAGTGTGGTCATGAATTAAGGTCCTTTTCGCTCTAGGACGCATAGTTTAGGAGATATGAGCAAAACAAGTTTTTCATATAAAAATTTCAATTTTTCCATGATCTGGATGGAATTTTCAATTTTTTGAGGGTGGTCATGAATTAAGCTCCTTTTCGCTCTAGGACGCATAGTTTAGGAGATATGAGCAAAACAAGTTTTTCATATAAAAATTTCAATTTTTCCATGATTTGGATGGAATTTTCAATTTTTTGAGGGTGGTCATGAATTAATCTCCTTTTCGCTCTAGGGCACATAGTTTAGGAGATATGAGCAAAACAAGTTTTTCATATAAAAATTTCAATTTTTCCATGATTTGGATGGAATTTTCAATTTTTTGAGGGTGGTCATGAATTAAGGCCCTTTTCGCTCTAGGACGCATAGTTTAGGAGATATGAGCAAAACAAGTTTTTCATATAAAAATTTCAATTTTTCCATGATTTGGGTGGAATTTTCAATTTTTTGAGGGTGGTCATGAATTAAGCTCCTTTTCGCTCTAGGACGCATAGTTTAGGAGATATGAGCAAAACAAGTTTTTCATATAAAACTATCAATTTTTCCATGATTTGGGTGGAATTTTCAATTTTTTGAGGGTGGTCATGAATTAAGCTCCTTTTCGCTCTAGGACGCATAGTTTAGGAGATATGAGCAAAACAAGTTTTTCATATAAAAATTTCAATTTTTTCAGGATTTGGATGGAATTTTCAATTTTTTGGGGGTGGTCATGAATTAAGCTCCTTTTCGCTCTAGGACGCATAGTTTAGGAGATATGAGCAAAACAAGTTTTTCATATAAAAATTTCAATTTTTCCATGATCTGGATGGAATTTTCAAATTTTTGAAGGTGGTCATGAATTAAGCTCCTTTTCGCTCTAGGACGCATAGTTTAGGAGATATGAGCAAAACAAGTTTTTCATATAAAAATTTCAATTTTTCCATGATTTGGATGGAATTTTCAATTTTTTGAGGGTGGTCATGAATTAAGCTCCTTTTCGCTCTAGGACGCATACTTTAGGAGATATGAACAAAACAAGTTTTTTATATAAAAATTTCAATTTTTCCATGATTTGGATGGAATTTTCAATTTTTTGAGGGTAGTCATGAATCAAGCTCCTTTTCGCTCTAGGACGCATAGTTTAGGAGATATGAGCAAAACAAGTTTTTCATATAAAAATTTCAATTTTTTCAGGATTTGGATGGAATTTTCAATTTTTTGAGGGTGGTCATGAATTAAGCTCCTTTTCGCTCTAGGACGCATAGTTTAGGAGATATGAACAAAACAAGTTTTTCATATAAAAATTTCAATTTTTCCATGATTTGGATGGAATTTTCAATTTTTTGGGGTGGTCATGAATTAAGCTCCTTTTCGCTCTAGGACGCATAGTTTAGGAGATATGAGCAAAACAAGTTTTTCATATAAAAATTTAAATTTTTCCATGATTTGGATGGAATTTTCAATTTTTTGAGGGTGGTCATGAATTAAGCTCCTTTTCGCTCTAGGACGCATAGTTTAGGAGATATGAGCAAAACAAGTTTTTCATATAAAAATTTAAATTTTTCCATGACTTGGATGGAATTTTCAATTTTTTGAAGGTGGTCATGAATTAAGCTCCTTTTCGCTCTAGGACGCATAGTTTAGGAGATATGAGCAAAACAAGTTTTTCATATAAAAATTTAAATTTTTCCATGATTTGGGTGGAATTTTCAATTTTTTGAGGGTGGTCATGAATTAAGGTCCTTTTCGCTCTAGGACACATAGTTTACAAGTTTTTCATATAAAAATTTCAATTTTTCCATGATTTGGATGGAATTTTCAATTTTTTGAGGGTGGTCATGAATTAATCTCCTTTTCGCTCTAGGACGCATAGTTTAGAAGATATGAGCAAAACAAGTTTTTCATATAAAAATTTCAATTTTTCCGTGATTTGGGTGGAATTTTCAATTTTTTGAGGGTGGTCATGAATTAAGCTCCTTTTCGCTCTAGGACGCATAGTTTAGGAGATATGAGCAAAACAAGTTTTTCATATAAAAATTTCAATTTTTTCAAAAAATTGAAAAATTTTCGCTCTAGGACGCATAGTTTAGGAGATATGAGCAAAACAAGTTTTTCATATAAAAATTTCAATTTTTTCAGGATTTGGATGGAATTTTCAATTTTTTGGGGGTGGTCATGAATTAAGCTCCTTTTCGCTCTAGGACGCATAGTTTAGGAGATGTGAGCAAAACAAGTTTTTCATATAAAAATTTCAATTTTTCCATGATCTGGATGGAACTTTCAAATTTTTGAAGGTGGTCATGAATTAAGCTCCTTTTCGCTCTAGGACGCATAGTTTAGGAGATATGAACAAAACAAGTTTTTCATATAAAAATTTCAATTTTTCCATGATCTGGATGGAATTTTCAATTTTTTGAGGGTGTTCATGAATTAAGCTCCTTTTCGCTCTAGGACGCATAGTTTAGGAGATATGAACAAAACAAGTTTTTCATATAAAAATTTCAATTTTTCCATGATTTGGATGGAATTTTCAATTTTTTGAGGGTGGTCATGAATTAAGCTCCTTTTCGCTCTAGGACGCATAGTTTAGGAGATATGAGCAAAACAAGTTTTTCATATAAAAATTTAAATTTTTCCATGATTTGGGTGGAATTTTCAATATTTTGAGGGTGGTCATGAATTAAGCTCCTTTTCGCTCTAGGGCGCATAGTTTAGGAGATATGAGCAAAACAAGTTTTTCATATAAAAATTTCAATTTTTCCATGATCTGGATGGAATTTTAAATTTTTTGAGGGTGGTCATGAATTAAGCTCCTTTTCGCTCTAGGACGCATAGTTTAGGAGATATGAGCAAAACAAGTTTTTCATATAAAAATTTCAATTTTTTCAGGATTTGGATGGAATTTTCAATTTTTTGAGGGTGGTCATGAATTAAGCTCCTTTTCGCTCTAGGACGCATAGTTTAGGAGATATGAGCAAAACAAGTTTTTCATATAAAAATTTCAATTTTTCCATGATTTGGATGGAA
This sequence comes from Haematobia irritans, assembly GCF_050003625.1. Taxonomy (NCBI): domain Eukaryota; kingdom Metazoa; phylum Arthropoda; class Insecta; order Diptera; family Muscidae; genus Haematobia; species Haematobia irritans. The sequence continues at coordinate 205,704,320 of NC_134397.1, read as the reverse complement.
TTTTCAATTTTTTGGGGGTGGTCATGAATTAAGGTCCTTTTCGCTCTAGGACGCATAGTTTAGAAGATATGAGCAAAACAAGTTTTTCATATAAAAATTTCAATTTTTTCAGGATTTGGATGGAATTTTCAATTTTTTGAGGTTGGTCATGAATTAAGTTCCTTTTCGCTCTAGGACGCATAGTTTAGAAGATATGAGCAAAACAAGTTTTTCATATAAAAATTTCAATTTTTCCATGATTTGGATGGAATTTTAAATTTTTTGAGGGTGGTCATGAATTAAGCTCCTTTTCGCTCTAGGACGCATAGTTTAGGAGATATGAGCAAAACAAGTTTTTCATATAAAAATTTAAATTTTTCCATAATCTGGATGGAATTTTCAATTTTTTGAGGGTGGTCATGAATTAAGCTCCTTTTCGCTCTAGGACGCATAGTTTAGGAGATATGAGCAAAACAAGTTTTTCATATAAAAATTTCAATTTTTTCAGGATTTGGATGGAATTTTCAATTTTTTGAGGGTGGTCATGAATTAAGGTCCTTTTCGCTCTAGGACGCATAGTTTAGAAGATATGAGCAAAACAAGTTTTTCATATAAAAATTTCAATTTTTCCATGATTTGGATGGAATTTTCAATTTTTTGGGGGTGGTCATGAATTAAGCTCCTTTTCGCTCTAGGACGCATAGTTTAGGAGATATGAGCAAAACAAGTTTTTCATATAAAAATTTCAATTTTTCCATGGTTTGGATGGAATTTTCAATTTTTTGAAGGTGTTCATGAATTAAGCTCCTTTTCGCTCTAGGACGCATAATTTAGGAGATATGAACAAAACAAGTTTTTCATATAAAAATTTCAATTTTTCCATGATTTGGATGGAATTTTTAATTTTTTGAGGGTGGTCATGAATTAAGCTCCTTTTCGCTCTAGGACGCATAGTTTAGGAGAATGAGCAAAACAAGTTTTTCATATAAAAATTTCAATTTTTCCATGATTTGGGTGGAATTTTCAATTTTTTGAGGGTGGTCATGAATTAAGCTCCTTTTCGCTCTAGGGCGCATAGTTTAGGAGATATGAGCAAAACAAGTTTTTCATATAAAAATTTCAATTTTTTCAGGATTTGGATGGAATTTTCAATTTTTTGGGGGTGGTCATGAATTAAGCTCCTTTTCGCTCTAGGACGCATAGTTTAGGAGATATGAGGAAAACAAGTTCTTCATATAAAAATTTCAATTTTTCCATGATTTGGATGGAATTTTCAATTTTTTGAGGGTGGTCATGAATTAAGGTCCTTTTCGCTCTAGGACGCATAGTTTAGGAGATATGAGCAAAACAAGTTTTTCATATAAAAATTTCAATTTTTCCATGATTTGGGTGGAATTTTCAATTTTTTGGGGGTGGTCCTTTTCGCTCTAGGGCGCATAGTTTAGGAGATATGAGCAAAACAAGTTTTTCATATAAAAATTTCAATTTTTCCAAGATCTGGATGGAATTTTCAATTTTTTGAGGGTGGTCATGAATTAAGCTCCTTTTCGCTCTAGGACGCATAGTTTAGGAGATATGAGCAAAACAAGTTTTTCATATAAAAATTTCAATTTTTTCAGGATTTGGATGGAATTTTCAATTTTTTGAGGGTGGTCATGAATTAAGCTCCTTTTCGCTCTAGGACGCATAGTTTAGGAGATATGAGCAAAACAAGTTTTTCATATAAAAATTTAAATTTTTTCAGGATTTGGATGGAATGTTCAATTTTTGGGGGTGGTCATGAATTAAGCTCCTTTTCGCTCTAGGACGCATAGTTTAGGAGATATGAGCAAAACAAGTTTTTCATATAAAAATTTCAATTTTTCCATGATCTGGATGAAATTTTCAAATTTTTGAAGGTGGTCATGAATTAAGCTCCTTTTCGCTCTAGGACGCATAGTTTAGGAGATATGAGCAAAACAAGTTTTTCATATAAAAATTTCAATTTTTCCATGATTTGGATGGAATTTTCAATTTTTTGAGGGTGTTCATGAATTAAGCTCCTTTTCGCTCTAGGACGCATAATTTAGGAGATATGAACAAAACAAGTTTTTCATATAAAAATTTCAATTTTTCCATGATTTGGATGGAATTTTCAATTTTTTGAGGGTGGTCATGAATTAAGCTCCTTTTCGCTCTAGGACGCATAGTTTAGGAGATATGAGCAAAACAAGTTTTTCATTAAGCTCCTTTTCGCTGTAGGGCGCATAGTTTAGGAGATATGAACAAAACAAGTTATTCATATAAAAATTTCAATTTTTTCAGGATTTGGATGGAATTTTCAATTTTTTGGGGGTGGTCATGAATTAAGCTCCTTTTCGCTCTAGGACGCATAGTTTAGGAGATATGAGCAAAACAAGTTTTTCATATAAAAATTTCAATTTTTCCATGATTTGGATGGAATTTTCAATTTCTTGAGAGTGGTCATGAATTAAGCTCCTTTTCGCTCTAGGACGCATAGTTTAGGAGATATGAACAAAACAAATTTTTCATATAAAAATTTCAATTTTTCCATGATTTGGATGGAATTTTCAATTTTTTGAGGGTGGTCATGAATTAAGGTCCTTTTCGCTCTAGGACGCATAGTTTAGGAGATATGAGCAAAACAAGTTTTTCATATAAAAATTTCAATTTTTCCATGATTTGGGTGGAATTTTCAATTTTTTGGGGGTGGTCCTTTTCGCTCTAGGGCGCATAGTTTAGGAGATATGAGCAAAACAAGTTTTTCATATAAAAATTTCAATTTTTCCAAGATCTGGATGGAATTTTCAATTTTTTGAGGGTGGTCATGAATTAAGCTCCTTTTCGCTCTAGGACGCATAGTTTAGGAGATATGAGCAAAACAAGTTTTTCATATAAAAATTTCAATTTTTCCATGATTTGGATGGAATTTTCAATTTTTTGAGGGTGGTCATGAATTAAGCTCCTTTTCGCTCTAGGACGCATAGTTTAGGAGATATGAGCAAAACAAGTTTTTCATATAAAAATTTCAATTTTTCCATGATTTGGGTGGAATTTCCAATTTTTTGAGGGTGGTCCTTTTCGCTCTAGGGCGCATAGTTTAGGAGATATGAGCAAAACAAGTTTTTCATATAAAAATTTCAATTTTTCCAAGATCTGGATGGAATTTTCAATTTTTTGAGGGTGGTCATGAATTAAGGTCCTTTTCGCTCTAAGACGCATAGTTTAGGAGATATGAGCAAAACAAGTTTTTCATATAAAAATTTCAATTTTTCCATGATTTGGATGGAATTTTCAATTTTTTGGGGGTGGTCATGAATTATGCTCCTTTTCGCTCTAGGGCGCATAGTTTAAGAGATATGAGCAAAACAAGTTTTTCATATAAAAATTTCAATTTGTCCATGATTTGGGTGGAATTTTCAATTTTTTGAGGGTGGTCATGAATTAAGCTCCTTTTCGCTCTAGGACGCATAGTTTAGGAGATATGGACAAAACAAGTTTTTCATTTAAAAATTTCAATTTTTCCATTATTTGGATGGAATTTTCAATTTTTTGAGGGTGGTCATGAATTATGCTCCTTTTCGCTCTAGGACGCATAGTTTAGGAGATATGAGCAAAACAAGTTTTTCATATAAAAATATCAATTTTTCCATGATTTGGATGGAATTTTCAATTTTTTGAGGGTGGTCATGAATTAAGCTCCTTTTCGCTCTAGGACGCATAGTTTAGGAGATATGAGCAAAACAAGTTTTTCATATAAAAATTTCAATTTTTCCATGATTTGGATGGAATTTTAAATTTTTTGGGGGTGGTCATGAATTATGCTCCTTTTCGCTCTAGGGCGCATAGTTTAGGAGATATGAGCAAAACAAGTTTTTCATATAAAAATTTCAATTTTTCCATGATCTGGATGGAATTTTCAATTTTGTGAGGGTGGTCATGAATTAAGCTCCTTTTCGCTCTAGGACGCATAGTTTAGGAGATATGAGCAAAACAAGTTTTTCATATAAAAATTTCAATTTTTCCATGATCTGGATGGAATTTTCAATTTTGTGAGGGTGGTCATGAATTAAGCTCCTTTTCGCTCTAGGACGCATAGTTTAGGAGATATGAGCAAAACAAGTTTTTCATATAAAAATTTCAATTTTTCCATGATTTGGATGGAATTTTCAATTTTTTGGGGGTGGTCATGAATTATGCTCCTTTTCGCTCTAGGGCGCATAGTTTAGGAGATATGAGCAAAACAAGTTTTTCATATAAAAATTTCAATTTTTCCATGATCTGGATGGAATTTTCAATTTTTTGAGGGTGGTCATGAATTAAGCTCCTTTTCGCTCTAGGACGCATAGTTTAGGAGATATGAGCAAAACAAGTTTTTCATATAAAAATTTCAATTTTTCCATGATCTGGATGGAATTTTCAATTTTGTGAGGGTGGTCATGAATTAAGCTCCTTTTCGCTCTAGGACGCATAGTTTAGGAGATATGAGCAAAACAAGTTTTTCATATAAAAATTTCAATTTTTCCATGATTTGGATGAATTTTCAATTTTTTTGGGGTGGTCATGAATTAAGCTCCTTTTCGCTCTAGGACGCATAGTTTAGGAGATATGAGCAAAACAAGTTTTTCATATAAAAATTTCAATTTTTCCATGATTTGGATGGAATTTTCAATTTTTTGGGGGTGGTCATGAATTAAGCTCCTTTTCGCTCTAGGACGCATAGTTTAGGAGATATGAGCAAAACAAGTTTTTCATATAAAAATTTCAATTTTTTCAGGATTTGGATGGAATTTTCAATTTTTCGAGGGTGGTCATGAATTAAGGTCCTTTTCGCTCTAGAACGCATAGTTTAGAAGATATGAGCAAAACAAGTTTTTCATATAAAAATTTCAATTTTTCCATGATTTGGATGGAATTTTAAATTTTTTGAGGGTGGTCATGAATTAAGCTCCTTTTCGCTCTAGGACGCATAGTTTAGGAGATATGAGCAAAACAAGTTTTTCATATAAAAATTTAAATTTTTTCAGGATTTGGATGGAATTTTCAATTTTTTGAGGGTGGTCATGAATTAAGGTCCTTTTCGCTCTAGGACGCATAGTTTAGAAGATATGAGCAAAACAAGTTATTCATATAAAAATTTCAATTTTTTCAGGATTTGGATGGAATTTTCAATTTTTTGGGGGTGGTCATGAATTAAGCTCCTTTTCGCTCTAGGACGCATAGTTTAGGAGATATGAGCAAAACAAGTTTTTCATATAAAAATTTCAATTTTTGCAGGATTTGGATGGAATTTTCAATTTTTTGGGGGTGGTCATGAATTAAGCTCCTTTTCGCTCTAGGACGCATAGTTTAGGAGATATGAGCAAAACAAGTTTTTCATATAAAAATTTCAATTTTTCCATGATCTGGATGGAATTTTCAAATTTTGAAGGTGGTCATGAATTAAGCTCCTTTTCGCTCTAGGACGCATAGTTTAGGAGATATGAGCAAAACAAGTTTTTCATATAAAAATTTCAATTTTTCCATGGTTTGGATGGAATTTTAAATTTTTTGAGGGTGTTCATGAATTAAGCTCCTTTTCGCTCTAGGACGCATAATTTAGGAGATATGAACAAAACAAGTTTTTCATATAAAAATTTCAATTTTTCCATGATTTGGATGGAATTTTCAATTTTTTGAGGGTGGTCATGAATTAAGCTCCTTTTCGCTCTAGGACGCATAGTTTAGGAGAATGAGCAAAACAAGTTTTTCATATAAAAATTTCAATTTTTCCATGATTTGGGTGGAATTTTCAATTTTTTGAGGGTGGTCATGAATTAAGCTCCTTTTCGCTCTAGGGCGCATAGTTTAGGAGATATGAGCAAAACAAGTTTTTCATATAAAAATTTCAATTTTTTCAGGATTTGGATGGTTTCAATTTTTTGGGGGTGGTCATGAATTAAGCTCGTTTTCGCTCTAAGACGCATAGTTTAGGAGATATGAGCAAAACAAGTTTTTCATATAAAAATTTCAATTTTTCCATGATTTGGGTGGAATTTTCAATTTTTTGGGGGTGGTCCTTTTCGCTCTAGGGCGCATAGTTTAGGAGATATGAGCAAAACAAGTTTTTCATATAAAAATTTCAATTTTTCCAAGATCTGGATGGAATTTTCAATTTTTTGAGGGTGGTCATGAATTAAGCTCCTTTTCGCTCTAGGACGCATAGTTTAGGAGATATGAGCAAAACAAGTTTTTCATATAAAAATTTCAATTTTTCCATGATTTGGATGGAATTTTCAATTTTTTGAGGGTGGTCATGAATTAAGCTCCTTTTCGCTCTAGGACGCATAGTTTAGGAGATATGAGCAAAACAAGTTTTTCATATAAAAATTTCAATTTTTCCATGATTTGGGTGGAATTTCCAATTTTTTGAGGGTGGTCCTTTTCGCTCTAGGGCGCATAGTTTAGGAGATATGAGCAAAACAAGTTTTTCATATAAAAATTTCAATTTTTCCAAGATCTGGATGGAATTTTCAATTTTTTGAGGGTGGTCATGAATTAAGGTCCTTTTCGCTCTAAGACGCATAGTTTAGGAGATATGAGCAAAACAAGTTTTTCATATAAAAATTTCAATTTTTCCATGATTTGGATGGAATTTTCAATTTTTTGGGGGTGGTCATGAATTATGCTCCTTTTCGCTCTAGGGCGCATAGTTTAAGAGATATGAGCAAAACAAGTTTTTCATATAAAAATTTCAATTTGTCCATGATTTGGGTGGAATTTTCAATTTTTTGAGGGTGGTCATGAATTAAGCTCCTTTTCGCTCTAGGACGCATAGTTTAGGAGATATGGACAAAACAAGTTTTTCATTTAAAAATTTCAATTTTTCCATTATTTGGATGGAATTTTCAATTTTTTGAGGGTGGTCATGAATTATGCTCCTTTTCGCTCTAGGACGCATAGTTTAGGAGATATGAGCAAAACAAGTTTTTCATATAAAAATATCAATTTTTCCATGATTTGGATGGAATTTTCAATTTTTTGAGGGTGGTCATGAATTAAGCTCCTTTTCGCTCTAGGACGCATAGTTTAGGAGATATGAGCAAAACAAGTTTTTCATATAAAAATTTCAATTTTTCCATGATTTGGATGGAATTTTAAATTTTTTGGGGGTGGTCATGAATTATGCTCCTTTTCGCTCTAGGGCGCATAGTTTAGGAGATATGAGCAAAACAAGTTTTTCATATAAAAATTTCAATTTTTCCATGATCTGGATGGAATTTTCAATTTTGTGAGGGTGGTCATGAATTAAGCTCCTTTTCGCTCTAGGACGCATAGTTTAGGAGATATGAGCAAAACAAGTTTTTCATATAAAAATTTCAATTTTTCCATGATCTGGATGGAATTTTCAATTTTGTGAGGGTGGTCATGAATTAAGCTCCTTTTCGCTCTAGGACGCATAGTTTAGGAGATATGAGCAAAACAAGTTTTTCATATAAAAATTTCAATTTTTCCATGATTTGGATGGAATTTTCAATTTTTTGGGGGTGGTCATGAATTATGCTCCTTTTCGCTCTAGGGCGCATAGTTTAGGAGATATGAGCAAAACAAGTTTTTCATATAAAAATTTCAATTTTTCCATGATCTGGATGGAATTTTCAATTTTTTGAGGGTGGTCATGAATTAAGCTCCTTTTCGCTCTAGGACGCATAGTTTAGGAGATATGAGCAAAACAAGTTTTTCATATAAAAATTTCAATTTTTCCATGATCTGGATGGAATTTTCAATTTTGTGAGGGTGGTCATGAATTAAGCTCCTTTTCGCTCTAGGACGCATAGTTTAGGAGATATGAGCAAAACAAGTTTTTCATATAAAAATTTCAATTTTTCCATGATTTGGATGAATTTTCAATTTTTTTGGGGTGGTCATGAATTAAGCTCCTTTTCGCTCTAGGACGCATAGTTTAGGAGATATGAGCAAAACAAGTTTTTCATATAAAAATTTCAATTTTTCCATGATTTGGATGGAATTTTCAATTTTTTGGGGGTGGTCATGAATTAAGCTCCTTTTCGCTCTAGGACGCATAGTTTAGGAGATATGAGCAAAACAAGCTTTTCATATAAAAATTTCAATTTTTTCAGGATTTGGATGGAATTTTCAATTTTTCGAGGGTGGTCATGAATTAAGGTCCTTTTCGCTCTAGAACGCATAGTTTAGAAGATATGAGCAAAACAAGTTTTTCATATAAAAATTTCAATTTTTCCATGATTTGGATGGAATTTTAAATTTTTTGAGGGTGGTCATGAATTAAGCTCCTTTTCGCTCTAGGACGCATAGTTTAGGAGATATGAGCAAAACAAGTTTTTCATATAAAAATTTAAATTTTTTCAGGATTTGGATGGAATTTTCAATTTTTTGAGGGTGGTCATGAATTAAGGTCCTTTTCGCTCTAGGACGCATAGTTTAGAAGATATGAGCAAAACAAGTTATTCATATAAAAATTTCAATTTTTTCAGGATTTGGATGGAATTTTCAATTTTTTGGGGGTGGTCATGAATTAAGCTCCTTTTCGCTCTAGGACGCATAGTTTAGGAGATATGAGCAAAACAAGTTTTTCATATAAAAATTTCAATTTTTGCAGGATTTGGATGGAATTTTCAATTTTTTGGGGGTGGTCATGAATTAAGCTCCTTTTCGCTCTAGGACGCATAGTTTAGGAGATATGAGCAAAACAAGTTTTTCATATAAAAATTTCAATTTTTCCATGATCTGGATGGAATTTTCAAATTTTGAAGGTGGTCATGAATTAAGCTCCTTTTCGCTCTAGGACGCATAGTTTAGGAGATATGAGCAAAACAAGTTTTTCATATAAAAATTTCAATTTTTCCATGGTTTGGATGGAATTTTAAATTTTTTGAGGGTGTTCATGAATTAAGCTCCTTTTCGCTCTAGGACGCATAATTTAGGAGATATGAACAAAACAAGTTTTTCATATAAAAATTTCAATTTTTCCATGATTTGGATGGAATTTTCAATTTTTTGAGGGTGGTCATGAATTAAGCTCCTTTTCGCTCTAGGACGCATAGTTTAGGAGAATGAGCAAAACAAGTTTTTCATATAAAAATTTCAATTTTTCCATGATTTGGGTGGAATTTTCAATTTTTTGAGGGTGGTCATGAATTAAGCTCCTTTTCGCTCTAGGGCGCATAGTTTAGGAGATATGAGCAAAACAAGTTTTTCATATAAAAATTTCAATTTTTTCAGGATTTGGATGGTTTCAATTTTTTGGGGGTGGTCATGAATTAAGCTCGTTTTCGCTCTAAGACGCATAGTTTAGGAGATATGAGCAAAACAAGTTTTTCATATAAAAATTTCAATTTTTCCATGATTTGGATGGAATTTTCAATTTTTTGAGGGTGGTCATGAATTAAGCTCCTTTTCGCTCTAGGGCGCATAGTTTAGGAGATATGAGCAAAACAAGTTTTTCATATAAAAATTTCAATTTTTCCATGATTTGGGTGGAATTTTCAATTTTTTGAGGGTGGTCATGAATTAAGGTCCTTTTCGCTCTAGGACGCATAGTTTAGGAGATATGAGCAAAACAAGTTTTTCATATAAAAATTTCAATTTTTCCATGATCTGGATGGAATTTTCAATTTTGTGAGGGTGGTCATGAATTAAGCTCCTTTTCGCTCTAGGACGCATAGTTTAGGAGATATGAGCAAAACAAGTTTTTCATTTAAAAATTTCAATTTTTCCATGATTTGGATGGAATTTTCAATTTTTTGAGGGTGGTCATGAATTATGCTCCTTTTCGCTCTAGGACGCATAGTTTAGGAGATATGAGCAAAACAAGTTTTTCATATAAAAATTTCAATTTTTCCATGATTTGGATGGAATTTTCAATTTTTTGGGGGTGGTCATGAATTATGCTCCTTTTCGCTCTAGGGCGCATAGTTTAGGAGATATGAGCAAAACAAGTTTTTCATATAAAAATTTCAATTTGTCCATGATTTGGGTGGAATTTTCAATTTTTTGAGGGTGGTCATGAATTAAGCTCCTTTTCGCTCTAGGGCGCATAGTTTAGGAGATATGAGCAAAACAAGTTTTTCATATAAAAATTTCAATTTTTCCATGATCTGGATGGAATTTTCAATTTTGTGAGGGTGGTCATGAATTAAGCTCCTTTTCGCTCTAGGACGCATAGTTTAGGAGATATGAGCATAAAGTTTTTCATATAAAAATTTCAATTTTTTCAGGATTTGGATGGAATTTTCAATATTTTGGAGGTCGTCATGAATTAAGCTCCTTTTCGCTCTAGGACGCATAGTTTAGGAGATATGAGCAAAACAAGTTTTTCATATAAAAATTTCAATTTTTCCATTTTTCGCTCTAGGACGCATAGTTTAGGAGATATGAGCAAAACAAGTTTTTCATATAAAAATTTCAATTTTTCCATGATTTGGATGAATTTTCAATTTTTTTGGGGTGGTCATGAATTAAGCTCCTTTTCGCTCTAGGACGCATAGTTTAGGAGATATGAGCAAAACAAGTTTTTCATATAAAAATTTCAATTTTTCCATGATTTGGATGGAATTTTAAATTTTTTGGGGGTGGTCATGAATTAAGCTCCTTTTCGCTCTAGGACGCATAGTTTAGGAGATATGAGCAAAACAAGTTTTTTATATAAAAATTTCAATTTTTGCAGGATTTGGATGGAATTTTCAATTTTTTGAGGGTGGTCATGAATTAAGGTCCTTTTCGCTCTAGGACGCATAGTTTAGAAGATATGAGCAAAACAAGTTTTTCATATAAAAATTTCAATTTTTCCATGATTTGGATGCAATTTTAAATTTTTTGAGGGTGGTCATGAATTAAGCTCCTTTTCGCTCTAGGACGCATAGTTTAGGAGATATGAGCAAAACAAGTTTTTCATATAAAAATTTAAATTTTTTCAGTATTTGGATGGAATTTTCAATTTTTTGAGGGTGGTCATGAATTAAGGTCCTTTTCGCTCTAGGACGCATAGTTTAGAAGATATGACCAAAACAAGTTTTTCATATAAAAATTTCAATTTTTCCATGATTTGGATGGAATTTTCAATTTTTTGGGGGTTGTCATGAATTAAGCTTCTTTTCGCTCTAGGACGCATAGTTTAGGAGATATGAGCAAAACAAGTTTTTCATATAAAAATTTCAATTTTTGCAGGATTTGGATGGAATTTTCAATTTTTTGGGGGTGGTCATGAATTAAGCTCCTTTTCGCTCTAGGACGCATAGTTTAGGAGATATGAGCAAAACAAGTTTTTCATATAAAAATTTCAATTTTTCCATGATCTGGATGGAATTTTCAAATTTTTGAAGGTGGTCATGAATTAAGCTCCGTTTCGCTCTAGGACGCATAGTTTAGGAGATATGAGCAAAACAAGTTTTTCATATAAAAATTTCAATTTTTCCATGGTTTGGATGGAATTTTAAATTTTTTGAGGGTGTTCATGAATTAAGCTCCTTTTCGCTCTAGGACGCATAATTTAGGAGATATGAACAAAACAAGTTTTTCATATAAAAATTTCAATTTTTCCATGATTTGGATGGAATTTTCAATTTTTTGAGGGTGGTCATGAATTAAGCTCCTTTTCGCTCTAGGACGCATAGTTTAGGAGAATGAGCAAAACAAGTTTTTCATATAAAAATTTCAATTTTTCCATGATTTGGGTGGAATTTTCAATTTTTTGAGGGTGGTCATGAATTAAGCTCCTTTTCGCTCTAGGGCGCATAGTTTAGGAGATATGAGCAAAACAAGTTTTTCATATAAAAATTTCAATTTTTTCAGGATTTGGATGGAATTTTCAATTTTGTGAGGGTGGTCATGAATTAAGCTCCTTTTCGCTCTAGGACGCATAGTTTAGGAGATATGAGCAAATAAAGTTTTTCATATAAAAATTTCAATTTTTTCAGGATTTGGATGGAATTTTCAATATTTTGGAGGTCGTCATGAATTAAGCTCCTTTTCGCTCTAGGACGCATAGTTTAGGAGATATGAGCAAAACAAGTTTTTCATATAAAAATTTCAATTTTTCCATTTTTCGCTCTAGGACGCATAGTTTAGGAGATATGAGCAAAACAAGTTTTTCATATAAAAATTTCAATTTTTCCATGATTTGGATGAATTTTCAATTTTTTTGGGGTGGTCATGAATTAAGCTCCTTTTCGCTCTAGGACGCATAGTTTAGGAGATATGAGCAAAACAAGTTTTTCATATAAAAATTTCAATTTTTCCATGATTTGGATGGAATTTTCAATTTTTTGAGGGTGGTCATGAATTAAGGTCCTTTTCGCTCTAGGACGCATAGTTTAGGAGATATGAGCAAAACAAGTTTTTCATATAAAAATTTCAATTTTTTCAGGATTTGGATGGAATTTTCAATTTTTTGGGGGTGGTCATGAATTAAGCTCCTTTTCGCTCTAGGACGCATAGTTTAGGAGATATGAGCAAAACAAGTTTTTCATATAAAAATTTCAATTTTTCCATGATTTGGGTGGAATTTTCAATTTTTTGGGGGTGGTCATGAATTAAGCTCCTTTTCGCTCTAGGGCGCATAGTTTAGGAGATATGAGCAAAACAAGTTTTTCATATAAAAATTTCAATTTTTCCAAGATCTGGATGGAATTTTCAATTTTTTGAGGGTGGTCATGAATTAAGCTCCTTTTCGCTCTAGGACGCATAGTTTAGGAGATATGAGCAAAACAAGTTTTTCATATAAAAATTTCAATTTTTCCATGATTTGGGTGGAATTTTCAATTTTTTGAGGGTGGTCATGAATTAAGCTCCTTTTCGCTCTAGGGCGCATAGTTTAGGAGATATGAGCAAAACAAGTTTTTCATATAAAAATTTAAATTTTTCCATGATCTGGATGGAATTTTCAATTTTTTGAGGGTGGTCATGCAAAACAAGTTTTTCATATAAAAATTTCAATTTTTCCATGATTTGGATGGAATTTTCAATTTCTTGAGAGTGGTCATGAATTAAGCTCCTTTTCGCTCTAGGACGCATAGTTTAGGAGATATGAACAAAACAAGTTTTTCATATAAAAATTTCAATTTTTCCAAGATCTGGATGGAATTTTCAATTTTTTGAGGGTGGTCATGAATTAAGCTCCTTTTCGCTCTAGGACGCATAGTTTAGGAGATATGAGCAAAACAAGTTTTTCATATAAAAATTTCAATTTTTTCAGGATTTGGATGGAATTTTCAATTTTTTGAGGGTGGTCATGAATTAAGCTCCTTTTCGCTCTAGGACGCATAGTTTAGGAGATATGAGCAAAACAAGTTTTTCATATAAAAATTTCAATTTTTTCAGGATTTGGATGGAATTTTCAATTTTTTGGGGGTGGTCATGAATTAAGCTCCTTTTCGCTCTAGGACGCATAGTTTAGGAGATATGAGCAAAACAAGTTTTTCATATAAAAATTTCAATTTTTTCAGGATTTGGATGGAATTTTCAGTTTTTTGGGGGTGGTCATGAATTAAGCTCCTTTTCGCTCTAGGACGCATAGTTTAGGAGATATGAGCAAAACAAGTTTTTCATATAAAAATTTCAATTTTTCCATGGTTTGGATGGAATTTTAAATTTTTTGAGGGTGTTCGTGAATTAAGCTCCTTTTCGCTCTAGGACGCATAATTTAGGAGATATGAACAAAACAAGTTTTTCATATAAAAATTTCAATTTTTCCATGATTTGGATGGAATTTTCAATTTTTTGAGGGTGGTCATGAATTAAGCTCCTTTTCGCTCTAGGACGCATAGTTTAGGAGAATGAGCAAAACAAGTTTTTCATATAAAAATTTCAATTTTTCCATGATTTGGGTGGAATTTTCAATTTTTTGAGGGTGGTCATGAATTAAGCTCCTTTTCGCTCTAGGGCGCATAGTTTAGGAGATATGAGCAAAACAAGTTTTTCATATAAAAATTTCAATTTTTTCAGGATTTGGATGGAATTTTCAATTTTGTGAGGGTGGTCATGAATTAAGCTCCTTTTCGCTCTAGGACGCAAAGTTTAGGAGATATGAGCAAATAAAGTTTTTCATATAAAAATTTCAATTTTTTCAGGATTTGGATGGAATTTTCAATATTTTGGAGGTCGTCATGAATTAAGCTCCTTTTCGCTCTAGGACGCATAGTTTAGGAGATATGAGCAAAACAAGTTTTTCATATAAAAATTTCAATTTTTCCATTTTTCGCTCTAGGACGCATAGTTTAGGAGATATGAGCAAAACAAGTTTTTCATATAAAAATTTCAATTTTTCCATGATTTGGATGAATTTTCAATTTTTTTGGGGTGGTCATGAATTAAGCTCCTTTTCGCTCTAGGACGCATAGTTTAGGAGATATGAGCAAAACAAGTTTTTCATATAAAAATTTCAATTTTTCCATGATTTGGATGGAATTTTCAATTTTTTGAGGGTGGTCATGAATTAAGGTCCTTTTCGCTCTAGGACGCATAGTTTAGGAGATATGAGCAAAACAAGTTTTTCATATAAAAATTTCAATTTTTTCAGGATTTGGATGGAATTTTCAATTTTTTGGGGGTGGTCATGAATTAAGCTCCTTTTCGCTCTAGGACGCATAGTTTAGGAGATATGAGCAAAACAAGTTTTTCATATAAAAATTTCAATTTTTCCATGATTTGGGTGGAATTTTCAATTTTTTGGGGGTGGTCATGAATTAAGCTCCTTTTCGCTCTAGGGCGCATAGTTTAGGAGATATGAGCAAAACAAGTTTTTCATATAAAAATTTCAATTTTTCCAAGATCTGGATGGAATTTTCAATTTTTTGAGGGTGGTCATGAATTAAGCTCCTTTTCGCTCTAGGACGCATAGTTTAGGAGATATGAGCAAAACAAGTTTTTCATATAAAAATTTCAATTTTTCCATGATTTGGGTGGAATTTTCAATTTTTTGAGGGTGGTCATGAATTAAGCTCCTTTTCGCTCTAGGGCGCATGGTCATGAATTAAGCTCCTTTTCGCTCTAGGACGCATAGTTTAGGAGATATGAACAAAACAAGTTTTTCATATAAAAATTTCAATTTTTCCAAGATCTGGATGGAATTTTCAATTTTTTGAGGGTGGTCATGAATTAAGCTCCTTTTCGCTCTAGGACGCATAGTTTAGGAGATATGAGCAAAACAAGTTTTTCATATAAAAATTTCAATTTTTTCAGGATTTGGATGGAATTTTCAATTTTTTGAGGGTGGTCATGAATTAAGCTCCTTTTCGCTCTAGGACGCATAGTTTAGGAGATATGAGCAAAACAAGTTTTTCATATAAAAATTTCAATTTTTTCAGGATTTGGATGGAATTTTCAATTTTTTGGGGGTGGTCATGAATTAAGCTCCTTTTCGCTCTAGGACGCATAGTTTAGGAGATATGAGCAAAACAAGTTTTTCATATAAAAATTTCAATTTTTTCAGGATTTGGATGGAATTTTCAATTTTTTGGGGGTGGTCATGAATTAAGCTCCTTTTCGCTCTAGGACGCATAGTTTAGGAGATATGAGCAAAACAAGTTTTTCATATAAAAATTTCAATTTTTCCATGATTTGGGTGGAATTTTTAATTTTTTGGGGGTGGTCATGCAAAACAAGTTTTTCATATAAAAATTTCAATTTTTCCATGATTTGGATGGAATTTTCAATTTCTTGAGAGTGGTCATGAATTAAGCTCCTTTTCGCTCTAGGACGCATAGTTTAGGAGATATGAACAAAACAAGTTTTTCATATAAAAATTTCAATTTTTCCATGATTTGGATGGAATTTTCAATTTTTTGAGGGTGGTCATGAATTAAGGTCCTTTTCGCTCTAGGACGCATAGTTTAGGAGATATGAGCAAAACAAGTTTTTCATATAAAAATTTCAATTTTTCCATGATTTGGGTGGAATTTTCAATTTTTTGGGGGTGGTCCTTTTCGCTCTAGGGCGCATAGTTTAGGAGATATGAGCAAAACAAGTTTTTCATATAAAAATTTCAATTTTTCCAAGATCTGGATGGAATTTTCAATTTTTTGAGGGTGGTCATGAATTAAGCTCCTTTTCGCTCTAGGACGCATAGTTTAGGAGATATGAGCAAAACAAGTTTTTCATATAAAAATTTCAATTTTTTCAGGATTTGGATGGAATTTTCAATTTTTTGAGGGTGGTCATGAATTAAGCTCCTTTTCGCTCTAGGACGCATAGTTTAGGAGATATGAGCAAAACAAGTTTTTCATATAAAAATTTCAATTTTTTCAGGATTTGGATGGAATTTTCAATTTTTTGGGGTTGGTCATGAATTAAGCTCCTTTTCGCTCTAGGACGCATAGTTTAGGAGATATGAGCAAAACAAGTTTTTCATATAAAAATTTCAATTTTTTCAGGATTTGGATGGAATTTTCAATTTTTTGGGGGTGGTCATGAATTAAGCTCCTTTTCGCTCTAGGACGCATAGTTTAGGAGATATGTGCAAAACAAGTTTTTCATATAAAAATTTCAATTTTTCCATGATCTGGATGGAATTTTCAAATTTTTGAAGGTGGTCATGAATTAAGCTCCTTTTCGCTCTAGGACGCATAGTTTAGGAGATATGAGCAAAACAAGTTTTTCATATAAAAATTTCAATTTTTCCATGATTTGGATGGAATTTTCAATTTGTTGAGGGTGTTCATGAATTAAGCTCCTTTTCGCTCTAGGACGCATAATTTAGGAGATATGAACAAAACAAGTTTTTCATATAAAAATTTCAATTTTTCCATGATTTGGATGGAATTTTCAATTTTTTGAGGGTGATCATGAATTAAGCTCCTTTTCGCTCTAGGACGCATAGTTTAGGAGATATGAGCAAAACAAGTTTTTCATATAAAAATTTCAATTTTTTCAGGATTTGGATGGAATTTTCAATTTTTTGAGGGTGGTCATGAATTAAGCTCCTTTTCGCTCTAGGACGCATAGTTTAGGAGATATGAGCAAAACAAGTTTTTCATATAAAAATTTCAATTTTTCCATGATTTGGATGGAATTTTCAATTTTTTGAGGGTGGTCATGAATTATGCTCCTTTTCGCTCTAGGGCGCATAGTTTAGGAGATATGAGCAAAACAAGTTTTTCATATAAAAATTTCAATTTTTCCATGATTTGGATGGAATTTTCAATATTTTGGAGGTCGTCATGAATTAAGCTCCTTTTCGCTCTAGGACGCATAGTTTAGGAGATATGAGCAAAACAAGTTTTTCATATAAAAATTTCAATTTTTCCATTTTTCGCTCTAGGACGCATAGTTTAGGAGATATGAGCAAAACAAGTTTTTCATATAAAAATTTCAATTTTTCCATGATTTGGATGAATTTTCAATTTTTTTGGGGTGGTCATGAATTAAGCTCCTTTTCGCTCTAGGACGCATAGTTTAGGAGATATGAGCAAAACAAGTTTTTCATATAAAAATTTCAATTTTTCCATGATTTGGATGGAATTTTCAATTTTTTGAGGGTGGTCATGAATTAAGGTCCTTTTCGCTCTAGGACGCATAGTTTAGGAGATATGAGCAAAACAAGTTTTTCATATAAAAATTTAAATTTTTTCAGGATTTGGATGGAATTTTCAATTTTTTGGGGGTGGTCATGAATTAAGCTCCTTTTCGCTCTTGGACGCATAGTTTAGGAGATATGATCAAAACAAGTTTTTCATATAAAAATTTCAATTTTTTCAGGATTTGGATGGAATTTTCAATTTTTTGAGGGTGGTCATGAATTAAGGTCCTTTTCGCTCTAGGACGCATAGTTTAGAAGATATGAGCAAAACAAGTTTTTCATATAAAAATTTCAATTTTTCCATGATTTGGGTGCAATTTCCAATTTTTTGAGGGTGGTCATGAATTAAGCTCCTTTTCGCTCTAGGACGCATAGTTTAGGAGATATGAGCAAAACAAGTTTTTCATATAAAAATTTCAATTTTTTCAGGATTTGGATGGAATTTTCAATTTTTTGGGGGTGGTCATGAATTAAGGTCCTTTTCGCTCTAGGACGCATAGTTTAGAAGATATGAGCAAAACAAGTTTTTCATATAAAAATTTCAATTTTTTCAGGATTTGGATGGAATTTTCAATTTTTTGGGGGTGGTCATGAATTAAGGTCCTTTTCGCTCTAGGACGCATAGTTTAGGAGATATGAACAAAACAAGTTTTTCATATAAAAATTTCAATTTTTCCATGATTTGGATGGAATTTTCATTTTTTTGAGGGTGGTCATGAATTAAGGTCCTTTTCGCTCTAGGACGCATAGTTTAGGAGATATGAGCAAAACAAGTTTTTCATATAAAAATTTCAATTTTTCCATGATTTGGGTGGAATTTTCAATTTTTTGGGGGTGGTCATGAATTAAGCTCCTTTTCGCTCTAGGGCGCATAGTTTAGGAGATATGAGCAAAACAAGTTTTTCATATAAAAATTTCAATTTTTCCAAGATCTGGATGGAATTTTCAATTTTTTGAGGGTGGTCATGAATTAAGCTCCTTTTCGCTCTAGGACGCATAGTTTAGGAGATATGAGCAAAACAAGTTTTTCATATAAAAATTTCAATTTTTTTAGGATTTGGATGGAATTTTCAATTTTTTGAGGGTGGTCATGAATTAAGCTCCTTTTCGCTCTAGGACGCATAGTTTAGGAGATATGAGCAAAACAAGTTTTTCATATAAAAATTTCAATTTTTTCAGGATTTGGATGGAATTTTCAATTTTTTGAGGGTGGTCATGAATTAAGGTCCTTTTCGCTCTAGGACGCATAGTTTAGAAGATATGAGCAAAACAAGTTTTTCATATAAAAATTTCAATTTTTCCATGATTTGGGTGGAATTTCCAATTTTTTGAGGGTGGTCATGAATTAAGCTCCTTTTCGCTCTAGGACGCATAGCTTAGGAGATATGAGCAAAACAAGTTTTTCATATAAAAATTTAAAATTTTCCATGATTTGGATGGAATTTTCAATTTTTTGAGGGTGGTCATGAATTATGCTCCTTTTCGCTCTAGGACACATAGTTTAGGAGATATGAGCAAAACAAGTTTTTCATATAAAAATTTCAATTTTTTCATGATTTGGATGGAATTTTCAATATTTTGGAGGTCGTCATGAATTAAGCTCCTTTTCGCTCTAGGACGCATAGTTTAGGAGATATGAGCAAAACAAGTTTTTCATATAAAAATTTCAATTTTTCCATTTTTCGCTCTAGGACGCATAGTTTAGGAGATATGAGCAAAACAAGTTTTTCATATAAAAATTTCAATTTTTCCATGATTTGGATGAATTTTCAATTTTTTTGGGGTGGTCATGAATTAAGCTCCTTTTCGCTCTAGGACGCATAGTTTAGGAGATATGAGCAAAACAAGTTTTTCATATAAAAATTTCAATTTTTCCATGATTTGGATGGAATTTTCAATTTTTTGAGGGTGGTCATGAATTAAGGTCCTTTTCGCTCTAGGACGCATAGTTTAGGAGATATGAGCAAAACAAGTTTTTCATATAAAAATTTCAATTTTTTCAGGATTTGGATGGAATTTTCAATTTTTTGGGGGTGGTCATGAATTAAGCTCCTTTTCGCTCTTGGACGCATAGTTTAGGAGATATGATCAAAACAAGTTTTTCATATAAAAATTTCAATTTTTTCAGGATTTGGATGGAATTTTCAATTTTTTGAGGGTGGTCATGAATTAAGGTCCTTTTCGCTCTAGGACGCATAGTTTAGAAGATATGAGCAAAACAAGTTTTTCATATAAAAATTTCAATTTTTCCATGATTTGGGTGGAATTTCCAATTTTTTGAGGGTGGTCATGAATTAAGCTCCTTTTCGCTCTAGGACGCATAGTTTAGGAGATATGAGCAAAACAAGTTTTTCATATAAAAATTTCAATTTTTTCAGGATTTGGATGGAATTTTCAATTTTTTGGGGGTGGTCATGAATTAAGGTCCTTTTCGCTCTAGGACGCATAGTTTAGAAGATATGAGCAAAACAAGTTTTTCATATAAAAATTTCAATTTTTCCATGATTTGGGTGGAATTTCCAATTTTTTGAGGGTGGTCATGAATTAAGCTCCTTTTCGCTCTAGGACGCATAGTTTAGGAGATATGAGCAAAACAAGTTTTTCATATAAAAATTTCAATTTTTCCATGATTTGGATGGAATTTTCAATTTTTTGAGGGTGGTCATGAATTAAGGTCCTTTTCGCTCTAGGACGCATAGTTTAGGAGATATGAGTAAAACAAGTTTTTCATATAAAAATTTCAATTTTTCCATGATTTGGGTGGAATTTTCAATTTTTTGGGGGTGGTCATGAATTAAGCTCCTTTTCGCTCTAGGGCGCATAGTTTAGGAGATATGAGCAAAACAAGTTTTTCATATAAAAATTTCAATTTTTCCAAGATCTGGATGGAATTTTCAATTTTTTGAGGGTGGTCATGAATTAAGCTCCTTTTCGCTCTAGGACGCATAGTTTAGGAGATATGAGCAAAACAAGTTTTTCATATAAAAATTTCATTTTTTTTAGGATTTGGATGGAATTTTCAATTTTTTGAGGGTGGTCATGAATTAAGCTCCTTTTCGCTCTAGGACGCATAGTTTAGGAGATATGAGCAAAACAAGTTTTTCATATAAAAATTTCAATTTTTTCAGGATTTGGATGGAATTTTCAATTTTTTGAGGGTGGTCATGAATTAAGGTCCTTTTCGCTCTAGGACGCATAGTTTAGAAGATATGAGCAAAACAAGTTTTTCATATAAAAATTTCAATTTTTCCATGATTTGGGTGGAATTTCCAATTTTTTGAGGGTGGTCATGAATTAAGCTCCTTTTCGCTCTAGGACGCATAGCTTAGAAGATATGAGCAAAACAAGTTTTTCATATAAAAATTTAAATTTTTCCATGATTTGGATGGAATTTTCAATTTTTTGGGGGTGGTCATGAATTAAGCTCCTTTTCGCTCTAGGACGCATAGTTTAGGAGATATGAGCAAAACAAGTTTTTCATATAAAATTTTCAATTTTTCCATGATCTGGATGGAATTTTCAAATTTTTGAAGGTGGTCATGAATTATGCTCCTTTTCGCTCTAGGACGCATAGTTTAGGAGATATGAGCAAAACAAGTTTTTCATATAAAAATTTCAATTTTTTCAGCATTTGGATGGAATTTTCAATTTTTTGGGGGTGGTCATGAATTAAGCTCCTTTTCGCTCTAGGACGCATAGTTTAGGAGATATGAGCAAACCAAGTTTTTCATATAAAAATTTCAATTTTTCCATGATTTGGATGGAATTTTCAATTTTTTGAGGGTGGTCATGAATTAAGCTTCTTTTCGCTCTAGGACGCATAGTTTAGGAGATATGAGCAAAACAAGTTTTTCATATAAAAATTTCAATTTTTCCATGATATGGATGGAATTTTCAAATTTTTGAAGGTGGTCATGAATTAAGGTCCTTTTCGCTCTAGGACGCATAGTTTAGGAGATACGAGCAAAACAAGTTTTTCATATAAAAATTTCAATTTTTTCAGGATTTGGATGGAATTTTCAATTTTTTGGGGGTGGTCATGAATTAAGCTCCTTTTCGCTCTAGGACGCATAGTTTAGGAGATATGAGCAAAACAAGTTTTTCATATAAAAATTTCAATTTTTCCATGATTTGGATGGAATTTTCAATTTTTTGAGGGTGGTCATGAATTAAGGTCCTTTTCGCTCTAGGACGCATAGTTTAGGAGATATGAACAAAACAAGTTTTTCATATAAAAATTTCAATTTTTCCATGATTTGGATGGAATTTTCAATTTTTTGAGGGTGGTCATGAATTAAGCTCCTTTTCGCTCTAGGACGCATAGTTTAGGAGATATGAGCAAAACAAGTTTTTCATATAAAAATTTCAATTTTTCCATGATTTGGGTGGAATTTTCAATTTTTTGAGGGTGGTCATGAATTGAGGTCCTTTTCGCTCTAGGGCGCATAGTTTCGGAGATATGAGCAAAACAAGTTTTTATATAAAAATTTCAATTTTTCCATGATCTGGATGGAATTTTCAATTTTTTGAGGGTGGTCATGAATTAAGCTCCTTTTCGCTCTAGGACGCATAGTTTAGGAGATATGAGCAAAACAAGTTTTTCATAAAAAATTTATATTTTTTCAGGATTTGGATGGAATTTTCAATATTTTGGAGGTCGTCATGAATTAAGCTCCTTTTCGCTCTAGGACGCATAGTTTAGGAGATATGAGCAAAACAAGTTTTTCATATAAAAATTTCATTTTTTTTAGGATTTGGATGGAATTTTCAATTTTTTGAGGGTGGTCATGAATTAAGCTCCTTTTCGCTCTAGGACGCATAGTTTAGGAGATATGAGCAAAACAAGTTTTTCATATAAAAATTTCAATTTTTTCAGGATTTGGATGGAATTTTCAATTTTTTGAGGGTGGTCATGAATTAAGGTCCTTTTCGCTCTAGGACGCATAGTTTAGAAGATATGAGCAAAACAAGTTTTTCATATAAAAATTTCAATTTTTCCATGATTTGGGTGGAATTTCCAATTTTTTGAGGGTGGTCATGAATTAAGCTCCTTTTCGCTCTAGGACGCATAGCTTAGGAGATATGAGCAAAACAAGTTTTTCATATAAAAATTTAAATTTTTCCATGATTTGGATGGAATTTTAAATTTTTTGGGGGTGGTCATGAATTAAGCTCCTTTTCGCTCTAGGACGCATAGTTTAGGAGATATGAGCAAAACAAGTTTTTCATATAAAAATTTCAATTTTTCCATGATTTGGATGGAATTTTCAATTTTTTGAGGGTGGTCATGAATTAAGGTCCTTTTCGCTCTAGGACGCATAGTTTAGGAGATATGAACAAAACAAGTTTTTCATATAAAAATTTCAATTTTTCCATGATTTGGATGGAATTTTCAATTTTTTGAGGGTGGTCATGAATTAAGCTCCTTTTCGCTCTAGGACGCATAGTTTAGGAGATATGAGCAAAACAAGTTTTTCATATAAAAATTTCAATTTTTCCATGATTTGGGTGGAATTTTCAATTTTTTGAGGGTGGTCATGAATTGAGGTCCTTTTCGCTCTAGGGCGCATAGTTTCGGAGATATGAGCAAAACAAGTTTTTATATAAAAATTTCAATTTTTCCATGATCTGGATGGAATTTTCAATTTTTTGAGGGTGGTCATGAATTAAGCTCCTTTTCGCTCTAGGACGCATAGTTTAGGAGATATGAGCAAAACAAGTTTTTCATAAAAAATTTATATTTTTTCAGGATTTGGATGGAATTTTCAATATTTTGGAGGTCGTCATGAATTAAGCTCCTTTTCGCTCTAGGACGCATAGTTTAGGAGATATGAGCAAAACAAGTTTTTCATATAAAAATTTCAATTTTTTCAGAATTTGGAGGGAATTTTCAATTTTTTGGGGGTGGTCATGAATTAAGCTCCTTTTCGCTCTAGGACGCATAGTTTAGGAGATATGAGCAAAACAAGTTTTTCATATAAAAATTTCAATTTTTTCAGGATTTGGATGGAATTTTCAATTTTTTTGGGGTGGTCATGAATTAAGCTCCTTTTCGCTCTAGGACGCATAGTTTAGGAGATATGAGCAAAACAAGTTTTTCATATAAAAATTTAAATTTTTCCATGATTTGGATGGAATTTTCAATTTTTTGGGGGTGGTCATGAATTAAGCTCCTTTTCGCTCTAGGACGCATAGTTTAGGAGATATGAGCAAAACAAGTTTTTCATATAAAAATTTCAATTTTTCCATGATTTGGATGGAATTTTCAATTTTTTGAGGGTGGTCATGAATTAAGGTCCTTTTCGCTCTAGGACGCATTGTTTAGGAGATATGAGCAAAACAAGGTTTTCATATAAAAATTTCAATTTTTCCATGATTTGGATGGAATTTTCAATTTTTTGGGGGTGGTCATGAATTAAGCTCCTTTTCGCTCTAGGACGCATAGTTTAGGAGATATGAGCAAAACAAGTTTTTCATATAAAAATTTCAATTTTTCCATGATTTGGATGGAATTTTCAATTTTTTGAGGGTGGTCATGAATTAAGGTCCTTTTCGCTCTAGGACGCATAGTTTAGGAGATATGAGCAAAACAAGTTTTTCATATAAAAATTTCAATTTTTTCAGCATTTGGATGGAATTTTCAATTTTTTGGGGGTGGTCATGAATTAAGCTCCTTTTCGCTCTAGGACGCATAGTTTAGGAGATATGAGCAAAACAAGTTTTTCATATAAAAATTTCAATTTTTCCATGATTTGGATGGAATTTTCAATTTTTTGAGGGTGGTCATGAATTAAGGTCCTTTTCGCTCTAGGACGCATTGTTTAGGAGATATGAGCAAAACAAGGTTTTCATATAAAAATTTCAATTTTTCCATGATTTGGATGGAATTTTCAATTTTTTGGGGGTGGTCATGAATTAAGCTCCTTTTCGCTCTAGGACGCATAGTTTAGGAGATATGAGCAAAACTAGTTTTTCATAAAAAACATCAATTTTTTCAGGATTTGGATGGAATTTTCAATTTTTTGGGGGTGGTCATGAATTAAGCTCCTTTTCGCTCTAGGACGCATAGTTTAGGAGATATGAGCAAAACAAGTTTTTCATATAAAAATTTCAATTTTTTCAGCATTTGGATGGAATTTTCAATTTTTTGGGGGTGGTCATGAATTAAGCTCCTTTTCGCTCTAGGACGCATAGTTTAGGAGATATGAGCAAACCAAGTTTTTCATATAAAAATTTCAATTTTTCCATGATTTGGATGGAATTTTCAATTTTTTGAGGGTGGTCATGAATTAAGCTCCTTTTCGCTCTAGGACGCATAGTTTAGGAGATATGAACAAAACAAGTTTTTCATATAAAAATTTCAATTTTTCCATGATTTGGATGGAATTTTCAAATTTTTGAAGGTGGTCATGAATTAAGCTCCTTTTCGCTCTAGGACGCATAGTTTGGGAGATATGAGCAAAACAAGTTTTTCATATAAAAATTTCAATTTTTCCACAATTTGGATGGAATTTTCAATTTTTTGAGGGTAGTCATGAATTAAGCTCCTTTTCGCTCTAGGACGCATAGTTTAGGAGATATGAACAAAACAAGTTTTTCATATAAAAATTTCAATTTTTCCATGATTTGGATGGAATTTTCAATTTTTTGAGGGTGGTCATGAATTAAGCTCCTTTTCGCTCTAGGACGCATAGTTTAGGAGATATGAGCAAAACAAGTTTTTCATATAAAAATTTCAATTTTTCCATGATTTGGGTTGAATTTTCAATTTTTTGAGGGTGGTCATGAATTAAGCTCCTTTTCGCTCTAGGGCGCATAGTTTAGGAGATATGAGCAAAACAAGTTTTTCATATAAAAATTTCAATTTTTCCATGATCTGGATGGAATTTTCAATTTTTTGAGGATGGTCATGGATTAAGCTCCTTTTCGCTCTAGGACGCATAGTTTAGGAGATATGAGCAAAACAAGTTTTTCATATAAAAATTTCAATTTTTTCAAGATTTGGATGAAATTTTCAATTTTTTGGAGTTGGTCATGAATTAAGCTCCTTTTCGCTCTAGGACGCATAGTTTAGGAGATATGAGCAAAACAAGTTTTTCATATAAAAATTTCAATTTTTCCATGATTTGGATGGAATTTTCAATTTTTTGGGGGTGGTCATGAATTAAGCTCCTTTTCGCTCTAGGACTCATAGTTTAGGAGATATGAGCAAAACAAGTTTTTCATATAAAAATTTCAATTTTTCCATGATTTGAATGGAATTTTCAATTTTTTGAGGGTGGTCATGAATTAAGGTCCTTTTCGCTCTAAGACGCATAGTTTAGGAGATATGAGCAAAACCAGTTTTTCATATAAAAATTTCAATTTTTTCAGGATATGGATGGAATTTTCAATTTTTTGGGGGTGGTCATGAATTAAGCTCCTTTTCGCTCTAGGACGCATAGTTTAGGAGATATGAGCAAATCAAGTTTTTCATATAAAAATTTCAATTTTTCCATGATTTGAATGGAATTTTCAATTTTTTGAGGGTGGTCATGAATTAAGCTCCTTTTCGCTCTAGGGCGCATAGTTTAGGAGATATGAGCAAAACAAGTTTTTCATATAAAAATTTCAATTTTTCCATGATTTGGATGGAATTTTCAATTTTTTGGTGGTGGTCATGAATTAAGCTCCTTTTCGCTCTAGGACGCATAGTTTGGGAGATATGAGCAAAACAAGTTTTTCATATAAAAATTTCAATTTTTCCATGATTTGGATGGAATTTTCAATTTTTTGAGGGTGGTCATGAATTAAGCTCCTTTTCGCTCTAGGATGCATAGTTTAGGAGATATGAACAAAACAAGTTTTTCATATAAAAATTTCAATTTTTCCATGATTTGGATGGAATTTGCAATTTTTTGAGGGTGGTTATGAATTAAGCTCCTTTTCGCTCTAGGACGCATTGTTTAGGAGATATGAGCAAAACAAGTTTTTCATATAAAAATTTCAATTTTTTCAAGATTTGGATGGAATTTTCAATTTTTTGGAGGTGGTCATGAATTAAGCTCCTTTTCGCTCTAGGACGCATAGTTTAGGAGATATGAGCAAAACAAGTTTTTCATATAAAAATTTCAATTTTTCCATGATTTGGATGGAATTTTCAATTTTTTGAGGGTGGTCATGAATTAAGCTCCTTTTCGCTCTAGGACTCATAGTTTTCAATTTTTTCAGGATTTGGATGGAATTTTCAATTTTTTGGGGGTGGTCATGAATTAAGCTCCTTTTCGCTCTAGGACGCATAGTTTAGGAGATATGAGCAAAACAAGTTTTTCATATAAAAATTTAAATTTTTTCAGGATTTGGGTGGAATTTTCAATTTTTTTGGGGGTGGTCATGAATTAAGCTCCTTTTCGCTCTAGGACGCATAGTTTAGGAGATATGAGCAAACCAAGTTTTTCATATAAAAATTTCAATTTTTCCATGATCTGGATGGAATTTTCAAATTTTTGAAGGTGGTCATGAATTAAGCTCCTTTTCGCTCTAGGACGCATAGTTTGGGAGATATGAGCAAAACAAGTTTTTCATATAAAAATTTCAATTTTTCCACGATTTGGATGGAATTTTCAATTTTTTGAGGGTAGTCATGAATTAAGCTCCTTTTCGCTCTAGGACGCATAGTTTAGGAGATATGAACAAAACAAGTTTTTCATATAAAAATTTCAATTTTTCCATGATTTGGATGGAATTTTCAATTTTTTGAGGGTGGTCATGAAGTAAGCTCCTTTTCGCTCTAGGACGCATAGTTTAGGAGATATGAGCAAAACAAGTTTTTCATATAAAAATTTCAATTTTTCCATGATTTGGGTTGAATTTTCAATTTTTTGAGGGTGGTCATGAATTAAGCTCCTTTTCGCTCTAGGACTCATAGTTTAGGAGATATGAGCAAAACAAGTTTTTCATATAAAAATTTCAATTTTTCCATGATTTGAATGGAATTTTCAATTTTTTGAGGGTGGTCATGAATTAAGGTCCTTTTCGCTCTAGGACGCATAGTTTAGGAGATATGAGCAAAACCAGTTTTTCATATAAAAATTTCAATTTTTTCAGGATATGGATGGAATTTTCAATTTTTTGGGGGTGGTCATGAATTAAGCTCCTTTTCGCTCTAGGACGCATAGTTTAGGAGATATGAGCAAATCAAGTTTTTCATATAAAAATTTCAATTTTTCCATGATTTGAATGGAATTTTCAATTTTTTGAGGGTGGTCATGAATTAAGCTCCTTTTCGCTCTAGGACGCATAGTTTGGGAGATATGAGCAAAACAAGTTTTTCATATAAAAATTTCAATTTTTCCATGATTTGGATGGAATTTTCAATTTTTTGAGGGTGGTCATGAATTAAGCTCCTTTTCGCTCTAGGATGCATAGTTTAGGAGATATGAACAAAACAAGTGTTTCATATAAAAATTTCAATTTTTCCATGATTTGGGTGGAATTTTCAATTTTTTGAGGGAATTAAGCTCCTTTTCGCTCTAGGGCGCATAGTTTAGGAGATATGAGCAAAACAAGTTTTTCATATAAAAATTTCAATTTTTCCATGATCTGGATGGAATTTTCAATTTTTTGAGGGTGGTCATGAATTAAGCTCCTTTTCGCTCTAGGACGCATAGTTTAGGAGATATGAGCAAAACAAGAAGGTGGTCATGAATTAAGCTCCTTTTCGCTCTAGGACGCATAGTTTAGGAGATATGAGAAAAACAAGTTTTTCATATAAAAATTTCAATTTTTCCATGATTTGGATGGAATTTTCAATTTTTTGAGGGTGGTCATGAATTAAGCTCCTTTTCGCTCTAGGACGCATAGTTTAGGAGATATGAGCAAAACAAGTTTTTCATATAAAAATTTCAATTTTTTCAAGATTGGGATGGAATTTTCAATTTTTTGGAGGTGGTCATGAATTAAGCTCCTTTTCGCTCTAGGACGCATAGTTTAGGAGATATGAGCAAAACAAGTTTTTCATATAAAAATTTCAATTTTTCCATGATTTGGGTGGAATTTTCAATTTTTTGAGGGTGGTCATGAATTAAGCTCCTTTTCGCTCTAGGACGCATAGTTTAGGAGATATGAGCAAAACAAGTTTTTCATATAAAAATTTCAATTTTTTCAGGATTTGGATGGAATTTTCAATTTTTTTGGGGTGGTCATGAATTAAGCTCCTTTTCGCTCTAGGACGCATAGTTTAGGAGATATGAGCAAAACAAGTTTTTCATATAAAAATTTCAATTTTTCCATGATTTGGATGGAATTTTCAATTTTTTGAGGGTGGTCATGAATTAAGCTCCTTTTCGCTCTAGGATAGTTTAGGAGATATGAGCAAAACAAGTTTTTCATATAAAAATTTCAATTTTTTCAGGATTTGGATGGAATTTTCAATTTTTTGGGGGTGGTCATGAATTAAGCTCCTTTTCGCTCTAGGACGCATAGTTTAGGAGATATGAGCAAAACAAGTTTTTCATATAAAAATTTCAATTTTTTCAAGATTTGGATGGAATTTTCAATTTTTTGGAGGTGGTCATGAATTAAGCTCCTTTTCGCTCTAGGACGCATAGTTTAGGAGATATGAGCAAAACAAGTTTTTCATATAAAAATTTCAATTTTTCCATGATTTGGGTGGAATTTTCAATTTTTTGAGGGTGGTCATGAATTAAGCTCCTTTTCGCTCTAGGATAGTTTAGGAGATATGAGCAAAACAAGTTTTTCATATAAAAATTTCAATTTTTTCAGGATTTGGATGGAATTTTCAATTTTTTGGGGGTGGTCATGAATTAAGCTCCTTTTCGCTCTAGGACGCATAGTTTAGGAGATATGAGCAAAACAAGTTTTTCATATAAAATTTAAATTTTTCCATGATTTGGGTGGAATTTTCAATTTTTTGAGGGTGGTCATGAATTAAGCTCCTTTTCGCTCTAGGACGCATAGTTTAGGAGATATGAGCAAAACAAGTTTTTCATATAAAAATTTCAATTTTTCCATGATTTGGATGGAATTTTCAATTTTTTGAGGGTGGTCATGAATTAAGCTCCTTTTCGCTCTAGGATAGTTTAGGAGATATGAGCAAAACAAGTTTTTCATATAAAAATTTCAATTTTTTCAGGATTTGGATGGAATTTTCAATTTTTTGAGGGTGGTCATGAATTAAGCTCCTTTTCGCTCTAGGACGCATAGTTTAGGAGATATGAGCAAAACAAGTTTTTCATATAAAAATTTCAATTTTTTCAAGATTTGGATGGAATTCTCAATTTTTTGGAGGTGGTCATGAATTAAGCTCCTTTTCGCTCTAGGACGCATAGTTTAGGAGATATGAGCAAAACAAGTTTTTCATATAAAAATTTCAATTTTTCCATGATTTGGGTGGAATTTTCAATTTTTTGAGGGTGGTCATGAATTAAGCTCCTTTTCGCTCTAGGATAGTTTAGGAGATATGAGCAAAACAAGTTTTTCATATAAAATTTCAATTTTTCCAAGATCTGGATGGAATTTTAAATTTTTTGAGGGTGGTCATGAATTAAGCTCCTTTTCGCTCTAGGACGCATAGTTTAGGAGATATGAGCAAAACAAGTTTTTCATATAAAAATTTCAATTTTTCCATGATTTGGGTGGAATTTTCAATTTTTTGAGGGTGGTCATGAATTAAGCTCCTTTTCGCTCTAGGACGCATAGTTTAGGAGATATGAGCAAAACAAGTTTTTCATATAAAAATTTCAATTTTTTCAGGATTTGGATGGAATTTTCAATTTTTTTGGGGTGGTCATGAATTAAGCTCCTTTTCGCTCTAGGACGCATAGTTTAGGAGATATGAGCAAGACAAGTTTTTCATATAAAAATTTCAATTTTTCCATGATTTGGATGGAATTTTCAATTTTTTGAGGGTGGTCATGAATTAAGCTCCTTTTCGCTCTAGGACTCATAGTTTAGGAGATATGAGCAAAACAAGTTTTTCATATAAAAATTTCAATTTTTCCATGGTTTGGATGGAATTTTAAATTTTTTGAGGGTGGTCATGAATTAAGGTCCTTTTCGCTCTAGGACGCATAGTTTAGGAGATATAAGCAAAACAAGTTTTTCATATAAAAATTTCAATTTTTTCAGGATTTGGATAGAATTTTCAATTTTTTGGGGGTGGTCATGAATTAAGCTCCTTTTCGCTCTAGGACGCATAGTTTAGGAGATATGAGCAAAACAAGTTTTTCATACAAAAATTTCAATTTTTTCAGGATTTGGATGGAATTTTCAATTTTTTGGGGGTGGTCATGAATTAAGCTCCTTTTCGCTCTAGGACGCATAGTTTAGGAGATATGAGCAAACCAAGTTTTTCATATAAAAAATTCAATTTTTCCATGATCTGGATGGAATTTTCAAATTTTTGAAGGTGGTCATGAATTAAGCTCCTTTTCGCTCTAGGACGCATAGTTTGGGAGATATGAACAAAACAAGTTTTTCATATAAAAATTTCAATTTTTCCATGATTTGGATGGAATTTTCAATTTTTTGAGGGTGGTCATGAATTAAGCTCCTTTTCGCTCTAGGACGCATAGTTTAGGAGATATGAACAAAACAAGTTTTTCATATAAAAATTTCAATTTTTCCATGATTTGGATGGAATTTTAATTTTTTTTGGGGGTGGTCATGAATTAAGCTCCTTTTCGCTCTAGGACGCATAGTTTAGGAGATATGAGCAAAACAAGTTTTTCATATAAAAATTTCAATTTTTCCGTGATTTGGGTGGAATTTTCAATTTTTTGACGGTGGTCATGAATTAAGCTCCTTTTCGCTCTATGGCGCATAGTTTAGGAGATATGAGCAAAACAAGTTTTTCATATAAAAATTTCAATTTTTCCATGATCTGGATGGAATTTTCAATTTTTTGAGGGTGGTCATGAATTAAGCTCCTTTTCGCTCTAGGACTCATAGTTTAGGAGATATGAGCAAAACAAGTTTCTCATATAAAAATTTCAATTTTTCCATGATCTGGATGGAATTTTCAATTTTTTGAGGGTGGTCATGAATTAAGCTCCTTTTCGCTCTAGGACGCATAATTTAGGAGATATGAGCAAAACAAGTTTTTCATATAAAAATTTCAATTTTTTCAGGATTTGGATGGAATTTTCAATATTTTGGAGGTCGTCATGAATTAAGCTCCTTTTCGCTCTGGGACGCATAGTTTAGGAGATATGAGCAAAACAAGTTTTTCATATAAAAATTTCAATTTTTCCATGATTTGGGTGGAATTTTCAATTTTTTGATTGTGGTCATGAATAAAGCTCCTTTTCGCTCTAGGACTCATAGTTTAGGAGATATGAGCAAAACAAGTTTCTCATATAAAAATTTCAATTTTTCCATGATTTGGATGGAATTTTCAATTTTTTGATTGTGGTCATGAATTAAGCTCCTTTTCGCTCTAGGACTCATAGTTTAGGAGATATGAGCAAAACAAGTTTCTCATATAAAAATTTCAATTTTTCCATGATTTGGATGGAATTTTAAATTTTTTGAGGGTGGTCATGAATTATGCTCCTTTTCGCTCTAGGGCGCATAGTTTAGGAGATATGAGCAAAACAAGTTTTTCATATAAAAATTTCAATTTTTCCATGATTTGGATGGAATTTTCAATTTTTTGAGGGTGGTCATGAATTAAGCTCCTTTTCGCTCTAGGACGCATAGTTTAGGAGATATGAGCAAAACAAGTTTTTCATATAAAAATTTCAATTTTTTCAGGATTTGGATGGAATTTTCAATTTTTTTGGGGTGGTCATGAATTAAGCTCCTTTTCGCTCTAGGACGCATAGTTTAGGAGATATGAGCAAAACAAGTTTTTCATATAAAAATTTCAATTTTTTCAGGATTTGGATGGAATTTTCAATTTTTTGAGGGTGGTCATGAATTAAGGTCCTTTTCGCTCTAGGACGCATGGTTTAGAAGATATGAGCAAAACAAGTTTTTCATATAAAAATTTCAATTTTTTCAGGATTTGGATGGAATTTTCAATTTTTTGGGGGTGGTCATGAATTAAGCTCCTTTTCGCTCTAGGACGCATAGTTTAGGAGATATGAGCAAAACAAGTTTTTCATACAAAAATTTCAATTTTTTCAGGATTTGGATGGAATTTTCAATTTTTTTGGGGTGGTCATGAATTAAGCTCCTTTTCGCTCTAGGACGCATAGTTTAGGAGATATGAGCAAGACAAGTTTTTCATATAAAAATTTCAATTTTTCCATGATTTGGATGGAATTTTCAATTTTTTGAGGGTGGTCATGAATTAAGCTCCTTTTCGCTCTAGGACTCATAGTTTAGGAGATATGAGCAAAACAAGTTTTTCATATAAAAATTTCAATTTTTCCATGGTTTGGATGGAATTTTAAATTTTTTGAGGGTGGTCATGAATTAAGGTCCTTTTCGCTCTAGGACGCATATTTTAGGAGATATGAGCAAAACAAGTTTATCATATAAAAATTTCAATTTTTCCAGGATTTGGATAGAATTTTCAATTTTTTGGGGGTGGTCATGAATTAAGCTCATTTTCGCTCTAGGACGCATAGTTTAGGAAATATGAGCAAAACAAGTTTTTCATATAAAAATTTCAATTTTTCCATGATTTGGATGGGATTTTCAATTTTTTGAGGGTGGTCATGAATTAAGGTCCTTTTCGCTCTAGGACGCATAGTTTAGGAGATATGAGCAAAACAAGTTTTTCATATAAAAATTTCAATTTTTTCAGGATTTGGATAGAATTTTCAATTTTTTGGGGGTGGTCATGAATTAAGCTCCTTTTCGCTCTAGGACGCATAGTTTAGGAGATATGAGCAAAACAAGTTTTTCATACAAAAATTTAAATTTTTTCAGGATTTGGATGGAATTTTCAATTTTTTGGGGGTGGTCATGAATTAAGCTCCTTTTCGCTCTAGGACGCATAGTTTAGGAGATATGAGCAAACCAAGTTTTTCATATAAAAAATTCAATTTTTCCATGATCTGGATGGAATTTTCAAATTTTTGAAGGTGGTCATGAATTAAGCTCCTTTTCGCTCTAGGACGCATAGTTTAGGAGATATGAGCAAAACAAGTTTTTCATATAAAAATTTAAATTTTTCCATGATTTGGATGGAATTTTCAATTTTTTGAGGGTGGTCATGAATTAAGCTCCTTTTCGCTCTAGGACGCATAGTTTAGGAGATATGAGCAAAACAAGTTTTTCATATAAAAATTTCAATTTTTCCATAATTTGGTGGGATTTTCAATTTTTTGGGGGTGGTCATTAATTAAGCTCCTTTTCGCTCTAGGACGCATAGTTTAGGAGATATGAGCAAAACAAGTTTTTCATATAAAAATTTCAATTTTTTCAGGATTTGGATAGAATTTTCAATTTTTTGAGTGTGGTCATGAATTAAGCTCCTTTTCGCTCTAGGACGCATAGTTTAGGAGATATGAGCAAAACAAGTTTTTCATATAAAAATTTCAATTTTTCCGTGATTTGGGTGGAATTTTCAATTTTTTGAGGGTGGTCATGAATTAAGCTCCTTTTCGCTCTAGGGCGCATAGTTTAGGAGATATGAGCAAAACAAGTTTTTCATATAAAAATTTCAATTTTTCCATGATCTGGATGGAATTTTCAATTTTTTGAGGGTGGTCATGAATTAAGCTCCTTTTCGCTCTAGGACGCATAATTTAGGAGATATGAGCAAAACAAGTTTTTCATATAAAAATTTCAATTTTTTCAGGATTTGGATGGAATTTTCAATATTTTGGAGGTCGTCATGAATTAAGCTCCTTTTCGCTCTAGGACGCATAGTTTAGGAGATATGAGCAAAACAAGTTTTTCATATAAAAATTTCAATTTTTCCATGATTTGGGTGGAATTTTCAATTTTTTGATTGTGGTCATGAATAAAGCTCCTTTTCGCTCTAGGACTCATAGTTTAGGAGATATGAGCAAAACAAGTTTCTCATATAAAAATTTCAATTTTTCCATGATTTGGATGGAATTTTCAATTTTTTGATTGTGGTCATGAATTAAGCTCCTTTTCGCTCTAGGACTCATAGTTTAGGAGATATGAGCAAAACAAGTTTCTCATATAAAAATTTCAATTTTTCCATGATTTGGATGGAATTTTAAATTTTGTGAGGGTGGTCATGAATTATGCTCCTTTTCGCTCTAGGGCGCATAGTTTAGGAGATATGAGCAAAACAAGTTTTTCATATAAAAATTTCAATTTTTTCAGGATATGGATGAAATTTTCAATTTTTTGAGGGTGGTCATGAATTAAGGTCCATTTCGCTCTAGGACGCATAGTTTAGGAGATATGAGCAAAACAAGTTTTTCATATAAAAATTTCAATTTTTTCAGGATTTGGATGGAATTTTCAATTTTTTGAGGGTGGTCATGAATTATGCTCCTTTTCGCTCTAGGACGCATAGTTTAGGAGATATGAGCAAAACAAGTTTTTCATATAAAAATTTCAATTTTTCCGTGATTTGGGTGGAATTTTCAATTTTTTGAGGGTGGTCATGAATTAAGCTCCTTTTCGCTCTAGGGCGCATAGTTTAGGAGATATGAGCAAAACAAGTTTTTCATATAAAAATTTCAATTTTTCCATGATCTGGATGGAATTTTCAATTTTTTGAGGGTGGTCATGAATTAAGCTCCTTTTCGCTCTAGGACGCATAATTTAGGAGATATGAGCAAAACAAGTTTTTCATATAAAAATTTCAATTTTTTCAGGATTTGGATGGAATTTTCAATATTTTGGAGGTCGTTATGAATTAAGTTCCTTTTCGCTCTAGGACGCATAGTTTAGGAGATATGAGCAAAACAAGTTTTTCATATAAAAATTTCAATTTTTCCATGATTTGGGTGGAATTTTCAATTTTTTGATTGTGGTCATGAATAAAGCTCCTTTTCGCTCTAGGACTCATAGTTTAGGAGATATGAGCAAAACAAGTTTCTCATATAAAAATTTCAATTTTTCCATGATTTGGATGGAATTTTCAATTTTTTGATTGTGGTCATGAATTAAGCTCCTTTTCGCTCTAGGACTCATAGTTTAGGAGATATGAGCAAAACAAGTTTCTCATATAAAAATTTCAATTTTTCCATGATTTGGATGGAATTTTAAATTTTTTGAGGGTGGTCATGAATTATGCTCCTTTTCGCTCTAGGGCGCATAGTTTAGGAGATATGAGCAAAACAAGTTTTTCATATAAAAATTTCAATTTTTTCAGGATATGGATGAAATTTTCAATTTTTTGGGGGTGGTCATGAATTAAGCTCCATTTCGCTCTAGGACGCATAGTTTAGGAGATATGAGCAAAACAAGTTTTTCATATAAAAATTTCAATTTTTTCAGGATTTGGATGGAATTTTCAATTTTTTGAGGGTGGTCATGAATTATGCTCCTTTTCGCTCTAGGACGCATAGTTTAGGAGATATGAGCAAAACAAGTTTTTCATATAAAAATTTCAATTTTTTCAGGATTTGGATGGAATTTTCAATTTTTTGGGGGTGGTCATGAATTAAGCTCCTTTTCGCTCTAGGACGCATAGTTTAGGAGATATGAGCAAAACAAATTTTTCATATAAAAATTTAAATTTTTACATGATATGGATGGAATTTTCAAATTTTGAAGGTGGTCATGAATTAAGCTCCTTTTCGCTCTAGGACGCATAGTTTAGGAGATATGAGCAAAACAAGTTTTTCATATAAAAATTTCAATTTTTCCATGATTTGGATGGAATTTTCAATTTTTTGAGGGTGGTCATGAATTAAGGTCCTTTTCGCTCTAGGACGCATAGTTTAGGAGATATGAGCAACACAAGTTTTTCATATAAAAATTTCAATTTTTTCAGGATTTGGATGGAATTTTCAATTTTTTGGGGGTGGTCATGAATTAAGCTCCTTTTCGCTCTAGGACGCATAGTTTAGGAGATATGAGCAAAACAAGTTTTTCATTTAAAAATTTCATTTTTTTCAGGATTTGGATGGAATTTTCAATTTTTTGGGGGTGGTCATGAATTAAGCTCCTTTTCGCTCTAGGACGCATAGTTTAGGAGATATGAGCAAACCAAGTTTTTCATATAAAAATTTCAATTTTTCCATGATCTGGATGGAATTTTCAAATTTTTGAAGGTGGTCATGAATTAAGCTCCTTTTCGCTCTAGGACGCATAGTTTGGGAGATATGAGCAAAACAAGTTTTTCATATAAAAATTTCAATTTTTCCATGATTTGGATGGAATTTTAAATTTTTTGAGGGTGGTCATGAATTAAGCTCCTTTTCGCTCTAGGACTCATAGTTTAGGAGATATGAGCAAAACAAGTTTCTCATATAAAAATTTCAATTTTTCCATGATTTTGATGGAATTTTCAATTTTTTGAGGGTGGTCATGAATTAAGCTCCTTTTCGCTCTAGGACGCATAGTTTAGGAGATATGAGCAAAACAAGTTTTTCATATAAAAATTTCAATTTTTCCATGATCTGGATGGAATTTTCAATTTTTTGAGGGTGGTCATGAATTAAGCTCCTTTTCGCTCTAGGGCGCATAGTTTAGGAGATATGAGCAAAACAAGTTTTTCATATAAAAATTTCAATTTTTCCATGATCTGGATGGAATTTTCAATTTTTTGAGGGTGGTCATGAATTAAGCTCCTTTTCGCTCTAGGACGCATAGTTTAGGAGATATGAGCAAAACAAGTTTTTCATATAAAAATTTCAATTTTTTCAGGATTTGGATGGAATTTTCAATATTTTGGAGGTCGTCATGAATTAAGCTCCTTTTCGCTCTAGGACGCATAGTTTAGGAGATATGAGCAAAACAAGTTTTTCATATAAAAATTTCAATTTTTCCATGATTTGGATGGAATTTTCAATTTTTTGAGGGTGGTCATGAATTAAGGTCCTTTTCGCTCTGGACGCATAGTTTAGGAGATATGAGCAAAACAAGTTTTTCATATAAAAATTTCAATTTTTTCAGGATTTGGATGAAATTTTCAATTTTTTGGGGGTGGTCATGAATTAAGCTCCTTTTCGCTCTAGGACGCATAGTTTAGGAGATATGAGCAAAACAAGTTTTTCATATAAAAATTTCAATTTTTTCAGGATTTGGATGGAATTTTCAATTTTTTGGGGGTGGTCATGAATTAAGCTCCTTTTCGCTCTAGGACGCATAGTTTAGGAGATATGAGCAAAACAAATTTTTCATATAAAAATATCAATTTTTACATGATATGGATGGAATTTTCAAATTTTTGAAGGTGGTCATGAATTAAGCTCCTTTTCGCTCTAGGACGCATAGTTTAGGAGATATGAGCAAAACAAGTTTTTCATATAAAAATTTCAATTTTTCCATGATTTTGATGGAATTTTCAATTTTTTGAGGGTGGTCATGAATTAAGCTCCTTTTCGCTCTAGGACGCATAGTTTAGGAGATATGAGCAAAACAAGTTTTTCATATAAAAATTTCAATTTTTTCAGGATTTGGATGGAATTTTCAATTTTTTGGGGGTGGTCATGAATTAAGCTCCTTTTCGCTCTAGGACGCATAGTTTAGGAGATATGAGCAAAACAAGTTTTTCATATAAAAATTTCAATTTTTTCAGGATTTGGATGGAATTTTCAATTTTTTTGAGGTGGTCATGAATTAAGCTCCTTTTCGCTCTAGGACGCATAGTTTAGGAGATATGAGCAAAACAAGTTTTTCATATAAAAATATCAATTTTTACATGATATGGATGGAATTTTCAAATTTTTGAAGGTGGTCATGAATTAAGCTCCTTTTCGCTCTAGGACGCATAGTTTAGGAGATATGAGCAAAACATGTTTTTCATATAAAAATTTCAATTTTTTCAGGATTTGGATGGAATTTTCAATTTTTTGGGGGTGGTCATGAATTAAGCTCCTTTTCGCTCTAGGACGCATAGTTTAGGAGATATGAGCAAAACAAGTTTTTCATATAAAAATTTCAATTTTTTCAGGATTTGGATGGAATTTTCAATTTTTTTGGGGTGGTCATGAATTAAGCTCCTTTTCGCTCTAGGACGCATAGTTTAGGAGATATGAGCAAAATAAGTTTTTCATATAAAAATTTCAATTTTTTCAAGATTTGGATGGAATTTTCAATTTTTTGGGGGTGGTCATGAATTAAGCTCCTTTTCGCTCTAGGACGCATAGTTTAGGAGATATGAGCAAAACAAGTTTTTCATATAAAAATTTCAATTTTTTTAGGATTTGGATGGAATTTTCATTTTTTTTGGGGTGGTCATGAATTAAGCTCCTTTTCGCTCTAGGACGCATAGTTTAGGAGATATGAGCAAAACAAGTTTTTCATATAAAAATTTCAATTTTTCCATGATTTGGGTGGAATTTTCAATTTTTTGAGGGTGGTCATGAATTAAGCTCCTTTTCGCTCTAGGACGCATAGTTTAGGAGATATGAGCAAAACAAGTTTTTCATATAAAAATTTCAATTTTTTCAAGATTTGGATGGAATTTTCAATTTTTTGGAGGTGGTCATGAATTAAGCTCCTTTTCGCTCTAGGACGCATAGTTTAGGAGATATGAGCAAGACAAGTTTTTCATATAAAAATTTCAATTTTTCCATGATTTGGATGGAATTTTCAATTTTTTGAGGGTGGTCATGAATTAAGCTCCTTTTCGCTCTAGGACGCATAGTTTAGGAGATATGAGCAAGACAAGTTTTTCATATAAAAATTTCAATTTTTCCATGATTTGGATGGAATTTTCAATTTTTTGAGGGTGGTCATGAATTAAGCTCCTTTTCGCTCTAGGACGCATAGTTTAGGAGATATGAGCAAAACAAGTTTTTCATATAAAAATTTCAATTTTTTCAGGATTTGGATGGAATTTTCAATTTTTTGGGGGTGGTCATGAATTAAGCTCCTTTTCGCTCTAGGACGCATAGTTTAGGAGATATGAGCAAAACAAATTTTTCATATAAAAATATCAATTTTTACATGATATGGATGGAATTTTCAAATTTTTGAAGGTGGTCATGAATTAAGCTCCTTTTCGCTCTAGGACGCATAGTTTAGGAGATATGAGCAAAACAAGTTTTTCATATAAAAATTTCAATTTTTCCATGATTTTGATGGAATTTTCAATTTTTTGAGGGTGGTCATGAATTAAGCTCCTTTTCGCTCTAGGACGCATAGTTTAGGAGATATGAGCAAAACAAGTTTTTCATATAAAAATTTCAATTTTTTCAGGATTTGGATGGAATTTTCAATTTTTTGGGGGTGGTCATGAATTAAGCTCCTTTTCGCTCTAGGACGCATAGTTTAGGAGATATGAGCAAAACAAGTTTTTCATATAAAAATTTCAATTTTTTCAGGATTTGGATGGAATTTTCAATTTTTTTGAGGTGGTCATGAATTAAGCTCCTTTTCGCTCTAGGACGCATAGTTTAGGAGATATGAGCAAAACAAGTTTTTCATATAAAAATATCAATTTTTACATGATATGGATGGAATTTTCAAATTTTTGAAGGTGGTCATGAATTAAGGTCCTTTTCGCTCTAGGACGCATAGTTTAGGAGATATGAGCAAAACAAGTTTTTCATATAAAAATTTTAATTTTTTCAGGATTTGGATGGAATTTTCAATTTTTTTGGGGTGGTCATGAATTAAGCTCCTTTTCGCTCTAGGACGCATAGTTTAGGAGATATGAGCAAAACAAGTTTTTCATATAAAAATTTCAATTTTTCCATGATTTGGATGGAATTTTCAATTTTTTGAGGGTGGTCATGAATTAAGCTCCTTTTCGCTCTAGGACGCATAGTTTAGGAGATATGAGCAAGACAAGTTTTTCATATAAAAATTTCAATTTTTCCATGATTTGGATGGAATTTTCAATTTTTTGAGGGTGGTCATGAATTAAGCTCCTTTTCGCTCTAGGACTCATAGTTTAGGAGATATGAGCAAAACAAGTTTTTCATATAAAAATTTCAATTTTTCCATGATCTGGATGGAATTTTCAAATTTTTGAAGGTGGACATGAATTAAGCTCGTTTTCGCTCTAGGACGCATAGTTTGGGAGATATGAACAAAACAAGTTTTTCATATAAAAATTTCAATTTTTCCATGATATGGATGGAATTTTCAATTTTTTGGGGGTGGTCATGAATTAAGCTCCTTTTCGCTCTAGGACGCATAGTTTAGGAGATATGAGCAAAACAAGTTTTTCATATAAAAATTTCAATTTTTTCAGGATTTGGATGGAATTTTCAATTTTTTTGGGGTGGTCATGAATTAAGCTCCTTTTCGCTCTAGGACGCATAGTTTAGGAGATATGAGCAAAACAAGTTTTTCATATAAAAATTTCAATTTTTTCAGGATTTGGATGGAATTTTAAATTTTTTGGGGTGGTCATGAATTAAGCTCCTTTTCGCTCTAGGACGCATAGTTTAGGAGATATGAGCAAAACAAGTTTTTCATATAAAAATATCAATTTTTACATGATATGGATGGAATTTTCAAATTTTTGAAGGTGGTCATGAATTAAGGTCCTTTTCGCTCTAGGACGCATAGTTTAGGAGATATGAGCAAAACAAGTTTTTCATATAAAAATTTTAATTTTTTCAGGATTTGGATGGAATTTTCAATTTTTTTGGGGTGGTCATGAATTAAGCTCCTTTTCGCTCTAGGACGCATAGTTTAGGAGATATGAGCAAAACAAGTTTTTCATATAAAAATTTCAATTTTTTCAGGATTTGGATGGAATTTTCAATTTATTTGGGGTGGTCATGAATTAAGCTCCTTTTCGCTCTAGGACGCATAGTTTAGGAGATATGAGCAAAACAAGTTTTTCATATAAAAATTTCAATTTTTTCAAGATTTGGATGGAATTTTCAATTTTTTGGGGGTGGTCATGAATTAAGCTCCTTTTCGCTCTAGGACGCATAGTTTAGGAGATATGAGCAAAACAAGTTTTTCATATAAAAATTTCAATTTTTTTAGGATTTGGATGGAATTTTCATTTTTTTTGGGGTGGTCATGAATTAAGCTCCTTTTCGCTCTAGGACGCATAGTTTAGGAGATATGAGCAAAACAAGTTTTTCATATAAAAATTTCAATTTTTCCATGATATGGATGGAATTTTCAAATTTTTGAACTTGGTCATGAATTAAGGTCCTTTTCGCTCTAGGACGCATAGTTTAGGAGATATGAGCAAAACAAGTTTTTCATATAAAAATTTCAATTTTTCCATGATTTGGATGGAATTTTCAATTTTTTGAGGGTGGTCATGAATTAAGCTCCTTTTCGCTCTAGGACGCATATTTTAGGAGATATGAGCAAAACAAGTTTTTCATATAAAAATTTCAATTTTTCCATGATTTGGGTGGAATTTTCAATTTTTTGAGGGTGGTCATGAATAAGTCTCCTTTTCGCTCTAGGGCGCATAGTTTAGGAGATATGAGCAAAACAAGTTTTTCATATAAAATTTTCAATTTTTTCAGGATTTGGATGGAATTTTAAATTTTTTTGGGGGTGGTCATGAATTAAGCTCCTTTTCGCTCTAGGACGCATAGTTTAGGAGATATGAACAAAACAAGTTTTTCATATAAAAATTTCAATTTTTCCATGATCTGGATGGAATTTTCAAATTTTTGAAGGTGGACATGAATTAAGCTCCTTTTCGCTCTAGGACGCATAGTTTAGGAGATATGAACAAAACAAGTTTTTCATATAAAAATTTCAATTTTTTCAGGATTTGGATGGAATTTTCAATTTTTTGAGGGTGGTCATGAATTAAGGTCCTTTTCGCTCTAGGACGCATAGTTTAGGAGATATGAAGGTGGACATGAATTAAGCTCCTTTTCGCTCTAGGACGCATAGTTTGGGAGATATGAGCAAAACAAGTTTTTCATATAAAAATTTCAATTTTTCCATGATTTGGATGGAATTTTCAAATTTTTGAACTAGGTCATGAATTAAGGTCCTTTTCGCTCTAGGACGCATAGTTTAGGAGA
This sequence comes from Haematobia irritans, assembly GCF_050003625.1. NCBI lineage: Eukaryota > Metazoa > Arthropoda > Insecta > Diptera > Muscidae > Haematobia > Haematobia irritans. The sequence continues at coordinate 205,661,795 of NC_134397.1, read as the reverse complement.
TATGAGCAAAACAAGTTTTTCATATAAAAATTTCAATTTTTCCATGATTTGGGTGGAATTTTCAATTTTTTGAGGGTGGTCATGAATTAAGCTCCTTTTCGCTCTAGGGCGCATAGTTTAGGAGATATGAGCAAAACAAGTTTTTCATATAAAAATTTCAATTTTTCCATGATCTGGATGGAATTTTCAATTTTTTGAGGGTGGTCATGAATTAAGCTCCTTTTCGCTCTAGGACGCATAGTTTAGGAGATATGAGCAAAACAAGATTTTTCATATAAAAATTTCAATTTTTCCATGATTTGGGTGGAATTTTCAATTTCATATAAAAATTTCAATTTTTTCAGGATTTGGATGGAATTTTCAATTTTTTGAGGGTGGTCATGAATGAAGCTCCTTTTCGCTCTAGGACGCATAGTTTAGGAGATATGAGCAAAACAAGTTTTTCATATAAAAATTTCAATCTTTTCAGGATTTGGATGGAATTTTCAATTTTTTTGGGGTGGTCATGAATTAAGCTCCTTTTCGCTCTAGGACGCATAGTTTAGGAGATATGAGCAAAACAAGTTTTTCATATAAAAATTTCAATTTTTCCATGATTTGGGTGGAATTTTCAATTTTTTGAGGGTGGTCATGAATTAAGCTCCTTTTCGCTCTAGGACGCATAGTTTAGGAGATATGAGCAAAACAAGTTTTTCATATAAAAATTTCAATTTTTTCAAGATTTGGATGGAATTTTCAATTTTTTGGAGGTGGTCATGAATTAAGCTCCTTTTCTCTCTAGGACGCATAGTTTAGGAGATATGAGCAAGACAAGTTTTTCATATAAAAATTTCAATTTTTCCATGATTTGGATGGAATTTTCAATTTTTTGAGGGTGGTCATGAATTAAGCTCCTTTTCGCTCTAGGACTCATAGTTTAGGAGATATGAGCAAAACAAGTTTTTCATATAAAATTTTCAATTTTTCCATGGTTTGGATGGAATTTTCAATTTTTTGAGGGTGGTCATGAATTAAGGTCCTTTTCGCTCTAGGACGCATATTTTAGGAGATATGAGCAAAACAAGTTTTTCATATAAAAATTTCAATTTTTCCAGGATTTGGATGGAATTTTCAATTTTTTGGGGGTGGTCATGAATTAAGCTCCTTTTCGCTCTAGGACGCATAGTTTAGGAGATATGAGCAAAACAAGTTTTTCATATAAAAATTTCAATTTTTCCATGATTTGGATGGAATTTTCAATTTTTTGGGGGTGGTCATGAATTAAGCTCCTTTTCGCTCTAGGACGCATAGTTTAGGAGATATGAGCAAAACAAGTTTTTCATATAAAAATTTCAATTTTTCCATGATTTGGATGGAATTTTCAATTTTTTGAGGGTGGTCATGAATTAAGGTCCTTTTCGCTCTAGGACGCATAGTTTAGGAGATATGAGTAAAACAAGTTTTTCATATAAAAATTTCAATTTTTCCATGATTTGGATGGAATTTTCAATTTTTTGGGGGTGGTCATGGATTAAGCTCCTTTTCGCTCTAGGACGCATAGTTTAGGAGATATGAGCAAAACAAGTTTTTCATATAAAAATTTAAATTTTTCCATGATTTGGATGGAATTTTCAATTTTTTGAGGGTGGTCATGAATTAAGGTCCTTTTCGCTCTAGGACGCATAGTTTAGGAGATATGAGCAAAACAAGTTTTTCATATAAAAATTTCAATTTTTCCATGATTTGGATGGAATTTTCAATTTTTTGGGGGTGGTCATGAATTAAGCTCCTTTTCGCTCTAGGACGCATAGTTTAGGAGATATGAGCAAAACAAGTTTTTCATATAAAAATTTCAATTTTTCCATGATTTGGATGGAATTTTCAATTTTTTGAGGGTGGTCATGAATTAAGGTCCTTTTCGCTCTAGGACGCATAGTTTAGGAGATATGAGCAAAACAAGTTTTTCATATAAAAATTTCAATTTTTCCATGATTTGGATGGAATTTTCAATTTTTTTGGGGTGGTCATGAATTAAGCTCCTTTTCGCTCTAGGACGCATAGTTTAGGAGATATGAGCAAAACAAGTTTTTCATATAAAAATTTCAATTTTTCCATGATTTGGGTGGAATTTTCAATTTTTTGAGGGTGGTCATGAATTAAGCTCCTTTTTGCTCTAGGACGCATAGTTTAGGAGATATGAGCAAAACAAGTTTTTCATATAAAAATTTCAATTTTTCCATGATTTGGATGGAATTTTCAATTTTTTTGGGGGTGGTCATGAATTAAGCTCCTTTTCGCTCTAGGACTCATAGTTTAGGAGATATGAGCAAAACAAGTTTTTCATATAAAAATTTCAATTTTTCCATGATTTGGATGGAATTTTCAATTTTTTGAGGGTGGTCATGAATTAAGCTCCTTTTCGCCCTAGGACGCATAGTTTAGGAGATATGAGCAAAACAAGTTTTTCATATAAAAATTTCAATTTTTTCAGGATATTGGTGAAATTTTCAATTTTTTGGGGGTGGTCATGAATTAAGCTCCTTTTCGCTCTAGGACGCATAGTTTAGGAGATATGAGCAAAACAAGAAAATTAACAAAGAAAGAACTAATTGATACCTCGCTGCAATTGGGGGCTTCTTTGTCAATAAAATTCCTCATTTCTCTGTCCCAAGGCATTGAAGCCAAGTCCAAGAACTCCCAAGTTCTTCAACGTGAATTTGACGACCTGATTCTCTGTTGTAAACATGAGGAAGCCTCTGTATTTAAAATCCCAGCATAAAAAGCGTCGCCAAAAAACTACTGAAAATGTTCTTTTTGGAAGTGGTGCAAAATTGACGATATGAGCAAAACAAGTTTTTCATATAAAAATTTCAATTTTTTCATGATTTGGATGGAATTTTCAATTTTTTGAGGGTGGTCATGAATTAAGGTCCTTTTCGCTCTAGGACGCAAAGTTTAGGAGATATGAGCAAAACAAGTTTTTCATATAAAAATTTCAATTTTTCCATGATATGGATGGAATTTTCAAATTTTTGAAGGTGGTCATGAATTAAGGTCCTTTTCGCTCTAGGACGCATAGTTTAGGAGATATGAGCAAAACAAGTTTTTCATATAAAAATTTTTCCATGATTTGGATGGAATTTTCAATTTTTTGAGGGTGGTCATGAATTAAGCTCCTTTTCGCTCTAGGACGCATAGTTTAGGAGATATGAGCAAAACAAGTTTTTCATATAAAAATTTCAATTTTTCCATGATTTGGGTGGAATTTTCAATTTTTTGAGGGTGGTCATGAATTAAGCTCCTTTTCGCTCTAGGGCGCATAGTTTAGGAGATATGAGCAAAACAAGTTTTTCATATAAAAATTTCAATTTTTCCATGATCTGGATGGAATTTTCAATTTTTTGAGGGTGGTCATGAATTAAGCTCCTTTTCGCTCTAGGACGCATAGTTTAGGAGATATGAGCAAAACAAGTTTTTCATATAAAAATTTCAATTTTTTCAGGATTTGGATGGAATTTTCAATTTTTTGGGGGTGGTCATGAATTAAGCTCCTTTTCGCTCTAGGACGCATAGTTTAGGAGATATGAGCAAAACAAGTTTTTCATATAAAAATTTCAATTTTTCCATGATCTGGATGGAATTTTCAAATTTTTGAAGGTGGTCATGAATTAAGCTCCTTTTCGCTCTAGGACGCATAGTTTAGGAGATATGAGCAAAACAAGTTTTTCATATAAAAATTTCAATTTTTCCATGATTTGGATGGAATTTTCAATTTTTTGAGGGTGGTCATGAATTAAGCTCCTTTTCGCTCTAGGACGCATAGTTTAGGAGATATGAACAAAACAAGTTTTTCATATAAAAATTTCAATTTTTCCATGATTTGGATGGAATTTTCAATTTTTTGAGGGTGGTCATGAATTAAGCTCCTTTTCGCTCTAGGACGCATAGTTTAGGAGATATGAGCAAAACAAGTTTTTCATATAAAAATTTCAATTTTTCCATGATTTGGGTGGAATTTTAAATTTTTTGAGGGTGGTCATGAATTAAGCTCCTTTTCGCTCTAGGACGCATAGTTTAGGAGATATGAGCAAAACAAGTTTTTCATATAAAAATTTCAATTTTTTCAGGATTTGGATGGAATTTTCAATTTTTTGAGGGTGGTCATGAATTAAGCTCCTTTTCGCTCTAGGACGCATAGTTTAGGAGATATGAGCAAAACAAGTTTTTCATATAAAAATTTCAATTTTTCCATTATTTGGATGGAATTTTCAATTTTTTGGGGGTGGTCATGAATTCAGCTCCTTTTCGCTCTAGGACGCATAGTTTAGGAGATATGAGCAAAACAAGTTTTTCATATAAAAATTTCAATTTTTCCATGATTTGGATGGAATTTTCAATTTTTTGAGGGTGGTCATGAATTAAGGTCCTTTTCGCTCTAGGACGCATAGTTTGGGAGATATGAGTAAAACAAGTTTTTCATATAAAAATTTCAATTTTTCCATGATTTGGATGGAATTTTCAATTTTTTGGGGGTGGTTATGAATTAAGCTCCTTTTCGCTCTAGGACGCATAGTTTAGGAGATATGAGCAAAACAAGTTTTTCATATAAAAATTTCAATTTTTCCATGATATGGATGGAATTTTCAATTTTTTGAGGGTGGTCATGAATTAAGGTCCTTTTCGCTCTAGGACGCATAGTTTAGGAGATATGAGCAAAACAAGTTTTTCATATAAAAATTTTAATTTTTTCAGGATTTGGATGGAATTTTCAATTTTTTTGGGGTGGTCATGAATTAAGCTCCTTTTCGCTCTAGGACGCATAGTTTAGGAGATATGAGCAAAACAAGTTTTTCATATAAAAATTTCAATTTTTCCATGATTTGGGTGGAATTTTCAATTTTTTGAGGGTGGTCATGAATTAAGCTCCTTTTCGCTCTAGGACGCATAGTTTAGGAGATATGAGCAAAACAAGTTTTTCATATAAAAATTTCAATTTTTCCATGATTTGGATGGAATTTTCAATTTTTTGAGGGTGGTCATGAATTAAGCTCCTTTTCGCTCTAGGACTCATAGTTTAGGAGATATGAGCAAAACAAGTTTTTCATAAAAAAATTTCAATTTTTCCATGATTTGGATGGAATTTTCAATTTTTTGAGGGTGGTCATGAATTAAGCTCCTTTTCGCTCTAGGACGCATAGTTTAGGAGATATGAGCAAAACAAGTTTTTCATATAAAAATTTCAATTTTTCCATGATTTGGGTGGAATTTTCAATTTTTTGAGGGTGGTCATGAATTAAGCTCCTTTTCGCTCTAGGGCGCATAGTTTAGGAGATATGAGCAAAACAAGTTTTTCATATAAAAATTTCAATTTTTCCATGATCTGGATGGAATTTTCAATTTTTTGAGGGTGGTCATGAATTAAGCTCCTTTTCGCTCTAGGACGCATAGTTTAGGAGATATGAGCAAAACAAGTTTTTCATATAAAAATTTCAATTTTTCCATGATCTGGATGGAATTTTCAAATTTTTGAAGGTGGTCATGAATTAAGCTCCTTTTCGCTCTAGGACGCATAGTTTAGGAAATATGAGCAAAACAAGTTTTTCATATAAAAATTTCAATTTTTTCAGGATATGGATGAAATTTTCAATTTTTTGGGGGTGGTCATGAATTAAGCTCCTTTTCGCTCTAGGACGCATAGTTTAGGAGATATGAGCAAAACAAGTTTTTCATATAAAAATTTCAATTTTTCCATGATATGGATGGAATTTTCAAATTTTTGAAGGTGGTCATGAATTAAGGTCCTTTTCGCTCTAGGACGCATAGTTTAGGAGATATGAGCAAAACAAGTTTTTCATATAAAAATTTCAATTTTTCCATGATTTGGGTGGAATTTTCAATTTTTTGAGGGTGGTCATGAATTAAGCTACTTTTCGCTCTAGGACGCATAGTTTAGGAGATATGAGCAAAACAAGTTTTTCATATAAAAATTTCAATTTTTCCATGATTTGGATGGAATTTTCAATTTTTTGGGGGTGGTCATGAATTAAGGTCCTTTTCGCTCTAGGACGCATAGTTTAGGAGATATGAGTAAAACAAGTTTTTCATATAAAAATTTCAATTTTTCCATGATTTGGATGGAATTTTCAATTTTTTGAGGGTGGTCATGAATTAAGGTCCTTTTCGCTCTAGGACGCATAGTTTAGGAGATATGAGCAAAACAAGTTTTTCATATAAAAATTTAAAATTTTCCATGATTTGGATGGAATTTTCAATTTTTTGGGGGTGGTCATGAATTAAGCTCCTTTTCGCTCTAGGACGCATAGTTTAGGAGATATGAGCAAAACAAGTTTTTCATATAAAAATTTCAATTTTTCCATGATTTGGATGGAATTTTCAATTTTTTGAGGGTGGTCATGAATTAAGGTCCTTTTCGCTCTAGGACGCATAGTTTAGGAGATATGAGCAAAACAAGTTTTTCATATAAAAATTTTAATTTTTTCAGGATTTGGATGGAATTTTCAATTTTTTTGGGGTGGTCATGAATTAAGCTCCTTTTCGCTCTAGGACGCATAGTTTAGGAGGTATGAGCAAAACAAGTTTTTCATATAAAAATTTCAATTTTTCCATGATTTGGGTGGAATTTTCAATTTTTTGAGGGTGGTCATGAATTAAGCTCCTTTTCGCTCTAGGACGCATAGTTTAGGAGATATGAGCAAAACAAGTTTTTCATATAAAAAATTCAATTTTTCCATGATTTGGATGGAATTTTCAATTTTTTGAGGGTGGTCATGAATTAAGCTCCTTTTCGCTCTAGGACTCATAGTTTAGGAGATATGAGCAAAACAAGTTTTTCATATAAAAATTTCAATTTTTCCATGATTTGGATGGAATTTTCAATTTTTTGAGGGTGGTCATGAATTAAGGTCCTTTTCGCTCTAGGACGCATAGTTTGGGAGATATGAGCAAAACAAGTTTTTCATATAAAAATTTTTCCATGATTTGGATGGAATTTTCAATTTTTTGAGGGTGGTCATGAATTAAGCTCCTTTTCGCTCTAGGACGCATAGTTTAGGAGATATGAGCAAAACAAGTTTTTCATATAAAAATTTCAATTTTTTCAGGATTTGGATGGAATTTTCAATTTTTTGGGGGTGGTCATGAATTAAGCTCCTTTTCGCTCTAGGGCGCATAGTTTAGGAGATATGAGCAAAACAAGTTTTTCATATAAAAATTTCAATTTTTCCATTATTTGGATGGAATTTTCAATTTTTTGGGGGTGGTCATGAATTAAGCTCCTTTTCGCTCTAGGACGCATAGTTTAGGAGATATGAGCAAAACAAGTTTTTCATATAAAAATTTCAATTTTTTCAGGATATGGATGAAATTTTCAATTTTTTGGGGGTGGTCATGAATTAAGCTCCTTTTCGCTCTAGGACGCATAGTTTAGGAGATATGAGCAAAACAAGTTTTTCATATAAAAATTTCAATTTTTTCAGGATTTGGATGGAATTTTAAATTTTTTGGGGGTGGTCATGAATTAAGCTCCTTTTCGCTCTAGGACGCATAGTTTAGGAGATATGAGCAAAACAAGTTTTTCATATAAAAATTTCAATTTTTCCATGATATGGATGGAATTTTCAAATTTTTGAAGGTGGTCATGAATTAAGGTCCTTTTCGCTCTAGGACGCATAGTTTAGGAGATATGAGCAAAACAAGTTTTTCATATAAAAATTTAAATTTTTCCATGATTTGGATGGAATTTTAAATTTTTTGAGGGTGGTCATGAATTAAGCTCCTTTTCGCTCTAGGACTCATAGTTTAGGAGATATGAACAAAACAAGTTTTTCATATAAAAATTTCAATTTTTCCATGATTTGGATGGAATTTTCAATTTTTTGAGGGTGGTCATGAATTAAGCTCCTTTTCGCTCTAGGACGCATAGTTTAGGAGATATGAGCAAAACAAGTTTTTCGTATAAAAATTTCAATTTTTTCAGGATTTGGATGGAATTTTCAATTTTTTGAGGGTGGTCATGAATTAAGCTCCTTTTCGCTCTAGGACGCATAGTTTAGGAGATATGAGCAAAACAAGTTTTTCATATAAAAATTTCAATTTTTTCAGGATTTGGATGGAATTTTCAATTTTTTGAGGGTGGTCATGAATTAAGCTCCTTTTCGCTCTAGGACGCATAGTTTAGGAGATATGAGCAAAACAAGTTTTTCATATAAAAATTTCAATTTTTCCATGATTTGGATGGAATTTTAAATTTTTTGAGGGTGGTCATGAATTAAGCTCCTTTTCGCTCTAGGACTCATAGTTTAGGAGATATGAGCAAAACAAGTTTTTCATATAAAAATTTCAATTTTTTCAGGATATGGATGAAATTTTCAATTTTTTGGGGGTGGTCATGAATTAAGCTCCTTTTCGCTCTAGGACTCATAGTTTAGGAGATATGAGCAAAACAAGTTTTTCATATAAAAATTTCAATTTTTTCAGGATTTGGATGGAATTTTCAATTTTTTGAGGGTGGTCATGAATTAAGCTCCTTTTCGCTCTAGGACGCATAGTTTAGGAGATATGAGCAAAACAAGTTTTTCATATAAAAATTTCAATTTTTTCAGGATTTGGATGGAATTTTCAATTTTTTGGGGGTGGTCATGAATTAAGCTCCTTTTCGCTCTAGGACGCATAGTTTAGGAGATATGAGCAAAACAAGTTTTTCATATAAAAATTTCAATTTTTCCATGATCTGGATGGAATTTTCAAATTTTTGAAGGTGGTCATGAATTAAGCTCCTTTTCGCTCTAGGACGCATAGTTTAGGAGATATGAGCAAAACAAGTTTTTCATATAAAAATTTCAATTTTTCCATGATCTGGATGGAATTTTCAAATTTTTGAAGGTGGTCATGAATTGAGCTCCTTTTCGCTCTAGGACGCATAGTTTAGGAGATATGAGCAAAACAAGTTTTTCATATAAAAATTTCAATTTTTCCATGATTTGGATGGAATTTTCAATTTTTTGAGGGTGGTCATGAATTAAGCTCCTTTTCGCTCTAGGACGCATAGTTTAGGAGATATGAGCAAAACAAGTTTTTCATATAAAAATTTCAATTTTTCCATGATTTGGGTGGAATTTTCAATTTTTTGAGGGTGGTCATGAATTAAGCTACTTTTCGCTCTAGGACGCATAGTTTAGGAGATATGAGCAAAACAAGTTTTTCATATAAAAATTTCAATTTTTCCATGATTTGGATGGAATTTTCAATTTTTTGAGGGTGGTCATGAATTAAGGTCCTTTTCGCTCTAGGACGCATAGTTTAGGAGATATGAGTAAAACAAGTTTTTCATATAAAAATTTCAATTTTTCCATGATTTGGATGGAATTTTCAATTTTTTGAGGGTGGTCATGAATTAAGGTCCTTTTCGCTCTAGGACGCATAGTTTAGGAGATATGAGCAAAACAAGTTTTTCATATAAAAATTTAAATTTTTCCATGATTTGGATGGAATTTTCAATTTTTTGGGGGTGGTCATGAATTAAGCTCCTTTTCGCTCTAGGACGCATAGTTTAGGAGATATGAGCAAAACAAGTTTTTCATATAAAAATTTCAATTTTTCCATGATTTGGATGGAATTTTCAATTTTTTGAGGGTGGTCATGAATTAAGGTCCTTTTCGCTCTAGGACGCATAGTTTAGGAGATATGAGCAAAACAAGTTTTTCATATAAAAATTTTAATTTTTTCAGGATTTGGATGGAATTTTCAATTTTTTTGGGGTGGTCATGAATTAAGCTCCTTTTCGCTCTAGGACGCATAGTTTAGGAGGTATGAGCAAAACAAGTTTTTCATATAAAAATTTCAATTTTTCCATGATTTGGGTGGAATTTTCAATTTTTTGAGGGTGGTCATGAATTAAGCTCCTTTTCGCTCTAGGACGCATAGTTTAGGAGATATGAGCAAAACAAGTTTTTCATATAAAAAATTCAATTTTTCCATGATTTGGATGGAATTTTCAATTTTTTGAGGGTGGTCATGAATTAAGCTCCTTTTCGCTCTAGGACTCATAGTTTAGGAGATATGAGCAAAACAAGTTTTTCATATAAAAATTTCAATTTTTCCATGATTTGGATGGAATTTTCAATTTTTTGAGGGTGGTCATGAATTAAGGTCCTTTTCGCTCTAGGACGCATAGTTTGGGAGATATGAGCAAAACAAGTTTTTCATATAAAAATTTTTCCATGATTTGGATGGAATTTTCAATTTTTTGAGGGTGGTCATGAATTAAGCTCCTTTTCGCTCTAGGACGCATAGTTTAGGAGATATGAGCAAAACAAGTTTTTCATATAAAAATTTCAATTTTTTCAGGATTTGGATGGAATTTTCAATTTTTTGGGGGTGGTCATGAATTAAGCTCCTTTTCGCTCTAGGGCGCATAGTTTAGGAGATATGAGCAAAACAAGTTTTTCATATAAAAATTTCAATTTTTCCATTATTTGGATGGAATTTTCAATTTTTTGGGGGTGGTCATGAATTAAGCTCCTTTTCGCTCTAGGACGCATAGTTTAGGAGATATGAGCAAAACAAGTTTTTCATATAAAAATTTCAATTTTTTCAGGATATGGATGAAATTTTCAATTTTTTGGGGGTGGTCATGAATTAAGCTCCTTTTCGCTCTAGGACGCATAGTTTAGGAGATATGAGCAAAACAAGTTTTTCATATAAAAATTTCAATTTTTTCAGGATTTGGATGGAATTTTAAATTTTTTGGGGGTGGTCATGAATTAAGCTCCTTTTCGCTCTAGGACGCATAGTTTAGGAGATATGAGCAAAACAAGTTTTTCATATAAAAATTTCAATTTTTCCATGATATGGATGGAATTTTCAAATTTTTGAAGGTGGTCATGAATTAAGGTCCTTTTCGCTCTAGGACGCATAGTTTAGGAGATATGAGCAAAACAAGTTTTTCATATAAAAATTTAAATTTTTCCATGATTTGGATGGAATTTTAAATTTTTTGAGGGTGGTCATGAATTAAGCTCCTTTTCGCTCTAGGACTCATAGTTTAGGAGATATGAACAAAACAAGTTTTTCATATAAAAATTTCAATTTTTCCATGATTTGGATGGAATTTTCAATTTTTTGAGGGTGGTCATGAATTAAGCTCCTTTTCGCTCTAGGACGCATAGTTTAGGAGATATGAGCAAAACAAGTTTTTCGTATAAAAATTTCAATTTTTTCAGGATTTGGATGGAATTTTCAATTTTTTGAGGGTGGTCATGAATTAAGCTCCTTTTCGCTCTAGGACGCATAGTTTAGGAGATATGAGCAAAACAAGTTTTTCATATAAAAATTTCAATTTTTTCAGGATTTGGATGGAATTTTCAATTTTTTGAGGGTGGTCATGAATTAAGCTCCTTTTCGCTCTAGGACGCATAGTTTAGGAGATATGAGCAAAACAAGTTTTTCATATAAAAATTTCAATTTTTCCATGATTTGGATGGAATTTTCAATTTTTTGAGGGTGGTCATGAATTAAGCTCCTTTTCGCTCTAGGACTCATAGTTTAGGAGATATGAGCAAAACAAGTTTTTCATATAAAAATTTCAATTTTTTCAGGATATGGATGAAATTTTCAATTTTTTGGGGGTGGTCATGAATTAAGCTCCTTTTCGCTCTAGGACGCATAGTTTAGGAGATATGAGCAAAACAAGTTTTTCATATAAAAATTTCTATTTTTTCAGGATTTGGATGGAATTTTCAATTTTTTTGGGGTGGTCATGAATTAAGCTCCTTTTCGCTCTAGGACGCATAGTTTAGGAGATATGAGCAAAACAAGTTTTTCATATAAAAATTTCAATTTTTCCATGATTTGGGTGGAATTTTCAATTTTTTGAGGGTGGTCATGAATTAAACTCCTTTTCGCTCTAGGGCGCATAGTTTAGGAGATATGAGCAAAACAAGTTTTTCATATAAAAATTTCAATTTTTCCATGATCTGGATGGAATTTTCAATTTTTTGAGGGTGGTCATGAATTAAGCTCCTTTTCGCTCTAGGACGCATAGTTTAGGAGATATGAGCAAACAAGTTTTTCATATAAAAATTTCAATTTTTTCAGGATTTGGATGGAATTTTCAATTTTTTGAGGGTGGTCATGAATTAAGCTCCTTTTCGCTCTAGGACGCATAGTTTAGGAGATATGAGCAAAACAAGTTTTTCATATAAAAATTTCAATTTTTTCAGGATTTGGATGGAATTTTCAATTTTTTGGGGGTGGTCATGAATTAAGCTCCTTTTCGCTCTAGGACGCATAGTTTAGGAGATATGAGCAAAACAAGTTTTTCATATAAAAATTTCAATTTTTCCATGATTTGGGTGGAATTTTCAATTTTTTGAGGGTGGTCATGAATTAAGGTCCTTTTCGCTCTAGGACGCATAGTTTAGAAGATATGAGCAAAACAAGTTTTTCATATAAAAATTTCAATTTTTACAGGATTTGGATGGAATTTTCAATTTTTTGAGGGTGGTCATGAATTAAGGTCCTTTTCGCTCTAGGACGCATAGTTTAGAAGATATGAGCAAAACAAGTTTTTCATATAAAAATTTCAATTTTTCCATGATTTGGATGGAATTTTCAATTTTTTGAGGGTGGTCATGAATTAAGCTCCTTTTCGCTCTAGGACGCATAGTTTAGGAGATATGAGCAAAACAAGTTTTTCATATAAAAATTTCAATTTTTCCATGATTTGGGTGGAATTTTCAATTTGTTGGGGGTGGTCATGAATTAAGCTCCTTTTCGCTCTAGGACGCATAGTTTAGGAGATATGAGCAAAACAAGTTTTTCATATAAAAATTTCAATTTTTTCAAGATTTGGATGGAATTTTCAATTTTTTGGAGGTGGTCATGAATTAAGCTCCTTTTCGCTCTAGGACGCATAGTTTAGGAGATATGAGCAAAACAAGTTTTTCATATAAAAATTTCAATTTTTCCATGATTTGGGTGGAATTTTCAATTTTTTGAGGGTGGTCATGAATTAAGCTCCTTTTCGCTCTAGGGCGCATAGTTTAGGAGATATGAGCAAAAGAGGTTTTTCATATAAAAATTTCAATTTTTCCATGATCTGGATGGAATTTTCAATTTTTTTGAGGGTGGTCATGAATTAAGCTCCTTTTCGCTCTAGGACGCATAGTTTAGGAGATATGAGCAAAACAAGTTTTTCATATAAAAATTTCAATTTTTCCATGATTTGGATGGAATTTTCAATTTTTTGAGGGTGGTCATGAATTAAGGTCCTTTTCGCTCTAGGACGCATAGTTTAGGAGATATGAGCAAAACAAGTTTTTCATATAAAAATTTCAATTTTTTCAGGATTTGGATGGAATTTTCAATTTTTTGGGGGTGGTCATGAATTAAGCTCCTTTTCGCTCTAGGACGCATAGTTTAGGAGATATGAGCAAAACAAGTTTTTCATATAAAAATTTCAATTTTTTCAGGATTTGGATGGAATTTTCAATTTTTTGGGGGTGGTCATGAATTAAGCTCCTTTTCGCTCTAGGACGCATAGTTTAGGAGATATGAGCAAAACAAGTTTTTCATATAAAAATTTCAATTTTTTCATGATCTGGATGGAATTTTCAAATTTTTGAAGGTGGTCATGAATTAAGCTCCTTTTCGCTCTAGGACGCATAGTTTAGGAGATATGAGCAAAACAAGTTTTTCATATAAAAATTTCAATTTTTTCAGGATTTGGATGGAATTTTCAATTTTTTGGGGGTGGTCATGAATTAAGCTCCTTTTCGCTCTAGGACGCATAGTTTAGGAGATATGAGCAAACCAAGTTTTTCATATAAAAATTTCAATTTTTCCATGATCTGGATGGAATTTTCAAATTTTTGAAGGTGGTCATGAATTAAGCTCCTTTTCGCTCTAGGACGCATAGTTTGGGAGATATGAGCAAAACAAGTTTTTCATATAAAAATTTCAATTTTTCCATGATTTGGATGGAATTTTCAATTTTTTGAGGGTGGTCATGAATCAAGCTCCTTTTCGCTCTAGGACGCATAGTTTAGGAGATATGAGCAACACAAGTTTTTCATATAAAAATTTCAATTTTTTCAGGATTTGGATGGAATTTTCAATATTTTGGAGGTCGTCATGAATTAAGCTCCTGTTCGCTCTAGGACGCATAGTTTAGGAGATATGAGCAAAACAAGTTTTTCATATAAAAATTTCAATTTTTTTAGGATTTGGATGGAATTTTCAATTTTTTGAGGGTGGTCATGAATTAAGGTCCTTTTCGCTCTAGGACGCATAGTTTAGGAGATATGAGCAAAACAAGTTTTTCATATAAAAATTTAAATTTTTTCAGGATTTGGATGGAATTTTCAATTTTTTGGGGGTGGTCATGAATTAAGCTCCTTTTCGCTCTAGGACGCATAGTTTAGGAGATATGAGCAAAACAAGTTTTTCATATAAAAATTTCAATTTTTTCAGGATTTGGATGGAATTTTCAATTTTTTTGGGGTGGTCATGAATTAAGCTCCTTTTCGCTCTAGGACGCATAGTTTAGGAGATATGAGCAAAACAAGTTTTTCATATAAAAATTTCAATTTTTCCATGATTTGGATGGAATTTTCAATTTTTTGGAGGTCGTCATGAATTAAGCTCCTTTTCGCTCTAGGACGCATAGTTTAAGAGATATGCGGAAAACAAGTTTTTCATATAAAAATTTCAATTTTTCCATGATTTGGGTGGAATTTTAAATTTTTTGAGGGTGGTCATGAATTAAGCTCCTTTTCGCTCTAGGACGCATAGTTTGGGAGATATGAGCAAAACAAGTTTTTCATATAAAAAATTCAATTTTTCCATGATTTGGATGGAATTTTCAATTTTTTGAGGGTGGTCATGAATTAAGCTCCTTTTCGCTCTAGGACGCATAGTTTAGGAGATATGAGCAAAACAAGTTTTTCATATAAAAATTTCAAATTTTCCATGATTTGGGTGGAATTTTCAATTTTTTGAGGGTGGTCATGAATTAAGCTCCTTTTCGCTCTAGGACTCATAGTTTAGGAGATATGAGCAAAACAAGTTTTTCATATAAAAATTTCAATTTTTCCATGATTTGGGTGGAATTTTCAATTTTTTGAGGGTGGTCATGAATTAAGCTCCTTTTCGCTCTAGGGCGCATAGTTTAGGAGATATGAGCAAAACAAGTTTTTCATATAAAAATTTCAATTTTTCCATGATCTGGAGGGAATTTTCAATTTTTTGAGGGTGGTCATGAATTAAGCTCCTTTTCGCTCTAGGACGCATAGTTTAGGAGATATGAACAAAACAAGTTTTTCATATAAAAATTTCAATTTTTCCATGATTTGGATGGAATTTTCAATTTTTTGAGGGTGGTCATGAATTAAGGTCCTTTTCGCTCTAGGACGCATAGTTTAGGAGATATGAGCAAAACAAGTTTTTCATATAAAAATTTCAATTTTTCCATGATTTGGGTGGAATTTTCAATTTTTTGAGGGTGGTCATGAATTAAGCTCCTTTTCGCTCTAGGACGCATAGTTTAGGAGATATGAGCAAAACAAGTTTTTCAGATAAAAATTTCAATTTTTCCATGATTTGGATGGAATTTTCAATTTTTTGAGGGTGGTCATGAATTAAGCTCCTTTTCGCTCTAGGACGCATAGTTTAGGAGATATGAGCAAAACAAGTTTTTCATATAAAAATTTCAATTTTTCCATGATTTGGATGGAATTTTCAATTTTTTGGGGGTGGTCATTAATTAAGCTCCTTTTCGCTCTAGGACGCATAGTTTAGGAGATATGAGCACAACAAGTTTTTCGTATAAAAATTTCAATTTTTCCATGATTTGGATGGAATTTTCAATTTTTTGAGGGTGGTCATGAATTAAGCTCCTTTTCGCTCTAGGACGCATAGTTTAAGAGATATGAGCAAAACAAGTTTTTCATATAAAAATTTCAATTTTTCCATGATTTGGGTGGAATTTTCAATTTTTTGAGGGTGGTCATGAATTAAGCTCCTTTTCGCTCTAGGGCGCATAGTTTAGGAGATATGAGCAAAACAAGTTTTTCATATAAAAATTTCAATTTTTCCATGATCTGGATGGAATTTTCAATTTTTTGAGGGTGGTCATGAATTAAGCTCCTTTTCGCTCTAGGACGCATAGTTTAGGAGATATGAGCAAAACAAGTTTTTCATATAAAAATTTCAATTTTTTCAGGATTTGGATGGAATTTTCAATTTTTTGAGGGTGGTCATAAATTAAGCTCCTTTTCGCTCTAGGACGCATAGTTTAGGAGATATGAGCAAAACAAGTTTTTCATATAAAAATTTCAATTTTTCCATGATTTGGGTGGAATTTTCAATTTTTTGAGGGTGGTCATGAATTAAGCTCCTTTTCGCTCCAGGACGCATAGTTTAGGAGATATGAGCAAAACAAGTTTTTCATATAAAAATTTCAATTTTTTCAGGATTTGGATGGAATTTTCAATTTTTTGAGGGTGGTCATGAATTAAGGTCCTTTTCGCTCTAGGACGCATAGTTTAGGAGATATGAGCAAAACAAGTTTTTCATATAAAAATTTCAATTTTTCCATGATTTGGATGGAATTTTCAATTTTTTGGGGGTGGTCATGAATTAAGCTCCTTTTCGCTCTAGGACGCATAGTTTAGGAGATATGAGCAAAACAAGTTTTTCATATAAAAATTTCAATTTTTTTAGGATTTGGATGGAATTTTCAATTTTTTGAGGGTGGTCATGAATTAAAGTCCTTTTCGCTCTAGGACGCATAGTTTAGAAGATATGAGCAAAACAAGTTTTTCATATAAAAATTTCAATTTTTCCATGATTTGGATGGAATTTTCAATTTTTTGAGGGTGGTCATGAATTAAGCTCCTTTTCGCTCTAGGACGCATAGTTTAGGAGATATGAGCAAAACAAGTTTTTCATATAAAAGTTTCAATTTTTCCATGATTTGGATGGAATTTTCAATTTTTTGAGGGTGGTCATGAATTAAGGTCCTTTTCGCTCTAGGACACATAGTTTAGGAGATATGAGCAAAACAAGTTTTTCATATAAAAATTTCAATTTTTTTAGGATTTGGATGGAATTTTCAATTTTTTGAGGGTGGTCATGAATTAAGGTCCTTTTCGCTCTAGGACGCATAGTTTAGAAGATATGAGCAAAACAAGTTTTTCATATAAAAATTTCAATTTTTCCATGATTTGGATGGAATTTTCAATTTTTTGAGGGTGGTCATGAATTAAGCTCCTTTTCGCTCTAGGACGCATAGTTTAGGAGATATGAGCAAAACAAGTTTTTCATATAAAAGTTTCAATTTTTCCATGATTTGGATGGAATTTTCAATTTTTTGAGGGTGGTCATGAATTAAGGTCCTTTTCGCTCTAGGACACATAGTTTAGGAGATATGAGCAAAACAAGTTTTTCATATAAAAATTTCAATTTTTTCAGGATTTGGATGGAATTTTCAATTTTTTGGGGGTGGTCATGAATTAAGCCCCTTTTCGCTCTAGGACGCATAGTTTAGGAGATATGAGCAAAACAAGTTTTTCATATAAAAATTTCAATTTTTCCATGATTTGGGTGGAATTTTCAATTTTTTGAGGGTGGTCATGAATTAAGCTCCTTTTCGCTCTAGGACGCATAGTTTAGGAGATATGAGCAAAACAAGTTTTTCATATAAAAATATCAATTTTTCCATGATTTGGGTGGAATTTTCAATTTTTTGGGGGTGGTCATGAATTAAGCTCCTTTTCGCTCTAGGGCGCATAGTTTAGGAGATATGAGCAAAACAAGTTTTTCATATAAAAATTTCAATTTTTCCATGATCTGGATGGAATTTTCAATTTTTTGAGGGTGGTCATGAATTAAGCTCCTTTTCGCTCTAGGACGCATAGTTTAGGAGATATGAGCAAAACAAGTTTTTCATATAAAAATTTCAATTTTTTCAGGATTTGGATGGAATTTTCAATTTTTTGAGGGTGGTCATGAATTAAGCTCCTTTTCGCTCTAGGACGCATAGTTTAGGAGATATGAGCAAAACAAGTTTTTCATATAAAAATTTCAATTTTTTCAGGATTTGGATGGAATTTTCAATTTTTTGGGGGTGGTCATGAATTAAGCTCCTTTTCGCTCTAGGACGCATAGTTTAGGAGTTTTTCATATAAAAATTTCAATTTTTCCATGATCTGGATGGAATTTTCAAATTTTTGAGGGTGGTCATGAATTAAGCTCCTTTTCGCTCTAGGACGCATAGTTTAAGAGATATGAGCAAAACAAGTTTTTCATATAAAAATTTCAATTTTTCCATGATTTGGGTGGAATTTTCAATTTTTTGAGGGTGGTCATGAATTAAGCTCCTTTTCGCTCTAGGGCGCATAGTTTAGGAGATATGAGCAAAACAAGTTTTTCATATAAAAATTTCAATTTTTCCATGATCTGGATGGAATTTTCAATTTTTTGAGGGTGGTCATGAATTAAGCTCCTTTTCGCTCTAGGACGCATAGTTTAGGAGATATGAGCAAAACAAGTTTTTCATATAAAAATTTCAATTTTTTCAGGATTTGGATGGAATTTTCAATTTTTTGAGGGTGGTCATAAATTAAGCTCCTTTTCGCTCTAGGACGCATAGTTTAGGAGATATGAGCAAAACAAGTTTTTCATATAAAAATTTCAATTTTTCCATGATTTGGGTGGAATTTTCAATTTTTTGAGGGTGGTCATGAATTAAGCTCCTTTTCGCTCCAGGACGCATAGTTTAGGAGATATGAGCAAAACAAGTTTTTCATATAAAAATTTCAATTTTTTCAGGATTTGGATGGAATTTTCAATTTTTTGAGGGTGGTCATGAATTAAGGTCCTTTTCGCTCTAGGACGCATAGTTTAGGAGATATGAGCAAAACAAGTTTTTCATATAAAAATTTCAATTTTTCCATGATTTGGATGGAATTTTCAATTTTTTGGGGGTGGTCATGAATTAAGCTCCTTTTCGCTCTAGGACGCATAGTTTAGGAGATATGAGCAAAACAAGTTTTTCATATAAAAATTTCAATTTTTTTAGGATTTGGATGGAATTTTCAATTTTTTGAGGGTGGTCATGAATTAAAGTCCTTTTCGCTCTAGGACGCATAGTTTAGAAGATATGAGCAAAACAAGTTTTTCATATAAAAATTTCAATTTTTCCATGATTTGGATGGAATTTTCAATTTTTTGAGGGTGGTCATGAATTAAGCTCCTTTTCGCTCTAGGACGCATAGTTTAGGAGATATGAGCAAAACAAGTTTTTCATATAAAAGTTTCAATTTTTCCATGATTTGGATGGAATTTTCAATTTTTTGAGGGTGGTCATGAATTAAGGTCCTTTTCGCTCTAGGACACATAGTTTAGGAGATATGAGCAAAACAAGTTTTTCATATAAAAATTTCAATTTTTTTAGGATTTGGATGGAATTTTCAATTTTTTGAGGGTGGTCATGAATTAAGGTCCTTTTCGCTCTAGGACGCATAGTTTAGAAGATATGAGCAAAACAAGTTTTTCATATAAAAATTTCAATTTTTCCATGATTTGGATGGAATTTTCAATTTTTTGAGGGTGGTCATGAATTAAGCTCCTTTTCGCTCTAGGACGCATAGTTTAGGAGATATGAGCAAAACAAGTTTTTCATATAAAAGTTTCAATTTTTCCATGATTTGGATGGAATTTTCAATTTTTTGAGGGTGGTCATGAATTAAGGTCCTTTTCGCTCTAGGACACATAGTTTAGGAGATATGAGCAAAACAAGTTTTTCATATAAAAATTTCAATTTTTTCAGGATTTGGATGGAATTTTCAATTTTTTGGGGGTGGTCATGAATTAAGCCCCTTTTCGCTCTAGGACGCATAGTTTAGGAGATATGAGCAAAACAAGTTTTTCATATAAAAATTTCAATTTTTCCATGATTTGGGTGGAATTTTCAATTTTTTGAGGGTGGTCATGAATTAAGCTCCTTTTCGCTCTAGGACGCATAGTTTAGGAGATATGAGCAAAACAAGTTTTTCATATAAAAATATCAATTTTTCCATGATTTGGGTGGAATTTTCAATTTTTTGGGGGTGGTCATGAATTAAGCTCCTTTTCGCTCTAGGGCGCATAGTTTAGGAGATATGAGCAAAACAAGTTTTTCATATAAAAATTTCAATTTTTCCATGATCTGGATGGAATTTTCAATTTTTTGAGGGTGGTCATGAATTAAGCTCCTTTTCGCTCTAGGACGCATAGTTTAGGAGATATGAGCAAAACAAGTTTTTCATATAAAAATTTCAATTTTTTCAGGATTTGGATGGAATTTTCAATTTTTTGAGGGTGGTCATGAATTAAGCTCCTTTTCGCTCTAGGACGCATAGTTTAGGAGATATGAGCAAAACAAGTTTTTCATATAAAAATTTCAATTTTTTCAGGATTTGGATGGAATTTTCAATTTTTTGGGGGTGGTCATGAATTAAGCTCCTTTTCGCTCTAGGACGCATAGTTTAGGAGTTTTTCATATAAAAATTTCAATTTTTCCATGATCTGGATGGAATTTTCAAATTTTTGAGGGTGGTCATGAATTAAGCTCCTTTTCGCTCTAGGGCGCATAGTTTAGGAGATATGAGCAAAACAAGTTTTTCATATAAAAATTTCAATTTTTCCATGATTTGGGTGGAATTTGCAATTTTTTGAGGGTGGTCATGAATTAATCTCCTTTTCGCTCTAGGGCGCATAGTTTAGGAGATATGAGCAAAACAAGTTTTTCATATAAAAATTTCAATTTTTCCATGATCTGGATGGAATTTTCAATTTTTTGAGGGTGGTCATGAATTAAGCTCCTTTTCGCTCTAGGACGCATAGTTTAGGAGATATGAGCAAAACAAGTTTTTCATATAAAAATTTCAATTTTTCCATGATTTGGATGGAATTTTCAATTTTTTGAGGGTGGTCATGAATTAAGGTCCTTTTCGCTCTAGGACACATAGTTTAGGAGATATGAGCAAAACAAGTTTTTCATATAAAAATTTCAATTTTTCCATGATCTGGATGGAATTTTCAAATTTTTGAAGGTGGTCATGAATTAAGCTCCTTTTCGCTCTAGGACGCATAGTTTAGGAGATATGAGCAAAACAAGTTTTTCATATAAAAATTTCAATTTTTCCATGATTTGGATGGAATTTTCAATTTTTTGAGGGTGGTCATGAATAAAGCTCCTTTTCGCTCTAGGACGCATACTTTAGGAGATATGAACAAAACAAGTTTTTTATATAAAAATGTCAATTTTTCCATGATTTTCAATTTTTTGAGGGTGGTCATGAATCAAGCTCCTTTTCGCTATAGGACGCATAGTTTAGGAGATATGAGCAAAACAAGTTTTTCATATAAAAATTTCAATTTTTCCATGATTTGGGTGGAATTTTCAATTTTTTGAGGGTGGTCATGAATTAAGCTCCTTTTCGCTCTAGGGCGCACAGTTTAGGAGATATGAGCAAAACAAGTTTTTTTAGGAGATATGAGCATAGTTTAGGAGATATGAGCAAAACAAGTTTTTCATATAAAAATTTCAATTTTTTCAGGATTTGGATGGAATTTTCAATTTTTTGAGGGTGGTCATGAATTAAGGTCCTTTTCGCTCTAGGACGCATAGTTTAGGAGATATGAGCAAAACAAGTTTTTCATATAAAAATTTCAATTTTTCCATGATTTGGATGGAATTTTCAATTTTTTGGGGGTGGTCATGAATTAAGCTCCTTTTCGCTCTAGGACGCATAGTTTAGGAGATATGAGCAAAACAAGTTTTTCATATAAAAATTTCAATTTTTTTAGGATTTGGATGGAATTTTCAATTTTTTGAGGGTGGTCATGAATTAAGGTCCTTTTCGCTCTAGGACGCATAGTTTAGAAGATATGAGCAAAACAAGTTTTTCATATAAAAATTTCAATTTTTCCATGATTTGGATGGAATTTTCAATTTTTTGAGGGTGGTCATGAATTAAGCTCCTTTTCGCTCTAGGACGCATAGTTTAGGAGATATGAGCAAAACAAGTTTTTCATATAAAAATTTCAATTTTTCCATGATTTGGATGGAATTTTCAATTTTTTGAGGGTGGTCATGAATTAAGGTCCTTTTCGCTCTAGGACACATAGTTTAGGAGATATGAGCAAAACAAGTTTTTCATATAAAAATTTCAATTTTTTCAGGATTTGGATGGAATTTTCAATTTTTTGGGGGTGGTCCTTTTCGCTCTAGGACGCATAGTTTAGGAGATATGAGCAAAACAAGTTTTTCATATAAAAATTTCAATTTTTTCAGGATTTGGATGGAATTTTCAATTTTTTTTGGGGTGGTCATGAATTAAGCTCCTTTTCGCTCTAGGACGCATAGTTTAGGAGATATGAGCAAAACAAGTTTTTCATATAAAAATTTCAATTTTTCCATGATTTGGGTGGAATTTTCAATTTTTTGAGGGTGGTCATGAATTAAGCTCCTTTTCGCTCTAGGACGCATAGTTTAGGAGATATGAGCAAAACAAGTTTTTCATATAAAAATATCAATTTTTCCATGATTTGGGTGGAATTTTCAATTTTTTGAGGGTGGTCATGAATTAAGCTCCTTTTCGCTCTAGGGCGCATAGTTTAGGAGATATAAGCAAAACAAGTTTTTCATATAAAAATTTCAATTTTTCCATGATTTGGATGGAATTTTCAATTTTTTGAGGGTGGTCATGAATTAAGCTCCTTTTCGCTCTAGGACGCATAGTTTAGGAGATATGAGCAAAACAAGTTTTTCATATAAAAATTTCAATTTTTCCATGATCTGGATGGAATTTTCAAATTTTTGAAGGTGGTCATGAATTAAGCTCCTTTTCGCTCTAGGACGCATAGTTTAGGAGATATGAGCAAAACAAGTTTTTCATATAAAAATTTCAATTTTTCCATGATTTGGATGGAATTTTCAATTTTTTGAGGGTGGTCATGAATTAAGCTCCTTTTCGCTCTAGGACGCATACTTTAGGAGATATGAACAAAACAAGTTTTTTATATAAAAATGTCAATTTTTCCATGATTTGAATGGAATTTTCAATTTTATGAGGGTGGTCATGAATCAAGCTCCTTTTCGCTATAGGACGCATAGTTTAGGAGATATGAGCAAAACAAGTTTTTCATATAAAAATTTCAATTTTTCCATGATTTGGGTGGAATTTTCAATTTTTTGAGGGTGGTCATGAATTAAGCTCCTTTTCGCTCTAGGGCGCATAGTTTAGGAGATATGAGCAAAACAAGTTTTTCATATAAAAATTTAAATTTTTCCATGATCTGGATGGAATTTTCAATTTTTTGAGGGTGGTCATGAATTAAGCTCCTTTTCGCTCTAGGACGCATAGTTTAGGAGATATGAGCAAAACAAGTTTTTCATATAAAAATTTCAATTTTTTCAGGATTTGGATGGAATTTTCAATTTTTTGAGGGTGGTCATGAATAAAGCTCCTTTTCGCTCTAGGACGCATAGTTTAGGAGATATGAACAAAACAAGTTTTTCATATAAAAATTTCAATTTTTCCATGATTTGGATGGAATTTTCAATTTTTTTGGGGTGGTCATGAATTAAGCTCCTTTTCGCTCTAGGACGCATAGTTTAGGAGATATGAGCAAAACAAGTTTTTCATATAAAAATTTAAATTTTTCCATGATATGGATGGAATTTTCAATTTTTTGAGGGTGGTCATGAATTAAGCTCCTTTTCGCTCTAGGACGCATAGTTTAGGAGATATGAGCAAAACAAGTTTTTCATATAAAAATTTAAATTTTTCCATGATTTGGATGGAATTTTCAATTTTTTGAGGGTGGTCATGAATTAAGCTCCTTTTCGCTCTAGGACGCATAGTTTAGGAGATATGAGCAAAACTAGTTTTTCATATAAAAATTTAAATTTTTCCATGATTTGGGTGGAATTTTCAATTTTTTGAGGGTGGTCATGAATTAAGGTCCTTTTCGCTCTAGGACACATAGTTTACAAGTTTTTCATATAAAAATTTAAATTTTTCCATGATTTGGATGGAATTTTAAATTTTTTGAGGGTGGTCATGAATTAAGCTCCTTTTCGCTCTAGGACGCATAGTTTAGAAGATATGAGCAAAACAAGTTTTTCATATAAAAATTTCAATTTTTCCATGATTTGGATGGAATTTTCAATTTTTTGAGGGTGGTCATGAATTAAGCTCCTTTTCGCTCTAGGACGCATAGTTTAGAAGATATGAGCAAAACAAGTTTTTCATATAAAAATTTAAATTTTTCCATGATTTGGATGGAATTTTCAATTTTTTGAGGGTGGTCATGAATTAAGCTCCTTTTCGCTCTAGGACGCATAGTTTAGGAGATATGAGCAAAACAAGTTTTTCATATAAAAATTTAAATTTTTCCATGATTTGGGTGGAATTTTCAATTTTTTGAGGGTGGTCATGAATTAAGCTCCTTTTCGCTCTAGGACGCATAGTTTAGGAGATATGAGCAAAACAAGTTTTTCATATAAAAATTTCAATTTTTCCATGATTTGGATGGAATTTTCAATTTTTTGAGGGTGGTCATGAATTAAGGTCCTTTTCGCTCTAGGACGCATAGTTTAGGAGATATGAGCAAAACAAGTTTTTCATATAAAAATTTCAATTTTTTCAGGATTTGGATGGAATTTTCAATTTTTTGGGGGTGGTCATGAATTAAGCTCCTTTTCGCTCTAGGACGCATAGTTTAGGAGATATGAGCAAAACAAGTTTTTCATATAAAAATTTCAATTTTTTCAGGATTTGGATGGAATTTTCAATTTTTTTGGGGTGGTCATGAATTAAGCTCCTTTTCGCTCTAGGACGCATAGTTTAGGAGATATGAGCAAAACAAGTTTTTCATATAAAAATTTCAATTTTTCCATGATTTGGGTGGAATTTTCAATTTTTTGAGGGTGGTCATGAATTAAGCTCCTTTTCGCTCATTTTTTTTCAGGATTTGGATGGAATTTTCAATTTTTTTGGGGTGGTCATGAATTAAGCTCTTTTTCGCTCTAGGACGCATAGTTTAGGAGATATGAGCAAAACAAGTTTTTCATATAAAAATTTCAATTTTTCCATGATTTGGATGGAATTTTCAATTTTTTGAGGGTGGTCATGAATTAAGCTCCTTTTCGCTCTAGGACGCATAGTTTAGGAGATATGAGCAAAACAAGTTTTTCATATAAAAATTTCAATTTTTCCATGATTTGGATGGAATTTTAAATTTTTTGAGGGTGGTCATGAATTAAGCTCCTTTTCGCTCTAGGACGCATAGTTTAGGAGATATGAGCAAAACAAGTTTTTCATATAAAAATTTCAATTTTTCCATGATTTGGGTGGAATTTTCAATTTTTTGAGGGTGGTCATGAATTAAGCTCCTTTTCGCTCTAGGGCGCATAGTTTAGGAGATATGAGCAAAACAAGTTTTTCATATAAAAATTTCAATTTTTCCATGATCTGGATGGAATTTTTAATTTTTTGAGGATGGTCATGAATTAAGCTCCTTTTCGCTCTAGGACGCATAGTTTAGGAGATATGAGCAAAACAAGTTTTTCATATAAAAATTTCAATTTTTTCAGGATTTGGATGGAATTTTCAATTTTTTGAGGGTGGTCATGAATTAAGGTCCTTTTCGCTCTAGGACGCATAGTTTAGGAGATATGAGCAAAACAAGTTTTTCATATAAAAATTTCAAAAATTTCAGGATTTGGATGGAATTTTCAATTTTTTGGGGGTGGTCATGAATTAAGCTCCTTTTCGCTCTAAGACGCATAGTTTAGGAGATATGAGCAAAACAAGTTTTTCATATAAAAATTTCAATTTTTCCATGATTTGGGTGGAATTTTCAATTTTTTGAGGGTGGTCATGAATTAAGCTCCTTTTCGCTCTAGGGCGCATAGTTTAGGAGATATGAGCAAAACAAGTTTTTCATATAAAAATTTCAATTTTTCCATGATCTGGATGGAATTTTCAATTTTTTGAGGGTGGTCATGAATTAAGCTCCTTTTCGCTCTAGGACCCATAGTTTAGGAGATATGAGCAAAACAAGTTTTTCATATAAAAATTTCAATTTTGTCAGGATTTGGATGGAATTTTCAATTTTTTGAGGGTGGTCATGAATTAAGCTCCTTTTCGGTCTAGGACGCATAGTTTAGGAGATATGAGCAAAACAAGTTTTTCATATAAAAATTTCAATTTTTCCATGATTTGGATGGAATTTTCAATTTTTTGAGGGTGTTCATGAATTAAGCTCCTTTTCGCTCTAGGACGCATAGTTTAGGAGATATGAACAAAACAAGTTTTTCATATAAAAATTTCAATTTTTCCATGATTTGGATGGAATTTTCAATTTTTTGAAGGTGGTCATGAATTAAGCTCCTTTTCGCTCTAGGACGCATAGTTTAGGAGATATGAGCAAAACAAGTTTTTCATATAAAAATTTCAATTTTTCCATGATTTGGGTGGAATTTTCAATATTTTGAGGGTGGTCATGAATTAAGCTCCTTTTCGCTCTAGGGCGCATAGTTTAGGAGATATGAGCAAAACAAGTTTTTCATATAAAAATTTCAATTTTTCCATGATCTGGATGGAATTTTAAATTTTTTGAGGGTGGTCATGAATTAAGCTCCTTTTCGCTCTAGGACGCATAGTTTAGGAGATATGAGCAAAACAAGTTTTTCATATAAAAATTTCAATTTTTTCAGGATTTGGATGGAATTTTCAATTTTTTGAGGGTGGTCATGAATTAAGCTCCTTTTCGCTCTAGGACGCATAGTTTAGGAGATATGAGCAAAACAAGTTTTTTATATAAAAATTTCAATTTTTTCAGGATTTGGATGGAATTTTCAATTTTTTGAGGTTGGTCATGAATTAAGGTCCTTTTCGCTCTAGGACGCATAGTTTAGAAGATATGAGCAAAACAAGTTTTTCATATAAAAATTTCAATTTTTCCATGATTTGGATGGAATTTTAAATTTTTTGAGGGTGGTCATGAATTAAGCTCCTTTTCGCTCTAGGACGCATAGTTTAGGAGATATGAGCAAAACAAGTTTTTCATATAAAAATTTAAATTTTTCCATAATCTGGATGGAATTTTCAATTTTTTGAGGGTGGTCATGAATTAAGCTCCTTTTCGCTCTAGGACGCATAGTTTAGGAGATATGAGCAAAACAAGTTTTTCATATAAAAATTTCAATTTTTCCATGATTTGGGTGGAATTTTCAATTTTTTGAGGGTGGTCATGAATTAAGCTCCTTTTCGCTCTAGGACGCATAGTTTAGGAGATATGAGCAAAACAAGTTTTTCATATAAAAATTTCAATTTTTCCATGATTTGGATGGAATTTTCAATTTTTTGGGGGTGGTCATGAATTAAGCTCCTTTTCGCTCTAGGACGCATAGTTTAGGAGATATGAGCAAAACAAGTTTTTCATATAAAAATTTCAATTTTTTCAGGATTTGGATGGAATTTTCAATTTTTTGGGGGTGGTCATGAATTAAGCTCCTTTTCGCTCTAGGACGCATAGTTTAGGAGATATGAGCAAAACAAGTTTTTCGTATAAAAATTTCAATTTTTCCATGATTTGGATGGAATTTTCAAATTTTTGAAGGTGGTCATGAATTAAGCTCCTTTTCGCTCTAGGACGCATAGTTTAGGAGATATGAGCAAAACAAGTTTTTCATATAAAAATTTCAATTTTTCCATGGTTTGGATGGAATTTTCAATTTTTTGAGGGTGTTCATGAATTAAGCTCCTTTTCGCTCTAGGACGCATAATTTAGGAGATATGAACAAAACAAGTTTTTCATATAAAAATTTCAATTTTTCCATGATTTGGATGGAATTTTTAATTTTTTGAGGGTGGTCATGAATTAAGCTCCTTTTCGCTCTAGGACGCATAGTTTAGGAGAATGAGCAAAACAAGTTTTTCATATAAAAATTTCAATTTTTCCATGATTTGGGTGGAATTTTCAATTTTTTGAGGGTGGTCATGAATTAAGCTCCTTTTCGCTCTAGGGCGCATAGTTTAGGAGATATGAGGAAAACAAGTTTTTCATATAAAAATTTCAATTTTTTCAGGATTTGGATGGAATTTTCAATTTTTTTGGGGTGGTCATGAATTAAGCTCCTTTTCGCTCTAGGACGCATAGTTTAGGAGATATGAGCAAAACAAGTTTTTCATATAAAAATTTCAATTTTTCCATGATTTGGGTGGAATTTTTAATTTTTTGGGGGTGGTCATGAATTAAGCTCCTTTTCGCTCTAGGACGCATAGTTTAGGAGATATGAGCAAAACAAGTTTTTCATATAAAAATTTCAATTTTTCCATGATTTGGATGGAATTTTCAATTTCTTGAGAGTGGTCATGAATTAAGCTCCTTTTCGCTCTAGGACGCATAGTTTAGGAGATATGAACAAAACAAGTTTTTCATATAAAAATTTCAATTTTTCCATGATTTGGATGGAATTTTCAATTTTTTGAGGGTGGTCATGAATTAAGGTCCTCTTCGCTCTAGGACGCATAGTTTAGGAGATATGAGCAAAACAAGTTTTTCATATAAAAATTTCAATTTTTCCATGATTTGGGTGGAATTTTCAATTTTTTGGGGGTGGTCCTTTTCGCTCTAGGGCGCATAGTTTAGGAGATATGAGCAAAACAAGTTTTTCATATAAAAATTTCAATTTTTCCAAGATCTGGATGGAATTTTCAATTTTTTGAGGGTGGTCATGAATTAAGCTCCTTTTCGCTCTAGGACGCATAGTTTAGGAGATATGAGCAAAACAAGTTTTTCATATAAAAATTTCAATTTTTCCAAGATCTGGATGGAATTTTCAATTTTTTGAGGGTGGTCATGAATTAAGCTCCTTTTCGCTCTAGGACGCATAGTTTAGGAGATATGAGCAAATAAAGTTTTTCATATAAAAATTTCAATTTTTTCAGGATTTGGATGGAATTTTCAATATTTTGGAGGTCGTCATGAATTAAGCTCCTTTTCGCTCTAGGACGCATAGTTTAGGAGATATGAGCAAAACAAGTTTTTCATATAAAAATTTCAATTTTTCCATTTTTCGCTCTAGGACGCATAGTTTAGGAGATATGAGCAAAACAAGTTTTTCATATAAAAATTTCAATTTTTTCAAGATCTGGATGGAATTTTCAATTTTTTGAGGGTGGTCATGAATTAAGCTCCTTTTCGCTCTAGGACGCATAGTTTAGGAGATATGAGCAAAACACGTTTTTCATATAAAAATTTCAATTTTTCCATGATTTGGGTGGAATTTTCAATTTTTTGAGGGTGGTCATGAATTAAGCTCCTTTTCGCTCTAGGGCGCATAGTTTAGGAGATATGAGCAAAACAAGTTTTTCATATAAAAATTTAAATTTTTCCATGATCTGGATGGAATTTTCAATTTTGTGAGGGTGGTCATGAATTAAGCTCCTTTTCGCTCTAGGACGCATAGTTTAGGAGATATGAGCAAAACAAGTTTTTCATATAAAAATTTCAATTTTTTCAGGATTTGGATGGAATTTTCAATTTTTTGAGGGTGGTCATGAATTAAGCTCCTTTTCGCTCTAGGACGCATAGTTTAGGAGATATGAGCAAAACAAGTTTTTCATATAAAAATTTCAATTTTTCCATGATTTGGATGGAATTTTCAATTTTTTGGGGGTGGTCATGAATTAAGCTCATTTTCGCTCTAGGACGCATAGTTTAGGAGATATGAGCAAAACAAGTTTTTTATATAAAAATTTCAATTTTTTCAGGATTTGGATGGAATTTTCAATTTTTTGAGGGTGGTCATGAATTAAGGTCCTTTTCGCTCTAGGACGCATAGTTTAGGAGATATGAGCCAAACAAGTTTTTCATATAAAAATTTCAATTTTTCCATGATTTGGATGGAATTTTAAATTTTTTGAGGGTGGTCATGAATTAAGCTCCTTTTCGCTCTAGGACGCATAGTTTAGGAGATATGAGCAAAACAAGTTTTTCATATAAAAATTTAAATTTTTCCATAATCTGGATGGAATTTTCAATTTTTTGAGGGTGGTCATGAATTAAGCTCCTTTTCGCTCTAGGACGCATAGTTTAGGAGATATGAGCAAAACAAGTTTTTCATATAAAAATTTCAATTTTTTCAGGATTTAGATGGAATTTTCAATTTTTTGAGGGTGGTCATGAATTAAGGTCCTTTTCGCTCTAGGACGCATAGTTTAGAAGATATGAGCAAAACAAGTTTTTCATATAAAAATTTCAATTTTTCCATGATTTGGATGGAATTTTCAATTTTTTGAGGGTGGTCATGAACTAAGCTCCTTTTCGCTCTAGGACGCAAAGTTTAGGAGATATGAGCAAAACAAGTTTTTCATATAAAAATTTCAATTTTTGCAGGATTTGGATGGAATTTTCAATTTTTTGGGGGTGGTCATGAATTAAGCTCCTTTTCGCTCTAGGGCGCATAGTTTAGGAGATATGTGCAAAACAAGTTTTTCATATAAAAATTTCAATTTTTTCAGGATTTGGATGGAATTTTCAATTTTTTGAGGGTGGTCATGAATAAAGCTCCTTTTCGCTCTAGGACGCATAGTTTAGGAGATATGAGCAAAACAAGTTTTTCATATAAAAATTTCAATTTTTCCATGATCTGGATGGAATTTTCAAATTTTTGAAGGTGGTCATGAATTAAGCTCCTTTTCGCTCTAGGACGCATAGTTTAGCAAAACAAGTTTTTCGTATAAAAATTTCAATTTTTCCATGGTTTGGATGGAATTTTCAATTTTTTGAGGGTGTTCATGAATTAAGCTCCTTTTCGCTCTAGGACGCATAATTTAGGAGATATGAACAAAACAAGTTTTTCATATAAAAATTTCAATTTTTCCATGATTTGGGTGGAATTTTCAATTTTTTGAGGGTGGTCATGAATTAAGCTCCTTTTCGCTCTAGGACGCATAGTTTAGGAGATATGAGCAAAACAAGTTTTTCATATAAAAATTTCAATTTTTCCATGATTTGGGTGGAATTTTCAATTTTTTGGGGGTGGTCATGAATTAAGCTCCTTTTCGCTCTAGGGCGCATAGTTTAGGAGATATGTGCAAAACAAGTTTTTCATATAAAAATTTCAATTTTTCCATGATTTGGGTGGAATTTTTAATTTTTTGGGGGTGGTCATGCAAAACAAGTTTTTCATATAAAAATTTCAATTTTTCCATGATTTGGATGGAATTTTCAATTTCTTGAGAGTGGTCATGAATTAAGCTCCTTTTCGCTCTAGGACGCATAGTTTAGGAGATATGAACAAAACAAGTTTTTCATATAAAAATTTCAATTTTTCCATGATTTGGATGGAATTTTCAATTTTTTGAGGGTGGTCATGAATTAAGGTCCTTTTCGCTCTAGGACGCATAGTTTAGGAGATATGAGCAAAACAAGTTTTTCATATAAAAATTTCAATTTTTCCATGATTTGGGTGGAATTTTCAATTTTTTGGGGGTGGTCCTTTTCGCTCTAGGGCGCATAGTTTAGGAGATATGAGCAAAACAAGTTTTTCATATAAAAATTTCAATTTTTCCAAGATCTGGATGGAATTTTCAATTTTTTGAGGGTGGTCATGAATTAAGCTCCTTTTCGCTCTAGGACGCATAGTTTAGGAGATATGAGCAAAACAAGTTTTTCATATAAAAATTTCAATTTTTTCAGGATTTGGATGGAATTTTCAATTTTTTGAGGGTGGTCATGAATTAAGCTCCTTTTCGCTCTAGGACGCATAGTTTAGGAGATATGAGCAAAACAAGTTTTTCATATAAAAATTTCAATTTTTTCAGGATTTGGATGGAATTTTCAATTTTTTGGGGGTGGTCATGAATTAAGCTCCTTTTCGCTCTAGGACGCATAGTTTAGGAGATATGAGCAAAACAAGTTTTTCATATAAAACTTTCAATTTTTTCAGGATTTGGATGGAATTTTCAATTTTTTGGGGGTGGTCATGAATTAAGCTCCTTTTCGCTCTAGGACGCATAGTTTAGGAGATATGAGCAAAACAAGTTTTTCATATAAAAATTTCAATTTTTCCATGATCTGGATGGAATTTTCAAATCTTTGAAGGTGGTCATGAATTAAGCTCCTTTTCGCTCTAGGACGCATAGTTTAGGAGATATGAGCAAAACAAGTTTTTCATATAAAAATTTCAAATTTTCCATGATTTGGATGGAATTTTCAATTTTTTGAGGGTGTTCATGAATTAAGCTCCTTTTCGCTCTAGGACGCATAATTTAGGAGATATGAACAAAACAAGTTTTTCATATAAAAATTTCAATTTTTCCATGATTTGGATGGAATTTTCAATTTTTTGAGGGTGATCATGAATTAAGCTCCTTTTCGCTCTAGGACGCATAGTTTAGGAGATATGAGCAAAACAAGTTTTTCATATAAAAATTTCAATTTTTCCATGATTTGGATGGAATTTTCAATTTCTTGAGAGTGGTCATGAATTAAGCTCCTTTTCGCTCTAGGACGCATAGTTTAGGAGATATGAACAAAACAAGTTTTTCATATAAAAATTTCAATTTTTCCATGATTTGGATGGAATTTTCAATTTTTTGAGGGTGGTCATGTATTATGCTCCTTTTCGCTCTAGGGCGCATAGTTTAGGAGATATGAGCAAAACAAGTTTTTCATATAAAAATTTCAATTTTTCCATGATTTGGATGGAATTTTCAATTTTTTGAGGGTGGTCATGAATTATGCTCCTTTTCGCTCTAGGGCGCATAGTTTAGGAGATATGAGCAAAACAAGTTTTTCATATAAAAATTTCAATTTTTCCATGATTTGGGTGGAATTTTCAATTTTTTGGGGGTGGTCATGAATTAAGCTCCTTTTCGCTCTAGGGCGCATAGTTTAGGAGATATGTGCAAAACAAGTTTTTCATATAAAAATTTCAATTTTTCCATGATCTGGATGGAATTTTAAATTTTGTGAGGGTGGTCATGAATTAAGCTCCTTTTCGCTCTAGGTCGCATAGTTTAGGAGATATGAGCAAAACAAGTTTTTCATATAAAAATTTCAATTTTTTCAGGATTTGGATGGAATTTTCAATATTTTGGAGGTCGTCATGAATTAAGCTCCTTTTCGCTCTAGGACGCATAGTTTAGGAGATATGAGCAAAACAAGTTTTTCATATAAAAATTTCAATTTTTCCATTTTTCGCTCTAGGACGCATAGTTTAGGAGATATGAGCAAAACAAGTTTTTCATATAAAAATTTAAATTTTTCCATGATTTGGATGGAATTTCCAATTTTTTGAGAGTGGTCATGAATTAAGCTCCTTTTCGCTCTAGGACGCATAGTTTAGGAGATATGAGCAAAACAAGTTTTTCATATAAAAATTTAAATTTTTCCATGATTTGGATGGAATTTTAAATTTTTTGGGGGTGGTCATGAATTAAGCTCCTTTTCGCTCTAGGACACATAGTTTAGGAGATATGAGCAAAACAAGTTTTTCATATAAAAATTTCAATTTTTTCAGGATTTGGATGGAATTTTCAATTTTTTGAGGGTGGTCATGAATTAAGGTCCTTTTCGCTCTAAGACGCATAGTTTAGGAGATATGAGCAAAACAAGTTTGTCATATAAAAATTTCAATTTTTCCATGATTTGGATGGAATTTTCAATTTTTTGAGGGTGGTCATGAATTATGCTCCTTTTCGCTCTAGGGCGCATAGTTTAGGAGATATGAGCAAAACAAGTTTTTCATATAAAAATTTCAATTTTTCCATGATTTGGATGGAATTTTCAATTTTTTGAGGGTGGTCATGAATTATGCTCCTTTTCGCTCTAGGGCGCATAGTTTAGGAGATATGAGCAAAACAAGTTTTTCATATAAAAATTTCAATTTTTCCATGATTTGGGTGGAATTTTCAATTTTTTGAGGGTGGTCATGAATTAAGCTCCTTTTCGCTCTAGGGCGCATAGTTTAGGAGATATGAGCAAAACAAGTTTTTCATATAAAAATTTCAATTTTTCCATGATCTGGATGGAATTTTCAATTTTTGAAGGTGGTCATGAATTAAGCTCCTTTTCGCTCTAGGACGCATAGTTTAGGAGATATGAGCAAAACAAGTTTTTCATATAAAAATTTCAATTTTTTCAGGATTTGGATGGAATTTTCAATATTTTGAGGGTGGTCATGAATTAAGGTCCTTTTCGCTCTAAGACGCATAGTTTAGGAGATATGAGCAAAACAAGTTTTTCATATAAAAATTTCAATTTTTCCATGATTTGGATGGAATTTTCAATTTTTTGAGGGTGGTCATGAATTATGCTCCTTTTCGCTCTAGGGCGCATAGTTTAGGAGATATGAGCAAAACAAGTTTTTCATATAAAAATTTAAATTTTTTCAGGATTTGGATGGAATTTTCAATATTTTGGAGGTCGTCATGAATTAAGCTCCTTTTCGCTCTAGGACGCATAGTTTAGGAGATATGAGCAAAACAAGTTTTTCATATAAAAATTTAAATTTTTCCATTTTTCGCTCTAGGACGCATAGTTTAGGAGATATGAGCAAAACAAGTTTTTCATATAAAAATTTCAATTTTTCCATGATTTGGATGAATTTTCAATTTTTTTGGGGTGGTCATGAATTAAGCTCCTTTTCGCTCTAGGACGCATAGTTTAGGAGATATGAGCAAAACAAGTTTTTCATATAAAAATTTCAATTTTTCCATGATTTGGATGGAATTTTCAATTTTTTGAGGGTGGTCATGAATTAAGGTCCTTTTCGCTCTAGGACACATAGTTTAGGAGATATGAGCAAAACAAGTTTTTCATATAAAAATTTCAATTTTTTCAGGATTTGGATGGAATTTTCAATTTTTTGGGGGTGGTCATGAATTAAGCTCCTTTTCGCTCTTGGACGCATAGTTTAGGAGATATGAGCAAAACAAGGTCATGAATTAAGGTCCTTTTCGCTCTAGGACGCATAGTTTAGGAGATATGAGCAAAACAAGTTTTTCATATAAAAATTTCAATTTTTTCAGGATTTGGATGGAATTTTCAATTTTTTGGGGGTGGTCATGAATTAAGCTCCTTTTCGCTCTTGGACGCATAGTTTAGGAGATATGAGCAAAACAAGGTTTTCATATAAAAATTTCAATTTTTTCAGGATTTGGATGGAATTTTCAATTTTTTGAGGGTGGTCATGAATTAAGGTCCTTTTCGCTCTAGGACGCATAGTTTAGAAGATATGAGCAAAACAAGTTTTTCATATAAAAATTTCAATTTTTCCATGATTTGGGTGGAATTTCCAATTTTTTGAGGGTGGTCATGAATTAAGCTCCTTTTCGCTCTAGGACGCATAGTTTAGGAGATATGAGCAAAACAAGTTTTTCATATAAAAATTTCAATTTTTTCAGGATTTGGATGGAATTTTCAATTTTTTGGGGGTGGTCATGAATTAAGCTCCTTTTCGCTCTAGGACGCATAGTTTAGAAGATATGAGCAAAACAAGTTTTTCATATAAAAATTTCAATTTTTTCAGGATTTGGATGGAATTTTCAATTTTTTGGGGGTGGTCATGAATTAAGGTCCTTTTCGCTCTAGGACGCATAGTTTAGGAGATATGAACAAAACAAGTTTTTCATATAAAAATTTCAATTTTTCCATGATTTGGATGGAATTTTCAATTTTTTGAGGGTGGTCATGAATTAAGGTCCTTTTCGCTCTAGGACGCATAGTTTAGGAGATATGAGCAAAACAAGTTTTTCATATAAAAATTTCAATTTTTCCATGATTTGGGTGGAATTTTCAATTTTTTGGGGGTGGTCATGAATTAAGCTCCTTTTCGCTCTAGGGCGCATAGTTTAGGAGATATGAGCAAAACAAGTTTTTCATATAAAAATTTCAATTTTTTTAGGATTTGGATGGAATTTTCAATTTTTTGAGGGTGGTCATGAATTAAGCTCCTTTTCGCTCTAGGACGCATAGTTTAGGAGATATGAGCAAAACAAGTTTTTCATATAAAAATTTCAATTTTTCCATGATTTGGATGGAATTTTCAATTTTTTGAGGGTGGTCATGAATTAAGCTCCTTTTCGCTCTAGGACGCATAGTTTAGAAGATATGAGCAAAACAAGTTTTTCATATAAAAATTTCAATTTTTTCAGGATTTGGATGGAATTTTCAATTTTTTGGGGGTGGTCATGAATTAAGGTCCTTTTCGCTCTAGGACGCATAGTTTAGGAGATATGAACAAAACAAGTTTTTCATATAAAAATTTCAATTTTTCCAAGATCTGGATGGAATTTTCAATTTTTTGGGGGTGGTCATGAATTAAGCTCCTTTTCGCTCTAGGACGCATAGTTTAGAAGATATGAGCAAAACAAGTTTTTCATATAAAAATTTCAATTTTTTCAGGATTTGGATGGAATTTTCAATTTTTTGGGGGTGGTCATGAATTAAGGTCCTTTTCGCTCTAGGACGCATAGTTTAGGAGATATGAGCAAAACAAGTTTTTCATATAAAAATTTCAATTTTTCCATGATTTGGATGGAATTTTCAATTTTTTGAGGGTGGTCATGAATTAAGCTCCTTTTCGCTCTAGGACGCATAGTTTAGAAGATATGAGCAAAACAAGTTTTTCATATAAAAATTTCAATTTTTTCAGGATTTGGATGGAATTTTCAATTTTTTGGGGGTGGTCATGAATTAAGGTCCTTTTCGCTCTAGGACGCATAGTTTAGAAGATATGAGCAAAACAAGTTTTTCATATAAAAATTTCAATTTTTTCAGGATTTGGATGGAATTTTCAATTTTTTGGGGGTGGTCATGAATTAAGCTCCTTTTCGCTCTAGGGCGCATAGTTTAGGAGATATGAGCAAAACAAGTTTTTCATATAAAAATTTCAATTTTTCCAAGATCTGGATGGAATTTTCAATTTTTTGAGGGTGGTCATGAATTAAGCTCCTTTTCGCTCTAGGACGCATAGTTTAGGAGATATGAGCAAAACAAGTTTTTCATATAAAAATTTCAATTTTTCCATGATTTGGGTGGAATTTCCAATTTTTTGAGGGTGGTCATGAATTAAGCTCCTTTTCGCTCTAGGACGCATAGCTTAGGAGATATGAGCAAAACAAGTTTTTCATATAAAAATTTAAATTTTTCCATGATTTGGATGGAATTTTCAATTTTTTGAGGGTGGTCATGAATTAAGCTCCTTTTCGCTCTAGGGCGCATAGTTTAGGAGATATGAGCAAAACAAGTTTTGCATATAAAAATTTTATTTTTTCCATGATCTTGATGGAATTTTAAATTTTTTGAGGGTGGTCATAAATTAAGCTCCTTTTCGCTCTAGGACGCATAGTTTAGGAGATATGAGCAAAACAAGTTTTTCATATAAAAATTTAAATTTTTCCATGATTTGGATGGAATTTTCAATTTTTTGAGGGTGGTCATGAATTAAGCTCCTTTTCGCTCTAGGACGCATAGTTTAGGAGATATGAGCAAAACAAGTTTTTCATATAAAAATTTCAATTTTTTCAGGATTTGGATGGAATTTTCAATTTTTTGAGGGTGGTCATGAATTAAGGTCCTTTTCGCTCTAGGACGCATAGTTTAGGAGATATGAGCAAAACAAGTTTTTCATATAAAAATTTCAAATTTTCCATGATTTGGGTGGAATTTTCAATTTTTTGGGGGTGGTCATGAATTAAGCTCCTTTTCGCTCTAGGGCGCATAGTTTAGGAGATATGAGCAAAACAAGTTTTTCATATAAAATTTCAATTTTTCCAAGATCTGGATGGAATTTTCAATTTTTTGAGGGTGGTCATGAATTAAGCTCCTTTTCGCTCTAGGACGCATAGTTTAGGAGATATGAGCAAAACAAGTTTTTCATATAACAATTTCAATTTTTTCAGGATTTGGATGGAATTTTCAATTTTTTGGGGGTGGTCATGAATTGAGCTCCTTTTCGCTCTAGGACGCATAGTTTAGGAGATATGAGCAAAACAAGTTTTTCATATAAAAATTTCAATTTTTTCAGGATTTGGATGGAATTTTCAATTTTTTTGGGGTGGTCATGAATTAAGCTCCTTTTCGCTCTAGGACGCATAGTTTAGGAGATATGAGCAAAACAAGTTTTTCATATAAAAATTTCAATTTTTTCAGGATTTGGATGGAATTTTTAATTCTTTGGGGGTGGTCATGAATTAAGCTCCTTTTCGCTCTAGGACGCATAGTTTAGGAGATATGAGCAAAACAAGTTTTTCATATAAAAATTTCAATTTTTTCAGGATTTGGATGGAATTTTCAATTTTTTGGGGGTGGTCATGAATTAAGCTCCTTTTCGCTCTAGGACGCATAGTTTAGGAGATATGAGCAAAACAAGTTTTTCATATAAAAATTTCAATTTTTTCAGGATTTGGATGGAATTTTCAATTTTTTGGGGGTGGTCATGAATTAAGCTCCTTTTCGCTCTAGGACGCATAGTTTAGAAGATATGAGCAAAACAAGTTTTTCATATAAAAATTTCAATTTTTTCAGGATTTGGATGGAATTTTCAATTTTTTGGGGGTGGTCATGAATTAAGGTCCTTTTCGCTCTAGGACGCATAGTTTAGGAGATATGAACAAAACAAGTTTTTCATATATAAATTTCAATTTTTCCATGATTTGGATGGAATTTTCAATTTTTTGAGGGTGGTCATGAATTAAGGTCCTTTTCGCTCTAGGACGCATAGTTTAGGAGATATGAGCAAAACAAGTTTTTCATATAAAAATTTCAATTTTTCCATGATTTGGGTGGAATTTTCAATTTTTTGGGGGTGGTCATGAATTAAGCTCCTTTTCGCTCTAGGGCGCATAGTTTAGGAGATATGAGCAAAACAAGTTTTTCATATAAAAATTTCAATTTTTCCAAGATCTGGATGGAATTTTCAATTTTTTGAGGGTGGTCATGAATTAAGCTCCTTTTCGCTCTAGGACGCATAGTTTAGGAGATATGAGCAAAACAAATTTTTCATATAAAAATTTCAATTTTTTCAGGATTTGGATGGAATTTTCAATTTTTTGAGGGTGGTCATGAATTAAGGTCCTTTTCGCTCTAGGACGCATAGTTTAGAAGATATGAGCAAAACAAGTTTTTCATATAAAAATTTCAATTTTTCCATGATTTGGGTGGAATTTCCAATTTTTTGAGGGTGGTCATGAATTAAGCTCCTTTTCGCTCTAGGACGCATAGCTTAGGAGATATGAGCAAAACAAGTTTTTCATATAAAAATTTCAATTTTTCCATGATCTGGATGGAATTTTCAATTTTTTGAGGGTGGTCATGAATTAAGCTCCTTTTCGCTCTAGGGCGCATAGTTTAGGAGATATGAGCAAAACAAGTTTTGCATATAAAAATTTTATTTTTTCCATGATCTTGATGGAATTTTAAATTTTTTGAGGGTGGTCATAAATTAAGCTCCTTTTCGCTCTAGGACGCATAGTTTAGGAGATATGAGCAAAACAAGTTTTTCATATAAAAATTTCAATTTTTTCAGGATTTGGATGGAATTTTCAATTTTTTGAGGGTGGTCATGAATTAAGCTCCTTTTCGCTCTAGGACGCATAGTTTAGGAGATATGAGCAAAACAAGTTTTTCATATAAAAATTTCAATTTTTCCATGATTTGGATGGAATTTTCAATTTTTTGAGGGTGGCCATGAATTAAGCTCCTTTTCGCTCTAGGACGCATAGTTTAGGAGATATGAGCAAAACAAGTTTTTCATATAAAAATTTCAATTTTTTCAGGATTTGGATGGAATTTTCAATTTTTTGAGGGTGGTCATGAATTAAGGTCCTTTTCGCTCTAGGACGCATAGTTTAGGAGATATGAGCAAAACAAGTTTTTCATATAAAAATTTCAATTTTTCCATGATTTGGGTGGAATTTTCAATTTTTTGGGGGTGGTCATGAATTAAGCTCCTTTTCGCTCTAGGGCGCATAGTTTAGGAGATATAAGCAAAACAAGTTTTTCATATAAAATTTCAATTTTTCCAAGATCTGGATGGAATTTTCAATTTTTTGAGGGTGGTCATGAATTAAGCTCCTTTTCGCTCTAGGACGCATAGTTTAGGAGATATGAGCAAAACAAGTTTTTCATATAAAAATTTCAATTTTTTCAGGATTTGAATGGAATTTTCAATTTTTTGGGGGTGGTCATGAATTAAGCTCCTTTTCGCTCTAGGACGCATAGTTTAGGAGATATGAGCAAAACAAGTTTTTCATATAAAAATTTCAATTTTTTCAGGATTTGGATGGAATTTTCAATTTTTTTGGGGTGGTCATGAATTAAGCTCCTTTTCGCTCTAGGACGCATAGTTTAGGAGATATGAGCAAAACAAGTTGTTCATATAAAAATTTCAATTTTTTCAGGATTTGGATGGAATTTTTAATTCTTTGGGGGTGGTCATGAATTAAGCTCCTTTTCGCTCTAGGACGCATAGTTTAGGAGATATGAGCAAAACAAGTTTTTCATATAAAAATTTCAATTTTTCCATGATTTCGATGGAATTTTCAATTTCTTGAGGGTGGTCATGAATTAAGCTCCTTTTCGCTCTAGGACGCATAGTTTAGGAGATATGAACAAAACAAGTTTTTCATATAAAAATTTCAATTTTTCCATGATTTGGATGGAATTTTCAATTTTTTGAGGGTGGTCATGAATTAAGGTCCTTTTCGCTCTAGGACGCATAGTTTAGGAGATATGAGCAAAACAAGTTTTTCATATAAAAATTTCAATTTTTCCATGATTTTGGTGGAATTTTCAATTTTTTGAGGGTGGTCATGAATTAAGGTCCTTTTCGCTCTAGGACGCATAGTTTAGAAGATATGAGCAAAACAAATTTTTCATATAAAAATTTCAATTTTTCCATGATTTGGGTGGAATTTTCAATTTTTTGAGGGTCATGAATTAAGCTCCTTTTCGCTCTAGGACGCATAGTTTAGGAGATATGAGCAAAACAAGTTTTTCATATAAAAATTTCAAATTTTCCATGATTTGGATGGAATTTTCAATTTTTTGAGGGTGGTCATGAATTAAGCTCCTTTTCGCTCTAGGACGCATAGTTTAGGAGATATGAGCAAAACAAGTTTTTCATATAAAAATTTCAATTTTTTCAGGATTTGGATGGAATTTTCAATTTTTTGGGGGTGGTCATGAATTAAGCTCCTTTTCGCTCTAGGACGCATAGTTTAGAAGATATGAGCAAAACAAGTTTTTCATATAAAAATTTCAATTTTTTCAGGATTTGGATGGAATTTTCAATGTTTTGGGGGTGGTCATGAATTAAGGTCCTTTTCGCTCTAGGACGCATAGTTTAGGAGATATGAACAAAACAAGTTTTTCATATATAAATTTCAATTTTTCCATGATTTGGATGGAATTTTCAATTTTTTGAGGGTGGTCATGAATTAAGCTCCTTTTCGCTCTAGGACGCATAGTTTAGGAGATATGAGCAAAACAAGTTTTTCATATAAAAATTTCAATTTTTTCAGGATTTGGATGGAATTTTCAATTTTTTGGGGGTGGTCATGAATTAAGCTCCTTTTCGCTCTAGGACGCATAGTTTAGAAGATATGAGCAAAACAAGTTTTGCATATAAAAATTTTATTT
Organism: Haematobia irritans; assembly: GCF_050003625.1. Classification (NCBI taxonomy): domain Eukaryota; kingdom Metazoa; phylum Arthropoda; class Insecta; order Diptera; family Muscidae; genus Haematobia; species Haematobia irritans. Next base: position 205,620,089 of record NC_134397.1, on the reverse strand, counting down.
TTTCCATGATCTTGATGGAATTTTAAATTTTTTGAGGGTGGTCATAAATTAAGCTCCTTTTCGCTCTAGGACGCATAGTTTAGGAGATATGAGCAAAACAAGTTTTTCATATAAAAATTTCAATTTTTTCAGGATTTGGATGGAATTTTCAATTTGAGGGTGGTCATGAATTAAGCTCCTTTTCGCTCTAAGACGCATAGTTTAGGAGATATGAGCAAAACAAGTTTTTCATATAAAAATTTAAATTTTTCCATGATTTGGATGGAATTTTCAATTTTTTGAGGGTGGTCATGAATTAAGCTCCTTTTCGCTCTAGGACGCATAGTTTAGGAGATATGAGCAAAACAAGTTTTTCATATAAAAATTTCAATTTTTTCAGGATTTGGATGGAATTTTCAATTTTTTGAGGGTGGTCATGAATTAAGGTCCTTTTCGCTCTAGGACGCATAGTTTAGGAGATATGAGCACAACAAGTTTTTCATATAAAAATTTCAAGTTTTCCATGATTTGGGTGGAATTTTCAATTTTTTGAGGGTGGTCATGAATTAAGCTCCTTTTCGCTCTAGGACGCATAGTTTAGGAGATATGAGCAAAACAAGTTTTTCATATAAAAATTTCAATTTTTCCATGATTTGGATGGAATTTTCAATTTTTTGAGGGTGGTCATGAATTAAGCTCCTTTTCGCTCTAGGACGCATAGTTTAGGAGATATGAGCAAAACAAGTTTTTCATATAAAAATTTCAATTTTTCCATGATTTGGGTGGAATTTTCAATTTTTTGGGGGTGGTCATGAATTAAGCTCCTTTTCGCTCTAGGGCGCATAGTTTAGGAGATATGAGCAAAACAAGTTTTTCATATAAAATTTCAATTTTTCCAAGATCTGGATGGAATTTTCAATTTTTTGAGGGTGGTCATGAATTAAGCTCCTTTTCGCTCTAGGACGCATAGTTTAGGAGATATGAGCAAAACAAGTTTTTCATATAAAAATTTCAATTTTTTCAGGATTTGGATGGAATTTTCAATTTTTTGGGGGTGGTCATGAATTAAGCTCCTTTTCGCTCTAGGACGCATAGTTTAGGAGATATGAGCAAAACAAGTTTTTCATATAAAAATTTCAATTTTTTCAGGATTTGGATGGAATTTTCAATTTTTTTGGGGTGGTCATGAATTAAGCTCCTTTTCGCTCTAGGACGCATAGTTTAGGAGATATGAGCAAAACAAGTTTTTCATATAAAAATTTCAATTTTTTCAGGATTTGGATGGAATTTTTAATTCTTTGGGGGTGGTCATGAATTAAGCTCCTTTTCGCTCTAGGACGCATAGTTTAGGAGATATGAGCAAAACAAGTTTTTCATATAAAAATTTCAATTTTTCCATGATTTGGATGGAATTTTCAATTTCTTGAGGGTGGTCATGAATTAAGCTCCTTTTCGCTCTAGGACGCATAGTTTAGGAGATATGAACAAAACAAGTTTTTCATATAAAAATTTCAAATTTTCCATGATTTGGATGGAATTTTCAATTTTTTGAGGGTGGTCATGAATTAAGGTCCTTTTCGCTCTAGGACGCATAGTTTAGGAGATATGAGCAAAACAAGTTTTTCATATAAAAATTTCAATTTTTCCATGATTTGGGTGGAATTTTCAATTTTTTGAGGGTCATGAATTAAGCTCCTTTTCGCTCTAGGACGCATAGTTTAGGAGATATGAGCAAAACAAGTTTTTCATATAAAAATTTCAAATTTTCCATGATTTGGATGGAATTTTCAATTTTTTGAGGGTGGTCATGAATTAAGCTCCATTTCGCTCTAGGACGCATAGTTTAGGAGATATGAGCAAAACAAGTTTTTCATATAAAAATTTCAATTTTTTCAGGATTTGGATGGAATTTTCAATATTTTGGAGGTCGTCATGAATTAAGCTCCTTTTCGCTCTAGGACGCATAGTTTAGGAGATATGAGCAAAACAAGTTATTCATATAAAAATTTCAATTTTTTCAGGATTTGGATGAATTTTCAATTTTTTGAGGGTGGTCATGAATTAACCTCCTTTTCGCTCTAGGACGCATAGTTTAGGAGATATGAGCAAAACAAGTTTTTCATATAAAAATTTCAATTTTTCCATGGTCTGGATGGAATTTTCAATTTTTTGAGGGTGGTCATGAATTAAGCTCCTTTTCGCTCTAGGACGCATAGTTTAGGAGATATGAGCAAAACAAGTTTTTCATATAAAAATTTCAATTTTTTCAGGATTTGGATGGAATTTTCAATATTTTGGAGGTCGTCATGAATTAAGCTCCTTTTCGCTCTAGGACGCATAGTTTAGGAGATATGAGCAAAACAAGTTTTTCATATAAAAATTTCAATTTTTCCATGATTTGGGTGGAATTTTCAATTTTTTGAGGGTGGTAATGAATTAAGCTCCTTTTCGCTCTAGGGCGCATAGTTTAGGAGATATGAGCAAAACAAGTTTTTCATATAAAAATTTCAATTTTTCCATGATTTGGATGGAATTTTCAATTTTTTGAGGGTGGTCATGAATTAAGGTCCTTTTCGCTCTAGGACGCATAGTTTAGGAGATATGAGCAAAACAAGTTTTTCATATAAAAATTTCAATTTTTTCAGGATTTGGATGGAATTTTCAATTTTTTGGGGGTGGTCATGAATTAAGCTCCTTTTCGCTCTAGGACGCATAGTTTAGAAGATATGAGCAAAACAAGTTTTTCATATAAAAATTTCAATTTTTTCAGGATTTGGATGGAATTTTCAATGTTTTGGGGGTGGTCATGAATTAAGGTCCTTTTCGCTCTAGGACGCATAGTTTAGGAGATATGAACAAAACAAGTTTTTCATATAAAAATTTCAATTTTTCCATGATTTGGATGGAATTTTCAATTTTTTGAGGGTGGTCATGAATTAAGCTCCTTTTCGCTCTAGGACGCATAGTTTAGGAGATATGAGCAAAACAAGTTTTTCATATAAAAATTTCAATTTTTTCAGGATTTGGATGGAATTTTCAATTTTTTGGGGGTGGTCATGAATTAAGCTCCTTTTCGCTCTAGGACGCATAGTTTAGAAGATATGAGCAAAACAAGTTTTGCATATAAAAATTTTATTTTTTCCATGATCTTGATGGAATTTTAAATTTTTTGAGGGTGGTCATAAATTAAGCTCCTTTTCGCTCTAGGACGCATAGTTTAGGAGATATGAGCAAAACAAGTTTTTCATATAAAAATTTCAATTTTTTCAGGATTTGGATGGAATTTTCAATTTGAGGGTGGTCATGAATTAAGCTCCTTTTCGCTCTAAGACGCATAGTTTAGGAGATATGAGCAAAACAAGTTTTTCATATAAAAATTTAAATTTTTCCATGATTTGGATGGAATTTTCAATTTTTTGAGGGTGGTCATGAATTAAGCTCCTTTTCGCTCTAGGACGCATAGTTTAGGAGATATGAGCAAAACAAGTTTTTCATATAAAAATTTCAATTTTTTCAGGATTTGGATGGAATTTTCAATTTTTTGAGGGTGGTCATGAATTAAGGTCCTTTTCGCTCTAGGACGCATAGTTTAGGAGATATGAGCACAACAAGTTTTTCATATAAAAATTTCAAGTTTTCCATGATTTGGGTGGAATTTTCAATTTTTTGAGGGTGGTCATGAATTAAGCTCCTTTTCGCTCTAGGACGCATAGTTTAGGAGATATGAGCAAAACAAGTTTTTCATATAAAAATTTCAATTTTTCCATGATTTGGATGGAATTTTCAATTTTTTGAGGGTGGTCATGAATTAAGCTCCTTTTCGCTCTAGGACGCATAGTTTAGGAGATATGAGCAAAACAAGTTTTTCATATAAAAATTTCAATTTTTCCATGATTTGGGTGGAATTTTCAATTTTTTGGGGGTGGTCATGAATTAAGCTCCTTTTCGCTCTAGGGCGCATAGTTTAGGAGATATGAGCAAAACAAGTTTTTCATATAAAATTTCAATTTTTCCAAGATCTGGATGGAATTTTCAATTTTTTGAGGGTGGTCATGAATTAAGCTCCTTTTCGCTCTAGGACGCATAGTTTAGGAGATATGAGCAAAACAAGTTTTTCATATAAAAATTTCAATTTTTTCAGGATTTGGATGGAATTTTCAATTTTTTGGGGGTGGTCATGAATTAAGCTCCTTTTCGCTCTAGGACGCATAGTTTAGGAGATATGAGCAAAACAAGTTTTTCATATAAAAATTTCAATTTTTTCAGGATTTGGATGGAATTTTCAATTTTTTTGGGGTGGTCATGAATTAAGCTCCTTTTCGCTCTAGGACGCATAGTTTAGGAGATATGAGCAAAACAAGTTTTTCATATAAAAATTTCAATTTTTTCAGGATTTGGATGGAATTTTTAATTCTTTGGGGGTGGTCATGAATTAAGCTCCTTTTCGCTCTAGGACGCATAGTTTAGGAGATATGAGCAAAACAAGTTTTTCATATAAAAATTTCAATTTTTCCATGATTTGGATGGAATTTTCAATTTCTTGAGGGTGGTCATGAATTAAGCTCCTTTTCGCTCTAGGACGCATAGTTTAGGAGATATGAACAAAACAAGTTTTTCATATAAAAATTTCAAATTTTCCATGATTTGGATGGAATTTTCAATTTTTTGAGGGTGGTCATGAATTAAGGTCCTTTTCGCTCTAGGACGCATAGTTTAGGAGATATGAGCAAAACAAGTTTTTCATATAAAAATTTCAATTTTTCCATGATTTGGGTGGAATTTTCAATTTTTTGAGGGTCATGAATTAAGCTCCTTTTCGCTCTAGGACGCATAGTTTAGGAGATATGAGCAAAACAAGTTTTTCATATAAAAATTTCAAATTTTCCATGATTTGGATGGAATTTTCAATTTTTTGAGGGTGGTCATGAATTAAGCTCCATTTCGCTCTAGGACGCATAGTTTAGGAGATATGAGCAAAACAAGTTTTTCATATAAAAATTTCAATTTTTTCAGGATTTGGATGGAATTTTCAATATTTTGGAGGTCGTCATGAATTAAGCTCCTTTTCGCTCTAGGACGCATAGTTTAGGAGATATGAGCAAAACAAGTTATTCATATAAAAATTTCAATTTTTTCAGGATTTGGATGAATTTTCAATTTTTTGAGGGTGGTCATGAATTAACCTCCTTTTCGCTCTAGGACGCATAGTTTAGGAGATATGAGCAAAACAAGTTTTTCATATAAAAATTTCAATTTTTCCATGGTCTGGATGGAATTTTCAATTTTTTGAGGGTGGTCATGAATTAAGCTCCTTTTCGCTCTAGGACGCATAGTTTAGGAGATATGAGCAAAACAAGTTTTTCATATAAAAATTTCAATTTTTTCAGGATTTGGATGGAATTTTCAATATTTTGGAGGTCGTCATGAATTAAGCTCCTTTTCGCTCTAGGACGCATAGTTTAGGAGATATGAGCAAAACAAGTTTTTCATATAAAAATTTCAATTTTTCCATGATTTGGGTGGAATTTTCAATTTTTTGAGGGTGGTAATGAATTAAGCTCCTTTTCGCTCTAGGGCGCATAGTTTAGGAGATATGAGCAAAACAAGTTTTTCATATAAAAATTTCAATTTTTCCATGATTTGGATGGAATTTTCAATTTTTTGAGGGTGGTCATGAATTAAGCTCCTTTTCGCTCTAGGGCGCATAGTTTAGGAGATATGAGCAAAACAAGTTTTTCATATAAAAATTTCAATTTTTCCATGATTTGGATGGAATTTTCAATTTTTTGAGGGTGGTCATGAATTAAGGTCCTTTTCGCTCTAGGACGCATAGTTTAGGAGATATGAGCAAAACAAGTTTTTCATATAAAAATTTCAATTTTGTCAGGATTTGGATGGAATTTTCAATTTTTTGGGGGTGGTCATGAATTAAGCTCCTTTTCGCTCTAGGACGCATAGTTTAGGAAATATGAGCAAAACAAGTTTTTCATATAAAAATTTCAATTTTTCCATGATTTGGGTGGAATTTTCAATTTTTTGAGGGTGGTCATGAATTAAGCTCCTTTTCGCTCTAGGGCGCATAGTTTAGGAGATATGAGCAAAACAAGTTTTTCATATAAAAATTTCAATTTGTTCAGGATTTGAATGGAATTTTCAATTTTTTGGGGGTGGTCATGAATTAAGCTCCTTTTCGCTCTAGGACGCATAGTTTAGGAGATATGAGCAAAACAAGTTTTTCATATAAAAATTTAATTTTTCCATGATCTGGATGGAATTTTCAAATTTTTGAAGGTGGTCATGAATTAAGCTCCTTTTCGCTCTAGGACGCATAGTTTAGGAGATATGAGCAAAACAAGTTTTTCATATAAAAATTTCAATTTTTCCATGATTTGGATGGAATTTTCAATTTTTTGAGGGTGGTCATGAATTAAGCTCCTTTTCGCTCTAGGACGCATAGTTTAGGATATATGAGCAAAACAAGTTTTTCATATAAAAATTTCAATTTTCCCATGATTTGGATGGAATTTCAAATTTTTTGGGGGTGGTCATGAATTAAGCTCCTTTTCGCTCTAGGACGCATAGTTTAGGAGATATGAGCAAAACAAGTTTTTCATATAAAAATTTAAATTTTTTCAGGATTTGGGTGGAATTTTCAATTTTTTGGGGGTGGTCATGAATTAAGCTCCTTTTCGCTCTAGGACGCATGTTTAGGAGATATGAGCAAAACAAGTTTTTCATATAAAAATTTCAATTTTTTCAGGATTTGGATGGAATTTTCAATTTTTTGGGGGTGGTCATGAATTAAGGTCCTTTTCGCTCTAGGACGCATATTTTAGGAGATATGAGCAAAACAAGTTTTTCATATAAAAATTTCAATTTTTCCATGATTTGGATGGACTTTTCAATTTTTTGAGGGTGGTCATGAATTAAGCTCCTTTTCGCTCTAGGACGCATAGTTTAGGAGATATGAGCAAAACAAGTTATTCATATAAAAATTTCAATTTTTTCAGGATTTGGATGGAATTTTCAATTTTGTGAGGGTGGTCATGAATTAACCTCCTTTTCGCTCTAGGACGCATAGTTTAGGAGATATGAGCAAAACAAGTTTTTCATATAAAAATTTCAATTTTTCCATGATTTGGATGGAATTTTCAATTTTTTGGGGGTGGTCATGAATTAAGCTCCTTTTCGCTCTAGGACGCATAGTTCAGGAGATATGAGCAAAACAAGTTATTCATATAAAAATTTAAATTTTTTCAGGATTTGGATGGAATTTTGCAATTTTTTGAGGGTGGTCATGAATTAAGCTCCTTTTCGCTCTAGGACGCATAGTTTAGGAGATATGAGCAAAACAAGTTTTTCATATAAAAATTTAATTTTTTCCATGATTTGGATGGAATTTTCAATTTTTTGAGGGTGGTCATGAATTAAGCTCCTTTTCACTCTAGGACGCATAGTTTAGGAGATATGAGCAAAACAAGTTATTCATATAAAAATTTCAATTTTTCCATGGTCTGGATGGAATTTTCAATTTTTTGAGGGTGGTCATGAATTAAGCTCCTTTTCGCTCTAGGACGCATAGTTTAGGAGATATGAGCAAAACAAGTTTTTCATATAAACATTTCAATTTTTTCAGGATTTGGATGCAATTTTCAATTTTTTGAGGGTGGTCATGAATTAAGGTCCTTTTCGCTCTAGGACGCATAGTTTAGAAGATATGAGCAAAACAAGTTTTTTGATATAAAAATTTCAATTTTTCCATGATTTGGGTGGAATTTCCAATTTTTTGAGGGTGGTCATGAATTAAGCTCCTTTTCGCTCTAGGACGCATAGTTTAGGAGATATGAGCAAAACAAGTTTTTCATATAAAAATTTAAATTTTTCCATGATTTGGATGGAATTTTCAATTTTTTGGGGGTGGTCATGAATTAAGCTCCTTTTCGCTCTAGGACGCATAGTTTAGGAGATATGAGCAAAACAAGTTTTTCATATAAAAATTTCAATTTTTTCAGGATTTGGATGGAATTTTCAATTTTTTGAGGATGGTCATGAATTAAGCTCCTTTTCGCTCTAGGACGCATAGTTTAGGAGATATGAGCAAAACAAGTTTTTCATATAAAAATTTCAATTTTTCCATGATTTGGGTGGAATTTTCAATTTTTCGAGGGTGGTCATGAATTAAGCTCCTTTTCGCTCTAGGGCGCATAGTTTAGGAGATATGATCAAAACAAGTTTTTCATATAAAAATTTCAATTTTTCCATGGTCTGGATGGAATTTTCAATTTTTTGAGGGTGGTCATGAATTAAGCTCCTTTTCGCTCTAGGACGCATAGTTTAGGAGATATGAGCAAAACAAGTTTTTCATATAAAAATTTCAATTTTTTCAGGATTTGGATGGAATTTTCAATATTTTGGAGGTCGTCATGAATTAAGCTCCTTTTCGCTCTAGGACGCATAGTTTAGGAGATATGAGCAAAACAAGTTTTTCATATAAAAATTTCAATTTTTCCATGATTTGGATGGAATTTTCAATTGTTTGAGGGTGGTCATGAATTAAGCTTCTTTTCGCTCTAGGACGCATAGTTTAGGAGATATGAGCAAAACAAGTTTTTCATATAAAAATTTCAATTTTTCCATGACTTGGGTGGAATTTTCAATTTTTTGGAAATGGTCATGAATTAAGCTCCTTTTCGCTCTAGGACGCATAGTTTAGGAGATATGAGCAAAACAAGTTTTTCATATAAAAATTTCAATTTTTCCATGATTTGGGTGGAATTTTCAATTTTTTGAGGGTGGTCATGAATTAAGCTCCTTTTCGCTCTAGGGCGCATAGTTTAGGAGATATGAGCAAAACAAGTTTTTCATATAAAAATTTCAATTTTTCCATGATTTGGATGGAATTTTCAATTTTTTGAGGGTGGTCATGAATTAAGGTCCTTTTCGCTCTAGGACGCATAGTTTAGGAGATATGAGCAAAACAAGTTTTTCATATAAAAATTTCAATTTTTCCATGATTTGGATGGAATTTTCAATTTTTTGAGGGTGGTCATGAATTAAGGTCCTTTTCGCTCTAGGACGCATAGTTTAGGAGATATGAGCAAAACAAGTTTTTCATATAAAAATTTCAATTTTTCCATGATTTGGGTGGAATTTTCAATTTTTTGAGGGTGGTCATGAATTAAGCTCCTTTTCGCTCTAGGGCGCATAGTTTAGGAGATATGAGCAAAACAAGTTTTTCATATAAAAATTTCAATTTGTTCAGGATTTGAATGGAATTTTCAATTTTTTGGGGGTGGTCATGAATTAAGCTCCTTTTCGCTCTAGGACGCATAGTTTAGGAGATATGAGCAAAACAAGTTTTTCATATAAAAATTTAATTTTTCCATGATCTGGATGGAATTTTCAATTTTTTGAGGGTGGTCATGAATTAAGCTCCTTTTCGCTCTAGGACGCATAGTTTAGGAGATATGAGCAAAACAAGCTTTTCATATAAAAATTTCAATTTTCCCATGATTTGGATGGAATTTCAAATTTTTTGGGGGTGGTCATGAATTAAGCTCCTTTTCGCTCTAGGACGCATAGTTTAGGAGATATGAGCACAACAAGTTTTTCATATAAAAATTTCAATTTTTTCAGGATTTGGATGGAATTTTCAATTTTTTGGGGGTGGTCATGAATTAAGCTCCTTTTCGCTCTAGGACGCATAGTTTAGGAGATATGAGCAAAACAAGTTTTTCATATTTTCAATTTTTTTATGGTGGTCATGAATTAAGCTCCTTTTCGCTATAGGACGCATAATTTAGGAGATATGAGCAAAACAAGTTTTTCATATAAAAATTTCAATTTTTCCATGATTTGGATGGAATTTTCAATTTTTTGAGGGTGGTCATGAATTAAGCTCCTTTTCGCTCTAGGACGCATAATTTAGGAGATATGAGCAAAACAAGTTTTTCATATAAAAATTTCAATTTTTTCAGGATTTGGATGGAATTTTCAATTTTTTGGGGGTGGTCATGAATTAAGCTCCTTTTCGCTCTAGGACGCATAGTTTAGGAGATATGAGCAAAACAAGTTATTCATATAAAAATTTCAATTTTTCCATGATTTGGGTGGAATTTTCAATTTTTTTGAGGGTGGTCATGAATTAAGCTCCTTTTCGCTCTAGGGCGCATAGTTTAAGAGATATGAGCAAAACAAGTTTTTCATATAAAAATTTCAATTTTTCCATGATTTGGGTGGAATTTGCAATTTTTTGAGGGTGGTCATGAATTAAGCTCCTTTTCGCTCTAGGACGCATAGTTTAGGAGATATGAGCAAAACAAGTTTGTCATATAAAAATTTCAATTTTTTCAGGATTTGGATGGAATTTTCAATTTTTTGGAGGTCGTCATGAATTAAGCTCCTTTTCGCTCTAGGACGCATAGTTTAGGAGATATGAGCAAAACAAGTTTTTCATATAAAAATTTCAATTTTTCCATGATTTGGGTGGAATTTTCAATTTTTTGAGGGTGGTCATGAATTAAGCTCCTTTTCGCTCTAGGACGCATAGTTTAGGAGATATGAGCAAAACAAGTTTTTCATACAAAAATTTCAATTTTTTCAGGATTTGGATGGAATTTTCAATTTTTTGGGGGTGGTCATGAATTAAGCTCCTTTTCGCTCTAGGACGCATAGTTTAGGAGATATGAGCAAAACAAGTTTTTCATATAAAAATTTCAATTTTTTCAGGATTTGGATGGAATTTTCAATTTTTTTGGGGTGGTCATGAATTAAGCTCCTTTTCGCTCTAGGACGCATAGTTTAGGAGATATGAGCAAAACAAGTTTTTCATATAAAAATTTCAATTTTTTCAGGATTTGGATGGAATTTTTAATTTTTTGGGGGTGGTCATGAATTAAGCTCCTTTTCGCTCTAGGACGCATAGTTTAGGAGATATGAGCAAAACAAGTTTTTCATATAAAAATTTCAATTTTTCCATGATTTGGGTGGAATTTTCAATTTTTTGAGGGTGGTCATGAATTAAGCAAAACAAGTTTTTCATATAAAAATTTCAATTTTTTCAGGATTTGGATGGAATTTTCAATTTTTTGAGGGTGGTCATGAATTAAGCTCCTTTTCGCTCTAGGACGCATAGTTTAGGAGATATGAGCAAAACAAGTTTTTCATATAAAAATTTCAATTTTTTCAGGATTTGGATGGAATTTTCAATTTTTTGAGGGTGGTCATGAATTAAGCTCCTTTTCGCTCTAGGACGCATAGTTTAGGAGATATGAGCACAACAAGTTTTTCATATAAAAATTTCAATTTTTTCAGGATTTGGATGGAATTTTCAATTTTTTGAGGGTGGTCATGAATTAAGCTCCTTTTCGCTCTAGGACGCATAATTTAGGAGATATGAGCAAAACAAGTTTTTCATATAAAAATTTCAATTTTTTCAAAATTTGGATGGAATTTTCAATTTTTTGGGGGTGGTCATGAATTAAGCTCCTTTTCGCTCTAGGACGCATAGTTTAGGAGATATGAGCAAAACAAGTTTTTCATATAAAAATTTCAATTTTTCCATGATTTGGGTGGAATTTTCAATTTTTTGAGGGTGGTCATGAATTAAGCAAAACAAGTTTTTCATATAAAAATTTCAATTTTTTCAGGATTTGGATGGAATTTTCAATTTTTTGAGGGTGGTCATGAATTAAGCTCCTTTTCGCTCTAGGACGCATAGTTTAGGAGATATGAGCAAAACAAGTTTTTCATATAAAAATTTCAATTTTTTCAGGATTTGGATGGAATTTTCAATTTTTTGAGGGTGGTCATGAATTAAGCTCCTTTTCGCTCTAGGACGCATAGTTTAGGAGATATGAGCACAACAAGTTTTTCATATAAAAATTTCAATTTTTTCAGGATTTGGATGGAATTTTCAATTTTTTGAGGGTGGTCATGAATTAAGCTCCTTTTCGCTCTAGGACGCATAATTTAGGAGATATGAGCAAAACAAGTTTTTCATATAAAAATTTCAATTTTTTCAAAATTTGGATGGAATTTTCAATTTTTTGGGGGTGGTCATGAATTAAGCTCCTTTTCGCTCTAGGACGCATAGTTTAGGAGATATGAGCAAAACAAGTTTTTCATATAAAAATTTCAATTTTTCCATGATTTGGGTGGAATTTTCAATTTTTTGAGGGTGGTCATGAATTAAGCAAAACAAGTTTTTCATATAAAAATTTCAATTTTTTCAGGATTTGGATGGAATTTTCAATTTTTTGAGGGTGGTCATGAATTAAGCTCCTTTTCGCTCTAGGACGCATAGTTTAGGAGATATGAGCAAAACAAGTTTTTCATATAAAAATTTCAATTTTTCCATGATTTGGGTGGAATTTTCAATTTTTCGAGGGTGGTCATGAATTAAGCTCCTTTTCGCTCTAGGACGCATAGTTTAGGAGATATGAGCAAAACAAGTTTTTCATATAAAAATTTAATTTTTCCATGATCTGGATGGAATTTTCAAATTTTTTAAGGTGGTCATGAATTAAGCTCCTTTTCGCTCTAGGACGCATAGTTTAGGAGATATGAGCAAAACAAGTTTTTCATATAAAAATTTAATTTTTCCATGATTTGGATGGAATTTTCAATTTTTTGAGGGTGGTCATGAATTAAGCTCCTTTTCGCTCTAGGACGCATAGTTTAGGAGATATGAGCAAAACAAGTTTTTCATATAAAAATTTCAATTTTTCCATGATTTGGATGGAATTTTGCAATTTTTTGAGGGTGGTCATGAATTAAGCTCCTTTTCGCTCTAGGACGCATAGTTTAAGAGATATGCGCAAAACAAGTTTTTCATATAAAAATTTCAATTTTTCCATGATTTGGATGGAATTTTCAATTTTTTGAGGGTGGTCATGAATTAAGCTCCTTTTCGCTCTAGGACGCATAGTTTAGGAGATATGAGCAAAACAAGTTTTTCATATAAAAATTTAAATTTTTTCAAGATTTGGATGGAATTTTCAATTTTTTGGAGGTGGTCATGAATTAAGCTCCTTTTCGCTCTAGGACGCATAGTTTAGGAGATATGAGCAAAACAAGTTTTTCATATAAAAATTTAAATTTTTTCAAGATTTGGATGGAATTTTCAATTTTTTGGAGGTGGTCATGAATTAAGCTCCTTTTCGCTCTAGGACGCATAGTTTAGGAGATATGAGCAAAACAAGTTTTTCATATAAAAATTTCAATTTTTCCATGATTTGGATGGAATTTTCAATTTTTTGGGGGTGGTCATGAATTAAGCTCCTTTTCGCTCTAGGACGTATAGTTTAGGAGATATGAGCAAAACAAGTTTTTCATATAAAAATTTAATTTTTTCCATGATTTGGATGGAATTTTCAATTTTTTGAGGGTGGTCATGAATTAAGCTCCTTTTCGCTCTAGGACGCATAGTTTAGGAGATATGAGCAAAACAAGTTTTTCATATAAAAATTTCAATTTTTTCAAGATTTGGATGGAATTTTCAATTTTTTGGAGGTGGTCATGAATTAAGCTCCTTTTCGCTCTAGGACGCATAGTTTAGGAGATATGAGCAAAACAAGTTTTTCATATAAAAATTTCAATTTTTCCATGATTTGGATGGAATTTTCAATTTTTTGAGGGTGGTCATGAATTAAGCTCCTTTTCGCTCTAGGACGCATAGTTTGGGAGATATGAGCAAAACAAGTTTTTCATATAAAAATTTCAATTTTTCCATGATTTGGATGGAATTTTCAATTTTTTGAGGGTGGTCATGAATTAAGCTCCTTTTCGCTCTAGGACGCATAGTTTAGGAGATATGAACAAAACAAGTTTTTCATATAAAAATTTCAATTTTTCCATGATCTGGAGGGAATTTTCAATTTTTAGGACGCATAGTTTAGGAGATATGAGCAAAACAAGTTTTTCATATAAAAATTTCAATTTTTTCAGGATTTGGGTGGAATTTTCAATTTTTTGGGGGTGGTCATGAATTAAGCTCCTTTTCGCTCTAGGACGCATAGTTTAGGAGATATGAGCAAAACAAGTTTTTCATATAAAAATTTCAATTTTTCCATGATCTGGATGGAATTTTCAAATTTTTGATGGTGGTCATGAATTAAGCTCCTTTTCGCTCTTGGACGCATAGTTTAGGAGATATGAGCAAAACAAGTTTTTCATATAAAAATTTCAATTTTTTCAGGATTTGGATGGAAATTTCAATTTTTTGGGGGAGGTCATGAATTAAGCTACTTTTCGCTCTAGGACGCATAGTTTAGGAGATATGAGCAAAACAAGTTTTTCATATAAAAATTTCAATTTTTCCAGGATTTGGATGGAATTTTCAATTTTTTGGGGGTGGTCATGAATTAAGGTCCTTTTCGCTCTAGGACGCATATTTTAGGAGATATGAGCAAAACAAGTTTTTCATATAAAAATTTAAATTTTTTGAGGGTGGTCATGAATTAACCTCCTTTTCGCTCTAGGACGCATAGTTTAGGAGATATGAGCAAAACAAGTTTTTCATATAAAAATTTCAATTTTTCCATGATTTGGATGGAATTTTCAATTTTTTGGGGGTGGTCATGAATTAAGCTCCTTTTCGCTCTAGGACGCATAGTTTAGGAGATATGAGCAAAACAAGTTTTTCATATAAAAATTTCAATTTTTCCATGATTTGGATGGAATTTTGCAATTTTTTGAGGGTGGTCATGGATTAAGCTCCTTTTCACTCTAGGACGCATAGTTTAGGAGATATGAGCAAAACAAGTTATTCATATAAAAATTTCAATTTTTTCAGGATTTGGATGGAGTTTTCAATTTTTTGAGGGTGGTCTTGAATTAAGCTCCTTTTCGCTCTAGGACGCATAGTTTAGAAGATATGAGCAAAACAAGTTTTTCATATAAAAATTTAAATTTTTCCATGATTTGGATGGAATTTTCAATTTTTTGCGGGTGGTCATGAATTAAGCTCCTTTTCGCTCTAGGACGCATAATTTAGGAGATATGAGCAAAACAAGTTTTTCATATAAAAATTTCAATTTTTTCAGGATTTGGATGGAATTTTCAATTTTTTGGGGGTGGTCATGAATTAAGCTCCTTTTCGCTCTAGGACGCATAGTTTAGGAGATATGAGCAAAACAAGTTTTTCATATAAAAATTTCAATTTTTTCAGGATTTGGATGGAATTTTCAATTTTTTGGGGGTGGTCATGAATTAAGCTCCTTTTCGCTCTAGGACGCATAGTTTAGGAGATATGAGCAAAACAAGTTTTTTATATAAAAATTTAATTTTTTCCATGATTTGGATGGAATTTTCAATTTTTTGAGGGTGGTCATGAATTAAGCTCCGTTTCACTCTAGGACGCATAGTTTAGGAGATATGATCAAAACAAGTTATTCATATAAAAATTTCAATTTTTCCATGATTTGGGTGGAATTTTCAATTTTTTGAGGGTGGTCATGAATTAAGCTCCTTTTCGCTCTAGGGCGCATAGTTTAGGAGATATGAGCAAAACAAGTTTTTCATATAAAAATTTAAATTTTTCCATGATTTGGGTGGAATTTTCAATTTTTTGAGGGTGGTCATGAATTAAGCTCCTTTTCGCTCTAGGACGCATAGTTTAGGAGATATGAGCAAAACAAGTTTGTCATATAAAAATTTCAATTTTTTCAGGAGTTGGATGGAATTTTCAATTTTTTGAGGGTGGTCATGAATTCGCTCTAGTTTAGGAGATATGAGCAAAACAAGTTTTTCATATAAAAATTTCAATTTTTCCATGATTTGGGTGGAATTTTCAATTTTTTGAGGGTGGTCATGAATTAAGCTCCTTTTCGCTCTAGGACGCATAGTTTAGGAGATATGAGCAAAACAAGTTTTTCATATAAAAATTTCAATTTTTTCAGGATTTGGATGGAATTTTCAATATTTTGGAGGTCGTCATGAATTAAGCTCCTTTTCGCTCTAGGACGCATAGTTTAGGAGATATGAGCAAAACAAGTTTTTCATATAAAAATTTCAATTTTTCCATGATTTGGATGGAATTTTCAATTTTTTGAGGGTGGTCATGAATTAAGCTCCTTTTCGCTCTAGGACGCATAGTTTAGGAGATATGAGCAAAACAAGTTTTTCATATAAAAATTTCAATTTTTCCATGATTTGGGTGGAATTTTCAATTTTTTGAGGGTGGTCATGAATTAAGCTCCTTTTCGCTCTAGGGCGCATAGTTTAGGAGATATGAGCAAAACAAGTTTTTCATATAAAAATTTCAATTTTTCCATGATCTGGAGGGAATTTTCAATTTTTTGAGGGTGGTCATGAATTAAGCTCCTTTTCGCTCTAGGACGCATAGTTTAGGAGATATGAACAAAACAAGTTTTTCATATAAAAATTTCAATTTTTCCATGATTTGGATGGAATTTTCAATTTTTTGAGGGTGGTCATGAATTAAGGTCCTTTTCGCTCTAGGACGCATAGTTTAGGAGATATGAGCAAAACAAGTTTTTCATATAAAAATTTCAATTTTTCCATGATTTGGGTGGAATTTTCAATTTTTTGAGGGTGGTCATGAATTAAGCTCCTTTTCGCTCTAGGACGCATAGTTTAGGAGATATGAGCAAAACAAGTTTTTCAGATAAAAATTTCAATTTTTCCATGATTTGGATGGAATTTTCAATTTTTTGAGGGTGGTCATGAATTAAGCTCCTTTTCGCTCTAGGACGCATAGTTTAGGAGATATGAGCAAAAAAAGTTTTTCATATAAAAATTTCAATTTTTTCAAGATTTTGAAGGAATTTTCAATTTTTTGGAGGTGGTCATGAATTAAGCTCCTTTTCGCTCTAGGACGCATAGTTTAGGAGATATGAGCAAAACAAGTTTTTCATATAAAAATTTCAATTTTTCTATGATTTGGATGGAATTTTCAATTTTTTGAGGGTGGTCATGAATTAAGGTCCTTTTCGCTCTAGGACGCATAGTTTAGGAGATATGAGCAAAACAAGTTTTTCATATAAAAATTTCAATTTTTTCAGGATTTGGATGGAATTTTCAATATTTTGGAGGTCGTCATGAATTAAGCTCCTTTTCGCTCTAGGACGCATAGTTTAAGAGATATGCGCAAAACAAGTTTTTCATATAAAAATTTCAATTTTTCCATGATTTGGATGGAATTTTCAATTTTTTGAGGGTGGTCATGAATTAAGCTCCTTTTCGCTCTAGGACGCATAGTTTAGGAGATATGAGCAAAACAAGTTTTTCATATAAAAATTTCAATTTTTCCATGATTTGGGTGGAATTTTCAATTTTTTGAGGGTGGTCATGAATTAAGCTCCTTTTCGCTCTAGGGCGCATAGTTTAGGAGATATGAGCAAAACAAGTTTTTCATATAAAAATTTCAATTTTTCCATGATTTGGATGGAATTTTCAATTTTTTGAGGGTGGTCATGAATTAAGCTCCTTTTCGCTCTAGGACGCATAGTTTAGGAGATATGAGCAAAACAAGTTTTTCAGATAAAAATTTCAATTTTTCCATGATTTGGATGGAATTTTCAATTTTTTGAGGGTGGTCATGAATTAAGCTCCTTTTCGCTCTAGGACGCATAGTTTAGGAGATATGAGCAAAAAAAGTTTTTCATATAAAAATTTCAATTTTTTCAAGATTTTGAAGGAATTTTCAATTTTTTGGAGGTGGTCATGAATTAAGCTCCTTTTCGCTCTAGGACGCATAGTTTAGGAGATATGAGCAAAACAAGTTTTTCAGATAAAAATTTCAATTTTTCCATGATTTGGATGGACTTTTCAATTTTTTGAGGGTGGTCATGAATTAAGCTCCTTTTCGCTCTAGGACGCATAGTTTAGGAGATATGAGCAAAACAAGTTATTCATATAAAAATTTCAATTTTTTCAGGATTTGGATGGAATTTTCAATTTTGTGAGGGTGGTCATGAATTAACCTCCTTTTCGCTCTAGGACGCATAGTTTAGGAGATATGAGCAAAACAAGTTTTTCATATAAAAATTTCAATTTTTCCATGATTTGGATGGAATTTTCAATTTTTTGGGGGTGGTCATGAATTAAGCTCCTTTTCGCTCTAGGACGCATAGTTCAGGAGATATGAGCAAAACAAGTTATTCATATAAAAATTTCAATTTTTTCAGGATTTGGATGGAATTTTGCAATTTTTTGAGGGTGGTCATGAATTAAGCTCCTTTTCGCTCTAGGACGCATAGTTTAGGAGATATGAGCAAAACAAGTTTTTCATATAAAAATTTAATTTTTTCCTTGATTTGGATGGAATTTTCAATTTTTTGAGGGTGGTCATGAATTAAGCTCCTTTTCACTCTAGGACGCATAGTTTAGGAGATATGAGCAAAACAAGTTATTCATATAAAAATTTCAATTTTTCCATGGTCTGGATGGAATTTTCAATTTTTTGAGGGTGGTCATGAATTAAGCTCCTTTTCGCTCTAGGACGCATAGTTTAGGAGATATGAGCAAAACAAGTTTTTCATATAAACATTTCAATTTTTTCAGGATTTGGATGGAATTTTCAATTTTTTGAGGGTGGTCATGAATTAAGGTCCTTTTCGCTCTAGGACGCATAGTTTAGAAGATATGAGCAAAACAAGTTTTTTGATATAAAAATTTCAATTTTTCCATGATTTGGGTGGAATTTCCAATTTTTTGAGGGTGGTCATGAATTAAGCTCCTTTTCGCTCTAGGACGCATAGTTTAGGAGATATGAGCAAAACAAGTTTTTCATATAAAAATTTAAATTTTTCCATGATTTGGATGGAATTTTCAATTTTTTGGGGGTGGTCATGAATTAAGCTCCTTTTCGCTCTAGGACGCATAGTTTAGGAGATATGAGCAAAACAAGTTTTTCATATAAAAATTTCAATTTTTTCAGGATTTGGATGGAATTTTCAATTTTTTGAGGATGGTCATGAATTAAGCTCCTTTTCGCTCTAGGACGCATAGTTTAGGAGATATGAGCAAAACAAGTTTTTCATATAAAAATTTCAATTTTTCCATGATTTGGGTGGAATTTTCAATTTTTCGAGGGTGGTCATGAATTAAGCTCCTTTTCGCTCTAGGGCGCATAGTTTAGGAGATATGATCAAAACAAGTTTTTCATATAAAAATTTCAATTTTTCCATGGTCTGGATGGAATTTTCAATTTTTTGAGGGTGGTCATGAATTAAGCTCCTTTTCGCTCTAGGACGCATAGTTTAGGAGATATGAGCAAAACAAGTTTTTCATATAAAAATTTCAATTTTTTCAGGATTTGGATGGAATTTTCAATATTTTGGAGGTCGTCATGAATTAAGCTCCTTTTCGCTCTAGGACGCATAGTTTAGGAGATATGAGCAAAACAAGTTTTTCATATAAAAATTTCAATTTTTCCATGATTTGGATGGAATTTTCAATTGTTTGAGGGTGGTCATGAATTAAGCTTCTTTTCGCTCTAGGACGCATAGTTTAGGAGATATGAGCAAAACAAGTTTTTCATATAAAAATTTCAATTTTTCCATGACTTGGGTGGAATTTTCAATTTTTTGGAAATGGTCATGAATTAAGCTCCTTTTCGCTCTAGGACGCATAGTTTAGGAGATATGAGCAAAACAAGTTTTTCATATAAAAATTTCAATTTTTCCATGATTTGGGTGGAATTTTCAATTTTTTGAGGGTGGTCATGAATTAAGCTCCTTTTCGCTCTAGGGCGCATAGTTTAGGAGATATGAGCAAAACAAGTTTTTCATATAAAAATTTCAATTTTTCCATGATTTGGATGGAATTTTCAATTTTTTGAGGGTGGTCATGAATTAAGGTCCTTTTCGCTCTAGGACGCATAGTTTAGGAGATATGAGCAAAACAAGTTTTTCATATAAAAATTTCAATTTTTCCATGATTTGGATGGAATTTTCAATTTTTTGAGGGTGGTCATGAATTAAGGTCCTTTTCGCTCTAGGACGCATAGTTTAGGAGATATGAGCAAAACAAGTTTTTCATATAAAAATTTCAATTTTTCCATGATTTGGGTGGAATTTTCAATTTTTTGAGGGTGGTCATGAATTAAGCTCCTTTTCGCTCTAGGGCGCATAGTTTAGGAGATATGAGCAAAACAAGTTTTTCATATAAAAATTTCAATTTGTTCAGGATTTGAATGGAATTTTCAATTTTTTGGGGGTGGTCATGAATTAAGCTCCTTTTCGCTCTAGGACGCATAGTTTAGGAGATATGAGCAAAACAAGTTTTTCATATAAAAATTTAATTTTTCCATGATCTGGATGGAATTTTCAATTTTTTGAGGGTGGTCATGAATTAAGCTCCTTTTCGCTCTAGGACGCATAGTTTAGGAGATATGAGCAAAACAAGCTTTTCATATAAAAATTTCAATTTTCCCATGATTTGGATGGAATTTCAAATTTTTTGGGGGTGGTCATGAATTAAGCTCCTTTTCGCTCTAGGACGCATAGTTTAGGAGATATGAGCACAACAAGTTTTTCATATAAAAATTTCAATTTTTTCAGGATTTGGATGGAATTTTCAATTTTTTGGGGGTGGTCATGAATTAAGCTCCTTTTCGCTCTAGGACGCATAGTTTAGGAGATATGAGCAAAACAAGTTTTTCATATTTTCAATTTTTTTATGGTGGTCATGAATTAAGCTCCTTTTCGCTCTAGGACGCATAATTTAGGAGATATGAGCAAAACAAGTTTTTCATATAAAAATTTCAATTTTTCCATGATTTGGATGGAATTTTCAATTTTTTGAGGGTGGTCATGAATTAAGCTCCTTTTCGCTCTAGGACGCATAATTTAGGAGATATGAGCAAAACAAGTTTTTCATATAAAAATTTCAATTTTTTCAGGATTTGGATGGAATTTTCAATTTTTTGGGGGTGGTCATGAATTAAGCTCCTTTTCGCTCTAGGACGCATAGTTTAGGAGATATGAGCAAAACAAGTTATTCATATAAAAATTTCAATTTTTCCATGATTTGGGTGGAATTTTCAATTTTTTTGAGGGTGGTCATGAATTAAGCTCCTTTTCGCTCTAGGGCGCATAGTTTAAGAGATATGAGCAAAACAAGTTTTTCATATAAAAATTTCAATTTTTCCATGATTTGGGTGGAATTTGCAATTTTTTGAGGGTGGTCATGAATTAAGCTCCTTTTCGCTCTAGGACGCATAGTTTAGGAGATATGAGCAAAACAAGTTTGTCATATAAAAATTTAAATTTTTTCAGGATTTGGATGGAATTTTCAATTTTTTGGAGGTCGTCATGAATTAAGCTCCTTTTCGCTCTAGGACGCATAGTTTAGGAGATATGAGCAAAACAAGTTTTTCATATAAAAATTTCAATTTTTCCATGATTTGGGTGGAATTTTCAATTTTTTGAGGGTGGTCATGAATTAAGCTCCTTTTCGCTCTAGGACGCATAGTTTAGGAGATATGAGCAAAACAAGTTTTTCATACAAAAATTTCAATTTTTTCAGGATTTGGATGGAATTTTCAATTTTTTGGGGGTGGTCATGAATTAAGCTCCTTTTCGCTCTAGGACGCATAGTTTAGGAGATATGAGCAAAACAAGTTTTTCATATAAAAATTTCAATTTTTTCAGGATTTGGATGGAATTTTCAATTTTTTTGGGGTGGTCATGAATTAAGCTCCTTTTCGCTCTAGGACGCATAGTTTAGGAGATATGAGCAAAACAAGTTTTTCATATAAAAATTTCAATTTTTTCAGGATTTGGATGGAATTTTTAATTTTTTGGGGGTGGTCATGAATTAAGCTCCTTTTCGCTCTAGGACGCATAGTTTAGGAGATATGAGCAAAACAAGTTTTTCATATAAAAATTTCAATTTTTCCATGATTTGGGTGGAATTTTCAATTTTTTGAGGGTGGTCATGAATTAAGCAAAACAAGTTTTTCATATAAAAATTTCAATTTTTTCAGGATTTGGATGGAATTTTCAATTTTTTGAGGGTGGTCATGAATTAAGCTCCTTTTCGCTCTAGGACGCATAGTTTAGGAGATATGAGCAAAACAAGTTTTTCATATAAAAATTTCAATTTTTTCAGGATTTGGATGGAATTTTCAATTTTTTGAGGGTGGTCATGAATTAAGCTCCTTTTCGCTCTAGGACGCATAGTTTAGGAGATATGAGCACAACAAGTTTTTCATATAAAAATTTCAATTTTTTCAGGATTTGGATGGAATTTTCAATTTTTTGAGGGTGGTCATGAATTAAGCTCCTTTTCGCTCTAGGACGCATAATTTAGGAGATATGAGCAAAACAAGTTTTTCATATAAAAATTTCAATTTTTTCAAAATTTGGATGGAATTTTCAATTTTTTGGGGGTGGTCATGAATTAAGCTCCTTTTCGCTCTAGGACGCATAGTTTAGGAGATATGAGCAAAACAAGTTTTTCATATAAAAATTTCAATTTTTCCATGATTTGGGTGGAATTTTCAATTTTTTGAGGGTGGTCATGAATTAAGCAAAACAAGTTTTTCATATAAAAATTTCAATTTTTTCAGGATTTGGATGGAGTTTTCAATTTTTTGAGGGTGGTCATGAATTAAGCTCCTTTTCGCTCTAGGACGCATAGTTTAGGAGATATGAGCAAAACAAGTTTTTCATATAAAAATTTCAATTTTTTGAGGATGGTCATGAATTAAGCTCCTTTTCGCTCTAGGACGCATAGTTTAGGAGATATGAGCAAAACAAGTTTTTCATATAAAAATTTCAATTTTTCCATGATTTGGGTGGAATTTTCAATTTTTCGAGGGTGGTCATGAATTAAGCTCCTTTTCGCTCTAGGACGCATAGTTTAGGAGATATGAGCAAAACAAGTTTTTCATATAAAAATTTCAATTTTTCCATGATTTGGGTGGAATTTTCAATTTTTTGAGGGTGGTCATGAATTAAGCTCCTTTTCGCTCTAGGACGCATAGTTTAGGAGATATGAGCAAAACAAGTTTTTCATATAAAAATTTCAATTTTTCCATGATTTGGGTGGAATTTTCAATTTTTTGGGGGTGGTCATGAATTAAGCTCCTTTTCGCTCTAGGACGCATAGTTTAGGAGATATGAGCAAAACAAGTTTTTCATATAAAAATTTAATTTTTCCATGATCTGGATGGAATTTTCAAATTTTTTAAGGTGGTCATGAATTAAGCTCCTTTTCGCTCTAGGACGCATAGTTTAGGAGATATGAGCAAAACAAGTTTTTCATATAAAAATTTCAATTTTTCCATGATTTGGATGGAATTTTCAATTTTTTGAGGGTGGTCATGAATTAAGCTCCTTTTCGCTCTAGGACGCATAGTTTAGGAGATATGAGCAAAACAAGTTTTTCATATAAAAATTTCAATTTTTCCATGATTTGGGTGGAATTTTCAATTTTTTGAGGGTGGTCATGAATTAAGCTCCTTTTCGCTCTAGGACGCATAATTTAGGAGATATGAGCAAAACAAGTTTTTCATATAAAAATTTCAATTTTTCCATGATTTGGATGGAATTTCAAATTTTTTGGGGGTGGTCATGAATTAAGCTCCTTTTCGCTCTAGGACGCATAGTTTAGGAGATATGAGCAAAACAAGTTTTTCATATAAAAATTTCAATTTTTTCAGGATTTGGATGGAATTTTCAATTTTTTGAGGGTGGTCATGAATTAAGCTCCTTTTCGTTCTAGGACGCATAGTTAGAAGATATGAGCAAAACAAGTTTGTCATATAAAAATTTCAATTTTTTGAGGATGGTCATGAATTAAGCTCCTTTTCGCTCTAGGACGCATAGTTTAGGAGATATGAGCAAAACAAGTTTTTCATATAAAAATTTCAATTTTTCCATGATTTGGATGGAATTTCAAATTTTTTGGGGGTGGTCATGAATTAAGCTCCTTTTCGCTCTAGGACGCATAGTTTAGGAGATATGAGCAAAACAAGTTTTTCATATAAAAATTTCAATTTTTTCAGGATTTGGATGGAATTTTCAATTTTTTGAGGGTGGTCATGAATTAAGCTCCTTTTCGCTCTAGGACGCATAGTTAGAAGATATGAGCAAAACAAGTTTGTCATATAAAAATTTCAATTTTTTGAGGATGGTCATGAATTAAGCTCCTTTTCGCTCTAGGACGCATAGTTTAGGAGATATGAGCAAAACAAGTTTTTCATATAAAAATTTCAATTTTTTCAGGATTTGGATGGAATTTTAAATTTTTTGAGGGTGGTCATGAATTAAGCTCCTTTTCGCTCTAGGACGCATAGTTTAGGAGATATGAGCACAACAAGTTTTTCATATAAAAATTTCAATTTTTTCAGGATTTGGATGGAATTTTCAATTTTTTGGGGGTGGTCATGAATTAAGCTCCTTTTCGCTCTAGGACGCATAGTTTAGGAGATATGAGCAAAACAAGTTTTTCATATTTTCAATTTTTTGAGGGTGGTCATGAATTAAGCTCCTTTTCGCTCTAGGACGCATAGTTTAGGAGATATGAGCAAAACAAGTTATTCATATAAAAATTTCAATTTTTCCATGATTTGGATGGAATTTTCAATTTTTTGAGGGTGGTCATGAATTAATCTCCTTTTCGCTCTAGGACGCATAATTTAGGAGATATGAGCAAAACAAGTTTGTCATATAAAAATTTCAATTTTTTCAGGATTTGGATGGAATTTTCAATTTTTTGGAGGTCGTCATGAATTAAGCTCCTTTTCGCTCTAGGACGCATAGTTTAAGAGATATGCGCAAAACAAGTTTTTCATATAAAAATTTCAATTTTTCCATGATTTGGATGGAATTTTCAATTTTTTGAGGGTGGTCATGAATTAAGCTCCTTTTCGCTCTAGGACGCATAGTTTAGGAGATATGAGCAAAACAAGTTTTTCATATAAAAATTTAAATTTTTTCAAGATTTGGATGGAATTTTCAATTTTTTGGAGGTGGTCATGAATTAAGCTCCTTTTCGCTCTAGGACGCATAGTTTAGGAGATATGAGCAAAACAAGTTTTTCATATAAAAATTTAAATTTTTTCAAGATTTGGATGGAATTTTCAATTTTTTGGAGGTGGTCATGAATTAAGCTCCTTTTCGCTCTAGGACGCATAGTTTAGGAGATATGAGCAAAACAAGTTTTTCATATAAAAATTTAAATTTTTTCAAGATTTGGATGGAATTTTCAATTTTTTGGGGGTGGTCATGAATTAAGCTCCTTTTCGCTCTAGGACGTATAGTTTAGGAGATATGAGCAAAACAAGTTTTTCATATAAAAATTTCAATTTTTCCATGATTTGGATGAAATTTTTTGGATTTTTTGGATGGATGGAATTTTAAATTTTTTGGGGGTGGTCATGAATTAAGGTCCTTTTCGCTCTAGGACGCATATTTTAGGAGATATGAGCAAAACAAGTTTTTCATATAAAAATTTCAATTTTTCCATGATTTGGATGGAATTTTCAATTTTTTGAGGGTGGTCATGAATTAAGCTCCTTTTCGCTCTAGAACGCATAGTTTAAGAGATATGAACAAAACAAGTTTTTCATATAATAATTTCAATTTTTCCATGATTTGGATGCAATTTTCAATTTTTTGAGGGTGGTCATGAATTAAGCTCCTTTTCGCTCTAGGACGCATAGTTTAGGAGATATGAGCAAAACAAGTTTTTCATATAAAAATTTCAATTTTTCCATGATTTGGGTGGAATTTTCAATTTTTTGAGGGTGGTCATGAATTAAGCTCCTTTTCGCTCTAGGACGCATAGTTTAGGAGATATGAGCAAAACAAGTTATTCATATAAAAATTTCAATTTTTTCAGGATTTGGATGGAATTTTCAATTTTTTGAGGGTGGTCATGAATTAAGCTCCTTTTCGCTCTAGGACGCATAGTTTAGGAGATATGAGCAAAACAAGTTATTCATATAAAAATTTCAATTTTTTCAGGATTTGGATGGAATTTTCAATTTTTTGAGGGTGGTCATGAATTAAGCTCCTTTTCGCTCTAGGACGCATAGTTAGAAGATATGAGCAAAACAAGTTTTTCATATAAAAATTTAAATTTTTCCATGATTTGGATGGAATTTTCAATTTTTTGAGGGTGGTCATGAATTAAGCTCCTTTTCGCTCTAGGACGCATAATTTAGGAGATATGAGCAAAACAAGTTTGTCATATAAAAATTTCAATTTTTTCAGGATTTGGATGGAATTTTCAATTTTTTGGAGGTGGTCATGAATTAAGCTCCTTTTCGCTCTAGGACGCATAGTTTAGGAGATATGAGCAAAACAAGTTTTTCATATAAAAATTTCAATTTTTCCATGATTTGGATGGAATTTTCAATTTTTTGGGGGTGGTCATGAATTAAGCTCCTTTTCGCTCTAGGACGTATAGTTTAGGAGATATGAGCAAAACAAGTTTTTCATATAAAAATTTCAATTTTTCCATGATTTGGATGAAATTTTTTGGATTTTTTGGATGGATGGAATTTTCAATTTTTTGGAGGTCGTCATGAATTAAGCTCCTTTTCGCTCTAGGACGCATAGTTTAAGAGATATGCGCAAAACAAGTTTTTCATATAAAAATTTCAATTTTTCCATGATTTGGATGGAATTTTCAATTTTTTGAGGGTGGTCATGAATTAAGCTCCTTTTCGCTCTAGGACGCATAGTTTAGGAGATATGAGCAAAACAAGTTTTTCATATAAAAATTTCAATTTTTCCATGATTTGGGTGGAATTTTCAATTTCTTGAGGGTGGTCATGAATTAAGCTCCTTTTCGCTCTAGGACGCATAGTTTAGGAGATATGAGCAAAACAAGTTTTTCATATAAAAATTTCAATTTTTTCAGGATTTGGGTGGAATTTTCAATTTTTTGGGGGTGGTCATGAATTAAGCTCCTTTTCGCTCTAGGACGCATAGTTTAGGAGATATGAGCAAAACAAGTTTTTCATATAAAAATTTCAATTTTTCCATGATCTGGATGGAATTTTCAAATTTTTGATGGTGGTCATGAATTAAGCTCCTTTTCGCTCTTGGACGCATAGTTTAGGAGATATGAGCAAAACAAGTTTTTCATATAAAAATTTCAATTTTTTCAGGATTTGGATGGAAATTTCAATTTTTTGGGGGTGGTCATGAATTAAGCTACTTTTCGCTCTAGGACGCATAGTTTAGGAGATATGAGCAAAACAAGTTTTTCATATAAAAATTTCAATTTTTCCAGGATTTGGATGGAATTTTCAATTTTTTGGGGGTGGTCATGAATTAAGGTCCTTTTCGCTCTAGGACGCATATTTTAGGAGATATGAGCAAAACAAGTTTTTCATATAAAACTTTAAATTTTTTGAGGGTGGTCATGAATTAACCTCCTTTTCGCTCTAGGACGCATAGTTTAGGAGATATGAGCAAAACAAGTTTTTCATATAAAAATTTCAATTTTTCCATGATTTGGATGGAATTTTCAATTTTTTGGGGGTGGTCATGAATTAAGCTCCTTTTCGCTCTAGGACGCATAGTTTAGGAGATATGAGCAAAACAAGTTTTTCATATAAAAATTTCAATTTTTCCATGATTTGGATGGAATTTTGCAATTTTTTGAGGGTGGTCATGAATTAAGCTCCTTTTCGCTCTAGGACGCATAGTTTAAGAGATATGCGCAAAACAAGTTTTTCATATAAAAATTTCAATTTTTCCATGATTTGGATGGAATTTTCAATTTTTTGAGGGTGGTCATGAATTAAGCTCCTTTTCGCTCTAGGACGCATAGTTTAGGAGATATGAGCAAAACAAGTTTTTCATATAAAAATTTAAATTTTTTCAAGATTTGGATGGAATTTTCAATTTTTTGGAGGTGGTCATGAATTAAGCTCCTTTTCGCTCTAGGACGCATAGTTTAGGAGATATGAGCAAAACAAGTTTTTCATATAAAAATTTAAATTTTTTCAAGATTTGGATGGAATTTTCAATTTTTTGGAGGTGGTCATGAATTAAGCTCCTTTTCGCTCTAGGACGCATAGTTTAGGAGATATGAGCAAAACAAGTTTTTCATATAAAAATTTCAATTTTTCCATGATTTGGATGGAATTTTCAATTTTTTGGGGGTGGTCATGAATTAAGCTCCTTTTCGCTCTAGGACGTATAGTTTAGGAGATATGAGCAAAACAAGTTTTTCATATAAAAATTTAATTTTTTCCATGATTTGGATGGAATTTTCAATTTTTTGAGGGTGGTCATGAATTAAGCTCCTTTTCGCTCTAGGACGCATAGTTTAGGAGATATGAGCAAAACAAGTTTTTCATATAAAAATTTCAATTTTTTCAAGATTTGGATGGAATTTTCAATTTTTTGGAGGTGGTCATGAATTAAGCTCCTTTTCGCTCTAGGACGCATAGTTTAGGAGATATGAGCAAAACAAGTTTTTCATATAAAAATTTCAATTTTTCCATGATTTGGATGGAATTTTCAATTTTTTGAGGGTGGTCATGAATTAAGCTCCTTTTCGCTCTAGGACGCATAGTTTAGGAGATATGAGCAAACCAAGTTTTTCATATAAAAATTTCAATTTTTCCATGATCTGGATGGAATTTTCAAATTTTTGAAGGTGGTCATGAATTAAGCTCCTTTTCGCTCTAGGACGCATAGTTTGGGAGATATGAGCAAAACAAGTTTTTCATATAAAAATTTCAATTTTTCCATGATTTGGATGGAATTTTCAATTTTTTGAGGGTGGTCATGAATTAAGCTCCTTTTCGCTCTAGGACGCATAGTTTAGGAGATATGAACAAAACAAGTTTTTCATATAAAAATTTCAATTTTTCCATGATCTGGAGGGAATTTTCAATTTTTTGAGGGTGGTCATGAATTAAGCTCCTTTTCGCTCTAGGACGCATAGTTTAGGAGATATGAGCAAAACAAGTTTTTCATATAAAAATTTCAATTTTTTCAGGATTTGGGTGGAATTTTCAATTTTTTGGGGGTGGTCATGAATTAAGCTCCTTTTCGCTCTAGGACGCATAGTTTAGGAGATATGAGCAAAACAAGTTTTTCATATAAAAATTTCAATTTTTCCATGATCTGGATGGAATTTTCAAATTTTTGATGGTGGTCATGAATTAAGCTCCTTTTCGCTCTTGGACGCATAGTTTAGGAGATATGAGCAAAACAAGTTTTTCATATAAAAATTTCAATTTTTTCAGGATTTGGATGGAAATTTCAATTTTTTGGGGGAGGTCATGAATTAAGCTACTTTTCGCTCTAGGACGCATAGTTTAGGAGATATGAGCAAAACAAGTTTTTCATATAAAAATTTCAATTTTTCCAGGATTTGGATGGAATTTTCAATTTTTTGGGGGTGGTCATGAATTAAGGTCCTTTTCGCTCTAGGACGCATATTTTAGGAGATATGAGCAAAACAAGTTTTTCATATAAAAATTTAAATTTTTTGAGGGTGGTCATGAATTAACCTCCTTTTCGCTCTAGGACGCATAGTTTAGGAGATATGAGCAAAACAAGTTTTTCATATAAAAATTTCAATTTTTCCATGATTTGGATGGAATTTTCAATTTTTTGGGGGTGGTCATGAATTAAGCTCCTTTTCGCTCTAGGACGCATAGTTTAGGAGATATGAGCAAAACAAGTTTTTCATATAAAAATTTCAATTTTTCCATGATTTGGATGGAATTTTGCAATTTTTTGAGGGTGGTCATGGATTAAGCTCCTTTTCACTCTAGGACGCATAGTTTAGGAGATATGAGCAAAACAAGTTATTCATATAAAAATTTCAATTTTTTCAGGATTTGGATGGAGTTTTCAATTTTTTGAGGGTGGTCTTGAATTAAGCTCCTTTTCGCTCTAGGACGCATAGTTTAGAAGATATGAGCAAAACAAGTTTTTCATATAAAAATTTAAATTTTTCCATGATTTGGATGGAATTTTCAATTTTTTGCGGGTGGTCATGAATTAAGCTCCTTTTCGCTCTAGGACGCATAATTTAGGAGATATGAGCAAAACAAGTTTTTCATATAAAAATTTCAATTTTTTCAGGATTTGGATGGAATTTTCAATTTTTTGGGGGTGGTCATGAATTAAGCTCCTTTTCGCTCTAGGACGCATAGTTTAGGAGATATGAGCAAAACAAGTTTTTCATATAAAAATTTCAATTTTTTCAGGATTTGGATGGAATTTTCAATTTTTTGGGGGTGGTCATGAATTAAGCTCCTTTTCGCTCTAGGACGCATAGTTTAGGAGATATGAGCAAAACAAGTTTTTTATATAAAAATTTAATTTTTTCCATGATTTGGATGGAATTTTCAATTTTTTGAGGGTGGTCATGAATTAAGCTCCGTTTCACTCTAGGACGCATAGTTTAGGAGATATGATCAAAACAAGTTATTCATATAAAAATTTATATTTTTCCATGATTTGGGTGGAATTTTCAATTTTTTGAGGGTGGTCATGAATTAAGCTCCTTTTCGCTCTAGGGCGCATAGTTTAGGAGATATGAGCAAAACAAGTTTTTCATATAAAAATTTAAATTTTTCCATGATTTGGGTGGAATTTTCAATTTTTTGAGGGTGGTCATGAATTAAGCTCCTTTTCGCTCTAGGACGCATAGTTTAGGAGATATGAGCAAAACAAGTTTGTCATATAAAAATTTCAATTTTTTCAGGAGTTGGATGGAATTTTCAATTTTTTGAGGGTGGTCATGAATTCGCTCTAGTTTAGGAGATATGAGCAAAACAAGTTTTTCATATAAAAATTTCAATTTTTCCATGATTTGGGTGGAATTTTCAATTTTTTGAGGGTGGTCATGAATTAAGCTCCTTTTCGCTCTAGGACGCATAGTTTAGGAGATATGAGCAAAACAAGTTTTTCATATAAAAATTTCAATTTTTTCAGGATTTGGATGGAATTTTCAATATTTTGGAGGTCGTCATGAATTAAGCTCCTTTTCGCTCTAGGACGCATAGTTTAGGAGATATGAGCAAAACAAGTTTTTCATATAAAAATTTCAATTTTTCCATGATTTGGATGGAATTTTCAATTTTTTGAGGGTGGTCATGAATTAAGCTCCTTTTCGCTCTAGGACGCATAGTTTAGGAGATATGAGCAAAACAAGTTTTTCATATAAAAATTTCAATTTTTCCATGATTTGGGTGGAATTTTCAATTTTTTGAGGGTGGTCATGAATTAAGCTCCTTTTCGCTCTAGGGCGCATAGTTTAGGAGATATGAGCAAAACAAGTTTTTCATATAAAAATTTCAATTTTTTCAAGATTTTGAAGGAATTTTAAATTTTTTGGAGGTGGTCATGAATTAAGCTCCTTTTCGCTCTAGGACGCATAGTTTAGGAGATATGAGCAAAACAAGTTTTTCATATAAAAATTTCAATTTTTTCAGGATTTGGATGGAATTTTCAATATTTTGGAGGTCGTCATGAATTAAGCTCCTTTTCGCTCTAGGACGCATAGTTTAAGAGATATGCGCAAAACAAGTTTTTCATATAAAAATTTCAATTTTTCCATGATTTGGATGGAATTTTCAATTTTTTGAGGGTGGTCATGAATTAAGCTCCTTTTCGCTCTAGGACGCATAGTTTAGGAGATATGAGCAAAACAAGTTTTTCATATAAAAATTTCAATTTTTCCATGATTTGGGTGGAATTTTCAATTTTTTGAGGGTGGTCATGAATTAAGCTCCTTTTCGCTCTAGGGCGCATAGTTTAGGAGATATGAGCAAAACAAGTTTTTCATATAAAAATTTCAATTTTTCCATGATTTGGATGGAATTTTCAATTTTTTGAGGGTGGTCATGAATTAAGCTCCTTTTCGCTCTAGGACGCATAGTTTAGGAGATATGAGCAAAACAAGTTTTTCATATAAAAATTTCAATTTTTCCATGATTTGGGTGGAATTTTCAATTTTTTGAGGGTGGTCATGAATTAAGCTCCTTTTCGCTCTAGGACTCATAGTTTAGGAGATATGAGCAAAACAAGTTTTTCATATAAAAATTTCAATTTTTCCATGATTTGGATGGAATTTTCAATTTTTTGAGGGTGGTCATGAATTAAGCTCCTTTTCGCTCTAGGACGCATAGTTTAGGAGATATGAGCAAAACAAGTTTTTCATATAAAAATTTCAATTTTTCCATGATTTGGGTGGAATTTTCAATTTTTTGAGGGTGGTCATGAATTAAGCTCCTTTTCGCTCTAGGACGCATAGTTTAGGAGATATGAGCAAAACAAGTTTTTCAGATAAAAATTTCAATTTTTTCAAGATTTTGAAGGAATTTTCAATTTTTTGGAGGTGGTCATGAATTAAGCTCCTTTTCGCTCTAGGACGCATAGTTTAGGAGATATGAGCAAAAAAAGTTTTTCATATAAAAATTTCAATTTTTTCAAGATTTTGAAGGAATTTTCAATTTTTTGGAGGTGGTCATGAATTAAGCTCCTTTTCGCTCTAGGACGCATAGTTTAGGAGATATGAGCAAAACAAGTTTTTCATATAAAAATTTCAATTTTTCCATGATTTGGGTGGAATTTTCAATTTTTTGAGGGTGGTCATGAATTAAGCTCCTTTTCGCTCTAGGACGCATAGTTTAGGAGATATGAGCAAAACAAGTTTTTCATATAAAAATTTCAATTTTTCCATGATTTGGGTGGAATTTTCAATTTTTTGAGGGTGGTCATGAATTAAGCTCCTTTTCGCTCTAGGGCGCATAGTTTAGGAGATATGAGCAAAACAAGTTTTTCATATAAAAATTTCAATTTTTCCATGATCTGGAGGGAATTTTCAATTTTTTGAGGGTGGTCATGAATTAAGCTCCTTTTCGCTCTAGGACGCATAGTTTAGGAGATATGAGCAAAACAAGTTTTTCAGATAAAAATTTCAATTTTTCCATGATTTGGATGGAATTTTCAATTTTTTGAGGGTGGTCATGAATTAAGCTCCTTTTCGCTCTAGGACGCATAGTTTAGGAGATATGAGCAAAAAAAGTTTTTCATATAAAAATTTCAATTTTTTCAAGATTTTGAAGGAATTTTCAATTTTTTGGAGGTGGTCATGAATTAAGCTCCTTTTCGCTCTAGGACGCATAGTTTAGGAGATATGAGCAAAACAAGTTTTTCATATAAAAATTTCAATTTTTCTATGATTTGGATGGAATTTTCAATTTTTTGAGGGTGGTCATGAATTAAGGTCCTTTTCGCTCTAGGACGCATAGTTTAGGAGATATGAGCAAAACAAGTTTTTCATATAAAAATTTCAATTTTTTCAGGATTTGGATGGAATTTTCAATATTTTGGAGGTCGTCATGAATTAAGCTCCTTTTCGCTCTAGGACGCATAGTTTAAGAGATATGCGCAAAACAAGTTTTTCATATAAAAATTTCAATTTTTCCATGATTTGGATGGAATTTTCAATTTTTTGAGGGTGGTCATGAATTAAGCTCCTTTTCGCTCTAGGACGCATAGTTTAGGAGATATGAGCAAAACAAGTTTTTCATATAAAAATTTCAATTTTTCCATGATTTGGGTGGAATTTTCAATTTTTTGAGGGTGGTCATGAATTAAGCTCCTTTTCGCTCTAGGGCGCATAGTTTAGGAGATATGAGCAAAACAAGTTTTTCATATAAAAATTTCAATTTTTCCATGATTTGGATGGAATTTTCAATTTTTTGAGGGTGGTCATGAATTAAGCTCCTTTTCGCTCTAGGACGCATAGTTTAGGAGATATGAGCAAAACAAGTTTTTCATATAAAAATTTCAATTTTTCCATGATTTGGGTGGAATTTTCAATTTTTTGAGGGTGGTCATGAATTAAGCTCCTTTTCGCTCTAGGACTCATAGTTTAGGAGATATGAGCAAAACAAGTTTTTCATATAAAAATTTCAATTTTTCCATGATTTGGATGGAATTTTCAATTTTTTGAGGGTGGTCATGAATTAAGCTCCTTTTCGCTCTAGGACGCATAGTTTAGGAGATATGAGCAAAACAAGTTTTTCATATAAAAATTTCAATTTTTCCATGATTTGGGTGGAATTTTCAATTTTTTGAGGGTGGTCATGAATTGAGCTCCTTTTCGCTCTAGGACGCATAGTTTAGGAGATATGAGCAAAACAAGTTTTTCAGATAAAAATTTCAATTTTTCCATGATTTGGATGGAATTTTCAATTTTTTGAGGGTGGTCATGAATTAATCTCCTTTTCGCTCTAGGACGCATAGTTTAGGAGATATGAGCAAAAAAAGTTTTTCATATAAAAATTTCAATTTTTTCAAGATTTTGAAGGAATTTTCAATTTTTTGGAGGTGGTCATGAATTAAGCTCCTTTTCGCTCTAGGACGCATAGTTTAGGAGATATGAGCAAAACAAGTTTTTCAGATAAAAATTTCAATTTTTCCATGATTTGGATGGAATTTTCAATTTTTTGAGGGTGGTCATGAATTAAGCTCCTTTTCGCTCTAGGACGCATAGTTTAGGAGATATGAGCAAAAAAAGTTTTTCATATAAAAATTTCAATTTTTTCAAGATTTTGAAGGAATTTTCAATTTTTTGGAGGTGGTCATGAATTAAGCTCCTTTTCGCTCTAGGACGCATAGTTTAGGAGATATGAGCAAAACAAGTTTTTCATATAAAAATTTCAATTTTTCCATGATTTGGGTGGAATTTTCAATTTTTTGAGGGTGGTCATGAATTAAGCTCCTTTTCGCTCTAGGACGCATAGTTTAGGAGATATGAGCAAAACAAGTTTTTCATATAAAAATTTCAATTTTTCCATGATTTGGGTGGAATTTTCAATTTTTTGAGGGTGGTCATGAATTAAGCTCCTTTTCGCTCTAGGACTCATAGTTTAGGAGATATGAGCAAAACAAGTTTTTCATATAAAAATTTCAATTTTTCCATGATTTGGATGGAATTTTCAATTTTTTGAGGGTGGTCATGAATTAAGCTCCTTTTCGCTCTAGGACGCATAGTTTAGGAGATATGAGCAAAACAAGTTTTTCATATAAAAATTTCAATTTTTCCATGATTTGGGTGGAATTTTCAATTTTTTGAGGGTGGTCATGAATTAAGCTCCTTTTCGCTCTAGGACGCATAGTTTAGGAGATATGAGCAAAACAAGTTTTTCAGATAAAAATTTCAATTTTTTCAAGATTTTGAAGGAATTTTCAATTTTTTGAGGGTGGTCATGAATTAAGCTCCTTTTCGCTCTAGGACGCATAGTTTAGGAGATATGAGCAAAAAAAGTTTTTCATATAAAAATTTCAATTTTTTCAAGATTTTGAAGGAATTTTCAATTTTTTGGAGGTGGTCATGAATTAAGCTCCTTTTCGCTCTAGGACGCATAGTTTAGGAGATATGAGCAAAACAAGTTTTTCATATAAAAATTTCAATTTTTCCATGATTTGGGTGGAATTTTCAATTTTTTGAGGGTGGTCATGAATTAAGCTCCTTTTCGCTCTAGGACGCATAGTTTAGGAGATATGAGCAAAACAAGTTTTTCAGATAAAAATTTCAATTTTTCCATGATTTGGATGGAATTTTCAATTTTTTGAGGGTGGTCATGAATTAAGCTCCTTTTCGCTCTAGGACGCATAGTTTAGGAGATATGAGCAAAAAAAGTTTTTCATATAAAAATTTCAATTTTTTCAAGATTTTGAAGGAATTTTCAATTTTTTGGAGGTGGTCATGAATTAAGCTCCTTTTCGCTCTAGGACGCATAGTTTAGGAGATATGAGCAAAACAAGTTTTTCATATAAAAATTTCAATTTTTCCATGATTTGGGTGGAATTTTCAATTTTTTGAGGGTGGTCATGAATTAAGCTCCTTTTCGCTCTAGGACGCATAGTTTAGGAGATATGAGCAAAACAAGTTTTTCATATAAAAATTTCAATTTTTCCATGATTTGGGTGGAATTTTCAATTTTTTGAGGGTGGTCATGAATTAAGCTCCTTTTCGCTCTAGGACTCATAGTTTAGGAGATATGAGCAAAACAAGTTTTTCATATAAAAATTTCAATTTTTCCATGATTTGGATGGAATTTTCAATTTTTTGAGGGTGGTCATGAATTAAGCTCCTTTTCGCTCTAGGACGCATAGTTTAGGAGATATGAGCAAAACAAGTTTTTCATATAAAAATTTCAATTTTTCCATGATTTGGGTGGAATTTTCAATTTTTTGAGGGTGGTCATGAATTAAGCTCCTTTTCGCTCTAGGACGCATAGTTTAGGAGATATGAGCAAAACAAGTTTTTCAGATAAAAATTTCAATTTTTCCATGATTTGGATGGAATTTTCAATTTTTTGAGGGTGGTCATGAATTAAGCTCCTTTTCGCTCTAGGACGCATAGTTTAGGAGATATGAGCAAAAAAAGTTTTTCATATAAAAATTTCAATTTTTTCAAGATTTTGAAGGAATTTTCAATTTTTTGGAGGTGGTCATGAATTAAGCTCCTTTTCGCTCTAGGACGCATAGTTTAGGAGATATGAGCAAAACAAGTTTTTCATATAAAAATTTCAATTTTTCCATGATTTGGGTGGAATTTTCAATTTTTTGAGGGTGGTCATGAATTAAGCTCCTTTTCGCTCTAGGACGCATAGTTTAGGAGATATGAGCAAAACAAGTTTTTCATATAAAAATTTCAATTTTTCCATGATTTGGGTGGAATTTTCAATTTTTTGAGGGTGGTCATGAATTAAGCTCCTTTTCGCTCTAGGGCGCATAGTTTAGGAGATATGAGCAAAACAAGTTTTTCATATAAAAATTTCAATTTTTCCATGATCTGGAGGGAATTTTCAATTTTTTGAGGGTGGTCATGAATTAAGCTCCTTTTCGCTCTAGGACGCATAGTTTAGGAGATATGAACAAAACAAGTTTTTCATATAAAAATTTCAATTTTTCCATGATTTGGATGGAATTTTCAATTTTTTGAGGGTGGTTATGAATTAAGGTCCTTTTCGCTCTAGGACGCATAGTTTAGGAGATATGAGCAAAACAAGTTTTTCATATAAAAATTTCAATTTTTCCATGATTTGGGTGGAATTTTCAATTTTTTGAGGGTGGTCATGAATTAAGCTCCTTTTCGCTCTAGGACGCATAGTTTAGGAGATATGAGCAAAACAAGTTTTTCAGATAAAAATTTCAATTTTTCCATGATTTGGATGGAATTTTAAATTTTTTGAGGGTGGTCATGAATTAAGCTCCTTTTCGCTCTAGGACGCATAGTTTAGGAGATATGAGCAAAAAAAGTTTTTCATATAAAAATTTCAATTTTTTCAAGATTTTGAAGGAATTTTCAATTTTTTGGAGGTGGTCATGAATTAAGCTCCTTTTCGCTCTAGGACGCATAGTTTAGGAGATATGAGCAAAACAAGTTTTTCATATAAAAATTTCAATTTTTCTATGATTTGGATGGAATTTTCAATTTTTTGAGGGTGGTCATGAATTAAGGTCCTTTTCGCTCTAGGACGCATAGTTTAGGAGATATGAGCAAAACAAGTTTTTCATATAAAAATTTCAATTTTTTCAGGATTTGGATGGAATTTTCAATATTTTGGAGGTCGTCATGAATTAAGCTCCTTTTCGCTCTAGGACGCATAGTTTAAGAGATATGCGCAAAACAAGTTTTTCATATAAAAATTTCAATTTTTCCATGATTTGGATGGAATTTTCAATTTTTTGAGGGTGGTCATGAATTAAGCTCCTTTTCGCTCTAGGACGCATAGTTTAGGAGATATGAGCAAAACAAGTTTTTCATATAAAAATTTCAATTTTTCCATGATTTGGGTGGAATTTTCAATTTTTTGAGGGTGGTCATGAATTAAGCTCCTTTTCGCTCTAGGGCGCATAGTTTAGGAGATATGAGCAAAACAAGTTTTTCATATAAAAATTTCAATTTTTCCATGATTTGGATGGAATTTTCAATTTTTTGAGGGTGGTCATGAATTAAGCTCCTTTTCGCTCTAGGACGCATAGTTTAGGAGATATGAGCAAAACAAGTTTTTCATATAAAAATTTCAATTTTTCCATGATTTGGGTGGAATTTTCAATTTTTTGAGGGTGGTCATGAATTAAGCTCCTTTTCGCTCTAGGACTCATAGTTTAGGAGATATGAGCAAAACAAGTTTTTCATATAAAAATTTCAATTTTTCCATGATTTGGATGGAATTTTCAATTTTTTGAGGGTGGTCATGAATTAAGCTCCTTTTCGCTCTAGGACGCATAGTTTAGGAGATATGAGCAAAAAAAGTTTTTCATATAAAAATTTCAATTTTTTCAAGATTTTGAAGGAATTTTCAATTTTTTGGAGGTGGTCATGAATTAAGCTCCTTTTCGCTCTAGGACGCATAGTTTAGGAGATATGAGCAAAACAAGTTTTTCATATAAAAATTTCAATTTTTCCATGATTTGGGTGGAATTTTCAATTTTTTGAGGGTGGTCATGAATTAAGCTCCTTTTCGCTCTAGGACGCATAGTTTAGGAGATATGAGCAAAACAAGTTTTTCAGATAAAAATTTCAATTTTTCCATGATTTGGATGGAATTTTCAATTTTTTGAGGGTGGTCATGAATTAAGCTCCTTTTCGCTCTAGGACGCATAGTTTAGGAGATATGAGCAAAAAAAGTTTTTCATATAAAAATTTCAATTTTTTCAAGATTTTGAAGGAATTTTCAATTTTTTGGAGGTGGTCATGAATTAAGCTCCTTTTCGCTCTAGGACGCATAGTTTAGGAGATATGAGCAAAACAAGTTTTTCATATAAAAATTTCAATTTTTCCATGATTTGGGTGGAATTTTCAATTTTTTGAGGGTGGTCATGAATTAAGCTCCTTTTCGCTCTAGGACGCATAGTTTAGGAGATATGAGCAAAACAAGTTTTTCATATAAAAATTTCAATTTTTCCATGATTTGGGTGGAATTTTCAATTTTTTGAGGGTGGTCATGAATTAAGCTCCTTTTCGCTCTAGGACTCATAGTTTAGGAGATATGAGCAAAACAAGTTTTTCATATAAAAATTTCAATTTTTCCATGATTTGGATGGAATTTTCAATTTTTTGAGGGTGGTCATGAATTAAGCTCCTTTTCGCTCTAGGACGCATAGTTTAGGAGATATGAGCAAAACAAGTTTTTCATATAAAAATTTCAATTTTTCCATGATTTGGGTGGAATTTTCAATTTTTTGAGGGTGGTCATGAATTAAGCTCCTTTTCGCTCTAGGACGCATAGTTTAGGAGATATGAGCAAAACAAGTTTTTCAGATAAAAATTTCAATTTTTTCAAGATTTTGAAGGAATTTTCAATTTTTTGAGGGTGGTCATGAATTAAGCTCCTTTTCGCTCTAGGACGCATAGTTTAGGAGATATGAGCAAAAAAAGTTTTTCATATAAAAATTTCAATTTTTTCAAGATTTTGAAGGAATTTTCAATTTTTTGGAGGTGGTCATGAATTAAGCTCCTTTTCGCTCTAGGACGCATAGTTTAGGAGATATGAGCAAAACAAGTTTTTCATATAAAAATTTCAATTTTTCCATGATTTGGGTGGAATTTTCAATTTTTTGAGGGTGGTCATGAATTAAGCTCCTTTTCGCTCTAGGACGCATAGTTTAGGAGATATGAGCAAAACAAGTTTTTCAGATAAAAATTTCAATTTTTCCATGATTTGGATGGAATTTTCAATTTTTTGAGGGTGGTCATGAATTAAGCTCCTTTTCGCTCTAGGACGCATAGTTTAGGAGATATGAGCAAAAAAAGTTTTTCATATAAAAATTTCAATTTTTTCAAGATTTTGAAGGAATTTTCAATTTTTTGGAGGTGGTCATGAATTAAGCTCCTTTTCGCTCTAGGACGCATAGTTTAGGAGATATGAGCAAAACAAGTTTTTCATATAAAAATTTCAATTTTTCCATGATTTGGGTGGAATTTTCAATTTTTTGAGGGTGGTCATGAATTAAGCTCCTTTTCGCTCTAGGACGCATAGTTTAGGAGATATGAGCAAAACAAGTTTTTCATATAAAAATTTCAATTTTTCCATGATTTGGGTGGAATTTTCAATTTTTTGAGGGTGGTCATGAATTAAGCTCCTTTTCGCTCTAGGACTCATAGTTTAGGAGATATGAGCAAAACAAGTTTTTCATATAAAAATTTCAATTTTTCCATGATTTGGATGGAATTTTCAATTTTTTGAGGGTGGTCATGAATTAAGCTCCTTTTCGCTCTAGGACGCATAGTTTAGGAGATATGAGCAAAACAAGTTTTTCATATAAAAATTTCAATTTTTCCATGATTTGGGTGGAATTTTCAATTTTTTGAGGGTGGTCATGAATTAAGCTCCTTTTCGCTCTAGGACGCATAGTTTAGGAGATATGAGCAAAACAAGTTTTTCAGATAAAAATTTCAATTTTTCCATGATTTGGATGGAATTTTCAATTTTTTGAGGGTGGTCATGAATTAAGCTCCTTTTCGCTCTAGGACGCATAGTTTAGGAGATATGAGCAAAAAAAGTTTTTCATATAAAAATTTCAATTTTTTCAAGATTTTGAAGGAATTTTCAATTTTTTGGAGGTGGTCATGAATTAAGCTCCTTTTCGCTCTAGGACGCATAGTTTAGGAGATATGAGCAAAACAAGTTTTTCATATAAAAATTTCAATTTTTCCATGATTTGGATGGAATTTTCAATTTTTTGAGGGTGGTCATGAATTAAGCTCCTTTTCGCTCTAGGACGCATAGTTTAGGAGATATGAGCAAAACAAGTTTTTCATATAAAAATTTCAATTTTTCCATGATTTGGGTGGAATTTTCAATTTTTTGAGGGTGGTCATGAATTAAGCTCCTTTTCGCTCTAGGGCGCATAGTTTAGGAGATATGAGCAAAACAAGTTTTTCATATAAAAATTTCAATTTTTCCATGATCTGGAGGGAATTTTCAATTTTTTGAGGGTGGTCATGAATTAAGCTCCTTTTCGCTCTAGGACGCATAGTTTAGGAGATATGAACAAAACAAGTTTTTCATATAAAAATTTCAATTTTTCCATGATTTGGATGGAATTTTCAATTTTTTGAGGGTGGTCATGAATTAAGGTCCTTTTCGCTCTAGGACGCATAGTTTAGGAGATATGAGCAAAACAAGTTTTTCATATAAAAATTTCAATTTTTCCATGATTTGGGTGGAATTTTCAATTTTTTGAGGGTGGTCATGAATTAAGCTCCTTTTCGCTCTAGGACGCATAGTTTAGGAGATATGAGCAAAACAAGTTTTTCAGATAAAAATTTCAATTTTTCCATGATTTGGATGGAATTTTCAATTTTTTGAGGGTGGTCATGAATTAAGCTCCTTTTCGCTCTAGGACGCATAGTTTAGGAGATATGAGCAAAAAAAGTTTTTCATATAAAAATTTCAATTTTTTCAAGATTTTGAAGGAATTTTCAATTTTTTGGAGGTGGTCATGAATTAAGCTCCTTTTCGCTCTAGGACGCATAGTTTAGGAGATATGAGCAAAACAAGTTTTTCATATAAAAATTTCAATTTTTCTATGATTTGGATGGAATTTTCAATTTTTTGAGGGTGGTCATGAATTAAGGTCCTTTTCGCTCTAGGACGCATAGTTTAGGAGATATGAGCAAAACAAGTTTTTCATATAAAAATTTCAATTTTTTCAGGATTTGGATGGAATTTTCAATATTTTGGAGGTCGTCATGAATTAAGCTCCTTTTCGCTCTAGGACGCATAGTTTAAGAGATATGCGCAAAACAAGTTTTTCATATAAAAATTTCAATTTTTCCATGATTTGGATGGAATTTTCAATTTTTTGAGGGTGGTCATGAATTAAGCTCCTTTTCGCTCTAGGACGCATAGTTTAGGAGATATGAGCAAAACAAGTTTTTCATATAAAAATTTCAATTTTTCCATGATTTGGGTGGAATTTTCAATTTTTTGAGGGTGGTCATGAATTAAGCTCCTTTTCGCTCTAGGGCGCATAGTTTAGGAGATATGAGCAAAACAAGTTTTTCATATAAAAATTTCAATTTTTCCATGATTTGGATGGAATTTTCAATTTTTTGAGGGTGGTCATGAATTAAGCTCCTTTTCGCTCTAGGACGCATAGTTTAGGAGATATGAGCAAAACAAGTTTTTCATATAAAAATTTCAATTTTTCCATGATTTGTTGGAATTTTCAATTTTTTGAGGGTGGTCATGAATTAAGCTCCTTTTCGCTCTAGGGCGCATAGTTTAGGAGATATGAGCAAAACAAGTTTTTCA
Organism: Haematobia irritans; assembly: GCF_050003625.1. Classification (NCBI taxonomy): domain Eukaryota; kingdom Metazoa; phylum Arthropoda; class Insecta; order Diptera; family Muscidae; genus Haematobia; species Haematobia irritans. The sequence goes on along the minus strand of NC_134397.1, from coordinate 205,577,869 downwards.
TATAAAAATTTCAATTTTTCCATGATTTGGATGGAATTTTCAATTTTTTGAGGGTGGTCATGAATTAAGCTCCTTTTCGCTCTAGGACGCATAGTTTAGGAGATATGAGCAAAACAAGTTTTTCATATAAAAATTTCAATTTTTCCATGATTTGGGTGGAATTTTCAATTTTTTGAGGGTGGTCATGAATTAAGCTCCTTTTCGCTCAAGGACTCATAGTTTAGGAGATATGAGCAAAACAAGTTTTTCATATAAAAATTTCAATTTTTCCATGATTTGGATGGAATTTTCAATTTTTTGAGGGTGGTCATGAATTAAGCTCCTTTTCGCTCTAGGACGCATAGTTTAGGAGATATGAGCAAAACAAGTTTTTCATATAAAAATTTCAATTTTTCCATGATTTGGGTGGAATTTTCAATTTTTTGAGGGTGGTCATGAATTAAGCTCCTTTTCGCTCTAGGACGCATAGTTTAGGAGATATGAGCAAAACAAGTTTTTCAGATAAAAATTTCAATTTTTCCATGATTTGGATGGAATTTTCAATTTTTTGAGGGTGGTCATGAATTAAGCTCCTTTTCGCTCTAGGACGCATAGTTTAGGAGATATGAGCAAAAAAAGTTTTTCATATAAAAATTTCAATTTTTTCAAGATTTTGAAGGAATTTTCAATTTTTTGGAGGTGGTCATGAATTAAGCTCCTTTTCGCTCTAGGACGCATAGTTTAGGAGATATGAGCAAAACAAGTTTTTCATATAAAAATTTCAATTTTTCCATGATTTGGGTGGAATTTTCAATTTTTTGAGGGTGGTCATGAATTAAGCTCCTTTTCGCTCTAGGACGCATAGTTTAGGAGATATGAGCAAAACAAGTTTTTCAGATAAAAATTTCAATTTTTCCATGATTTGGATGGAATTTTCAATTTTTTGAGGGTGGTCATGAATTAAGCTCCTTTTCGCTCTAGGACGCATAGTTTAGGAGATATGAGCAAAAAAAGTTTTTCATATAAAAATTTCAATTTTTTCAAGATTTTGAAGGAATTTTCAATTTTTTGGAGGTGGTCATGAATTAAGCTCCTTTTCGCTCTAGGACGCATAGTTTAGGAGATATGAGCAAAACTAGTTTTTCATATAAAAATTTCAATTTTTCCATGATTTGGGTGGAATTTTCAATTTTTTGAGGGTGGTCATGAATTAAGCTCCTTTTCGCTCTAGGACGCATAGTTTAGGAGATATGAGCAAAACAAGTTTTTCAGATAAAAATTTCAATTTTTCCATGATTTGGATGGAATTTTCAATTTTTTGAGGGTGGTCATGAATTAAGCTCCTTTTCGCTCTAGGACGCATAGTTTAGGAGATATGAGCAAAAAAAGTTTTTCATATAAAAATTTCAATTTTTTCAAGATTTTGAAGGAATTTTCAATTTTTTGGAGGTGGTCATGAATTAAGCTCCTTTTCGCTCTAGGACGCATAGTTTAGGAGATATGAGCAAAACAAGTTTTTCATATAAAAATTTCAATTTTTCCATGATTTGGGTGGAATTTTCAATTTTTTGAGGGTGGTCATGAATTAAGCTCCTTTTCGCTCTAGGACGCATAGTTTAGGAGATATGAGCAAAACAAGTTTTTCATATAAAAATTTCAATTTTTCCATGATCTGGAGGGAATTTTCAATTTTTTGAGGGTGGTCATGAATTAAGCTCCTTTTCGCTCTAGGACGCATAGTTTAGGAGATATGAACAAAACAAGTTTTTCATATAAAAATTTCAATTTTTCCATGATTTGGATGGAATTTTCAATTTTTTGAGGGTGGTCATGAATTAAGGTCCTTTTCGCTCTAGGACGCATAGTTTAGGAGATATGAGCAAAACAAGTTTTTCATATAAAAATTTCAATTTTTCCATGATTTGGGTGGAATTTTCAATTTTTTGAGGGTGGTCATGAATTAAGCTCCTTTTCGCTCTAGGACGCATAGTTTAGGAGATATGAGCAAAACAAGTTTTTCATATAAAAATTTCAATTTTTCCATGATTTGGGTGGAATTTTCAATTGTTTGAGGGTGGTCATGAATTAAGCTCCTTTTCGCTCTAGGACGCATAGTTTAGGAGATATGAGCAAAACAAGTTTTTCAGATAAAAATTTCAATTTTTCCATGATCTGGATGGAATTTTCAAATTTTTGAAGGTGGTCATGAATTAAGCTCCTTTTCGCTCTAGGACGCATAGTTTGGGGGATATGAGCAAAACAAGTTTTTCATATAAAAATTTCAATTTTTCCATGATTTGGATGGAATTTTCAATTTTTTGAGGGTGGTCATGAATTAAGCTCCTTTTCGCTCTAGGACGCATAGTTTAGGAGATATGAACAAAACAAGTTTTTCATATAAAAATTTCAATTTTTCCATGATTTGGATGGAATTTTCAGTTTTTGGAGGGTGGTCATGAATTAAGCTCCTTTTCGCTCTAGGACGCATAGTTTAGGAGATATGAGCAAAAAAAGTTTTTCATATAAAAATTTCAATTTTTTCAAGATTTTGAAGGAATTTTCAATTTTTTGGAGGTGGTCATGAATTAAGCTCCTTTTCGCTCTAGGACGCATAGTTTAAGAGATATGCGCAAAACAAGTTTTTCATATAAAAATTTCAATTTTTCCATGATTTGGATGGAATTTTCAATTTTTTGAGGGTGGTCATGAATTAAGCTCCTTTTCGCTCTAGGACGCATAGTTTAGGAGATATGAGCAAAACAAGTTTTTCATATAAAAATTTCAATTTTTTCAGGATTTGGATGGAATTTTCAATATTTTGGAGGTCGTCATGAATTAAGCTCCTTTTCGCTCTAGGACGCATAGTTTAAGAGATATGCGCAAAACAAGTTTTTCATATAAAAATTTCAATTTTTCCATGATTTGGATGGAATTTTCAATTTTTTGAGGGTGGTCATGAATTAAGCTCCTTTTCGCTCTAGGACGCATAGTTTAGGAGATATGAGCAAAACAAGTTTTTCATATAAAAATTTCAATTTTTCCATGATTTGGGTGGAATTTTCAATTTTTTGAGGGTGGTCATGAATTAAGCTCCTTTTCGCTCTAGGACTCATAGTTTAGGAGATATGAGCAAAACAAGTTTTTCATATAAAAATTTCAATTTTTCCATGATTTGGATGGAATTTTCAATTTTTTGAGGGTGGTCATGAATTAAGCTCCTTTTCGCTCTAGGACGCATAGTTTAGGAGATATGAGCAAAACAAGTTTTTCATATAAAAATTTCAATTTTTCCATGATTTGGGTGGAATTTTCAATTTTTTGAGGGTGGTCATGAATTAAGCTCCTTTTCGCTCTAGGACGCATAGTTTAGGAGATATGAGCAAAACAAGTTTTTCATATAAAAATTTCAATTTTTCCATGATTTGGGTGGAATTTTCAATTGTTTGAGGGTGGTCATGAATTAAGCTCCTTTTCGCTCTAGGACGCATAGTTTAGGAGATATGAGCAAAACAAGTTTTTCAGATAAAAATTTCAATTTTTCCATGATCTGGATGGAATTTTCAAATTTTTGAAGGTGGTCATGAATTAAGCTCCTTTTCGCTCTAGGACGCATAGTTTGGGGGATATGAGCAAAACAAGTTTTTCATATAAAAATTTCAATTTTTCCATGATTTGGATGGAATTTTCAATTTTTTGAGGGTGGTCATGAATTAAGCTCCTTTTCGCTCTAGGACGCATAGTTTAGGAGATATGAACAAAACAAGTTTTTCATATAAAAATTTCAATTTTTCCATGATTTGGATGGAATTTTCAGTTTTTGGAGGGTGGTCATGAATTAAGCTCCTTTTCGCTCTAGGACGCATAGTTTAGGAGATATGAGCAAAAAAAGTTTTTCATATAAAAATTTCAATTTTTTCAAGATTTTGAAGGAATTTTCAATTTTTTGGAGGTGGTCATGAATTAAGCTCCTTTTCGCTCTAGGACGCATAGTTTAAGAGATATGCGCAAAACAAGTTTTTCATATAAAAATTTCAATTTTTCCATGATTTGGATGGAATTTTCAATTTTTTGAGGGTGGTCATGAATTAAGCTCCTTTTCGCTCTAGGACGCATAGTTTAGGAGATATGAGCAAAACAAGTTTTTCATATAAAAATTTCAATTTTTCCATGATTTGGATGGAATTTTCAATTTTTTGAGGGTGGTCATGAATTAAGCTCCTTTTCGCTCTAGGACGCATAGTTTAGGAGATATGAGCAAAACAAGTTTTTCATATAAAAATTTCAATTTTTTCAGGATTTGGATGGAATTTTCAATTTTTTGGAGGTCGTCATGAATTAAGCTCCTTTTCGCTCTAGGACGCATAGTTTAAGAGATATGCGCAAAACAAGTTTTTCATATAAAAATTTCAATTTTTCCATGATTTGGATGGAATTTTCAATTTTTTGAGGGTGGTCATGAATTAAGCTCCTTTTCGCTCTAGGACGCATAGTTTAGGAGATATGAGCAAAACAAGTTTTTCATATAAAAATTTCAATTTTTCCATGATTTGGGTGGAATTTTCAATTTTTTGAGGGTGGTCATGAATTAAGCTCCTTTTCGCTCTAGGACTCATAGTTTAGGAGATATGAGCAAAACAAGTTTTTCATATAAAAATTTCAATTTTTCCATGATTTGGATGGAATTTTCAATTTTTTGAGGGTGGTCATGAATTAAGCTCCTTTTCGCTCTAGGACGCATAGTTTAGGAGATATGAGCAAAACAAGTTTTTCATATAAAAATTTCAATTTTTCCATGATTTGGGTGGAATTTTCAATTTTTTGAGGGTGGTCATGAATTAAGCTCCTTTTCGCTCTAGGACGCATAGTTTAGGAGATATGAGCAAAACAAGTTTTTCAGATAAAAATTTCAATTTTTCCATGATTTGGATGGAATTTTCAATTTTTTTGAGGGTGGTCATGAATTAAGCTCCTTTTCGCTCTAGGACGCATAGTTTAGGAGATATGAGCAAAAAAAGTTTTTCATATAAAAATTTCAATTTTTTCAAGATTTTGAAGGAATTTTCAATTTTTTGGAGGTGGTCATGAATTAAGCTCCTTTTCGCTCTAGGACGCATAGTTTAGGAGATATGAGCAAAACAAGTTTTTCATATAAAAATTTCAATTTTTCTATGATTTGGATGGAATTTTCAATTTTTTGAGGGTGGTCATGAATTAAGGTCCTTTTCGCTCTAGGACGCATAGTTTAGGAGATATGAGCAAAACAAGTTTTTCATATAAAAATTTCAATTTTTTCAGGATTTGGATGGAATTTTCAATATTTTGGAGGTCGTCATGAATTAAGCTCCTTTTCGCTCTAGGACGCATAGTTTAAGAGATATGCGCAAAACAAGTTTTTCATATAAAAATTTCAATTTTTCCATGATTTGGATGGAATTTTCAATTTTTTGAGGGTGGTCATGAATTAAGCTCCTTTTCGCTCTAGGACGCATAGTTTAGGAGATATGAGCAAAACAAGTTTTTCATATAAAAATTTCAATTTTTCCATGATTTGGGTGGAATTTTCAATTTTTTGAGGGTGGTCATGAATTAAGCTCCTTTTCGCTCTAGGGCGCATAGTTTAGGAGATATGAGCAAAACAAGTTTTTCATATAAAAATTTCAATTTTTCCATGATTTGGATGGAATTTTCAATTTTTTGAGGGTGGTCATGAATTAAGCTCCTTTTCGCTCTAGGACGCATAGTTTAGGAGATATGAGCAAAACAAGTTTTTCATATAAAAATTTCAATTTTTCCATGATTTGGGTGGAATTTTCAATTTTTTGAGGGTGGTCATGAATTAAGCTCCTTTTCGCTCTAGGACTCATAGTTTAGGAGATATGAGCAAAACAAGTTTTTCATATAAAAATTTCAATTTTTCCATGATTTGGATGGAATTTTCAATTTTTTGAGGGTGGTCATGAATTAAGCTCCTTTTCGCTCTAGGACGCATAGTTTAGGAGATATGAGCAAAACAAGTTTTTCATATAAAAATTTCAATTTTTCCATGATTTGGGTGGAATTTTCAATTTTTTGAGGGTGGTCATGAATTAAGCTCCTTTTCGCTCTAGGACGCATAGTTTAGGAGATATGAGCAAAACAAGTTTTTCAGATAAAAATTTCAATTTTTCCATGATTTGGATGGAATTTTCAATTTTTTGAGGGTGGTCATGAATTAAGCTCCTTTTCGCTCTAGGACGCATAGTTTAGGAGATATGAGCAAAAAAAGTTTTTCATATAAAAATTTCAATTTTTTCAAGATTTTGAAGGAATTTTCAATTTTTTGGAGGTGGTCATGAATTAAGCTCCTTTTCGCTCTAGGACGCATAGTTTAGGAGATATGAGCAAAACAAGTTTTTCATATAAAAATTTCAATTTTTCCATGATTTGGGTGGAATTTTCAATTTTTTGAGGGTGGTCATGAATTAAGCTCCTTTTCGCTCTAGGGCGCATAGTTTAGGAGATATGAGCAAAACAAGTTTTTCATATAAAAATTTCAATTTTTCCATGATCTGGAGGGAATTTTCAATTTTTTGAGGGTGGTCATGAATTAAGCTCCTTTTCGCTCTAGGACGCATAGTTTAGGAGATATGAACAAAACAAGTTTTTCATATAAAAATTTCAATTTTTCCATGATTTGGATGGAATTTTCAATTTTTTGAGGGTGGTCATGAATTAAGGTCCTTTTCGCTCTAGGACGCATAGTTTAGGAGATATGAGCAAAACAAGTTTTTCATATAAAAATTTCAATTTTTCCATGATTTGGGTGGAATTTTCAATTTTTTGAGGGTGGTCATGAATTAAGCTCCTTTTCGCTCTAGGACGCATAGTTTAGGAGATATGAGCAAAACAAGTTTTTCAGATAAAAATTTCAATTTTTCCATGATTTGGATGGAATTTTCAATTTTTTGAGGGTGGTCATGAATTAAGCTCCTTTTCGCTCTAGGACGCATAGTTTAGGAGATATGAGCAAAAAAGTTTTTCATATAAAAATTTCAATTTTTTCAAGATTTTGAAGGAATTTTCAATTTTTTGGAGGTGGTCATGAATTAAGCTCCTTTTCGCTCTAGGACGCATAGTTTAGGAGATATGAGCAAAACAAGTTTTTCATATAAAAATTTCAATTTTTCTATGATTTGGATGGAATTTTCAATTTTTTGAGGGTGGTCATGAATTAAGGTCCTTTTCGCTCTAGGACGCATAGTTTAGGAGATATGAGCAAAACAAGTTTTTCATATAAAAATTTCAATTTTTTCAGGATTTGGATGGAATTTTCAATATTTTGGAGGTCGTCATGAATTAAGCTCCTTTTCGCTCTAGGACGCATAGTTTAAGAGATATGCGCAAAACAAGTTTTTCATATAAAAATTTCAATTTTTCCATGATTTGGATGGAATTTTCAATTTTTTGAGGGTGGTCATGAATTAAGCTCCTTTTCGCTCTAGGACGCATAGTTTAGGAGATATGAGCAAAACAAGTTTTTCATATAAAAATTTCAATTTTTCCATGATTTGGGTGGAATTTTCAATTTTTTGAGGGTGGTCATGAATTAAGCTCCTTTTCGCTCTAGGGCGCATAGTTTAGGAGATATGAGCAAAACAAGTTTTTCATATAAAAATTTCAATTTTTCCATGATTTGGATGGAATTTTCAATTTTTTGAGGGTGGTCATGAATTAAGCTCCTTTTCGCTCTAGGACGCATAGTTTAGGAGATATGAGCAAAACAAGTTTTTCATATAAAAATTTCAATTTTTCCATGATTTGGGTGGAATTTTCAATTTTTTGAGGGTGGTCATGAATTAAGCTCCTTTTCGCTCTAGGACTCATAGTTTAGGAGATATGAGCAAAACAAGTTTTTCATATAAAAATTTCAATTTTTCCATGATTTGGATGGAATTTTCAATTTTTTGAGGGTGGTCATGAATTAAGCTCCTTTTCGCTCTAGGACGCATAGTTTAGGAGATATGAGCAAAACAAGTTTTTCATATAAAAATTTCAATTTTTCCATGATTTGGGTGGAATTTTCAATTTTTTGAGGGTGGTCATGAATTAAGCTCCTTTTCGCTCTAGGACGCATAGTTTAGGAGATATGAGCAAAACAAGTTTTTCAGATAAAAATTTCAATTTTTCCATGATTTGGATGGAATTTTCAATTTTTTGAGGGTGGTCATGAATTAAGCTCCTTTTCGCTCTAGGACGCATAGTTTAGGAGATATGAGCAAAAAAAGTTTTTCATATAAAAATTTCAATTTTTTCAAGATTTTGAAGGAATTTTCAATTTTTTGGAGGTGGTCATGAATTAAGCTCCTTTTCGCTCTAGGACGCATAGTTTAGGAGATATGAGCAAAACAAGTTTTTCATATAAAAATTTCAATTTTTCCATGATTTGGGTGGAATTTTCAATTTTTTGAGGGTGGTCATGAATTAAGCTCCTTTTCGCTCTAGGACGCATAGTTTAGGAGATATGAGCAAAACAAGTTTTTCATATAAAAATTTCAATTTTTCCATGATTTGGGTGGAATTTTCAATTTTTTGAGGGTGGTCATGAATTAAGCTCCTTTTCGCTCTAGGGCGCATAGTTTAGGAGATATGAGCAAAACAAGTTTTTCATATAAAAATTTCAATTTTTCCATGATCTGGAGGGAATTTTCAATTTTTTGAGGGTGGTCATGAATTAAGCTCCTTTTCGCTCTAGGACGCATAGTTTAGGAGATATGAGCAAAACAAGTTTTTCATATAAAAATTTCAATTTTTCCATGATTTGGGTGGAATTTTCAATTTTTTGAGGGTGGTCATGAATTAAGCTCCTTTTCGCTCTAGGACGCATAGTTTAGGAGATATGAGCAAAACAAGTTTTTCAGATAAAAATTTCAATTTTTCCATGATTTGGATGGAATTTTCAATTTTTTGAGGGTGGTCATGAATTAAGCTCCTTTTCGCTCTAGGACGCATAGTTTAGGAGATATGAGCAAAAAAGTTTTTCATATAAAAATTTCAATTTTTTCAAGATTTTGAAGGAATTTTCAATTTTTTGGAGGTGGTCATGAATTAAGCTCCTTTTCGCTCTAGGACGCATAGTTTAGGAGATATGAGCAAAACAAGTTTTTCATATAAAAATTTCAATTTTTCTATGATTTGGATGGAATTTTCAATTTTTTGAGGGTGGTCATGAATTAAGGTCCTTTTCGCTCTAGGACGCATAGTTTAGGAGATATGAGCAAAACAAGTTTTTCATATAAAAATTTCAATTTTTTCAGGATTTGGATGGAATTTTCAATATTTTGGAGGTCGTCATGAATTAAGCTCCTTTTCGCTCTAGGACGCATAGTTTAAGAGATATGCGCAAAACAAGTTTTTCATATAAAAATTTCAATTTTTCCATGATTTGGATGGAATTTTCAATTTTTTGAGGGTGGTCATGAATTAAGCTCCTTTTCGCTCTAGGACGCATAGTTTAGGAGATATGAGCAAAACAAGTTTTTCATATAAAAATTTCAATTTTTCCATGATTTGGGTGGAATTTTCAATTTTTTGAGGGTGGTCATGAATTAAGCTCCTTTTCGCTCTAGGGCGCATAGTTTAGGAGATATGAGCAAAACAAGTTTTTCATATAAAAATTTCAATTTTTCCATGATTTGGATGGAATTTTCAATTTTGTGAGGGTGGTCATGAATTAAGCTCCTTTTCGCTCTAGGACGCATAGTTTAGGAGATATGAGCAAAACAAGTTTTTCATATAAAAATTTCAATTTTTCCATGATTTGGATGGAATTTTCAATTTTTTGAGGGTGGTCATGAATTAAGCTCCTTTTCGCTCTAGGACGCATAGTTTAGGAGATATGAGCAAAACAAGTTTTTCATATAAAAATTTCAATTTTTCCATGATTTGGGTGGAATTTTCAATTTTTTGAGGGTGGTCATGAATTAAGCTCCTTTTCGCTCTAGGACTCATAGTTTAGGAGATATGAGCAAAACAAGTTTTTCATATAAAAATTTCAATTTTTCCATGATTTGGGTGGAATTTTCAATTTTTTGAGGGTGGTCATGAATTAAGCTCCTTTTCGCTCTAGGGCGCATAGTTTAGGAGATATGAGCAAAACAAGTTTTTCATATAAAAATTTCAATTTTTCCATGATCTGGAGGGAATTTTCAATTTTTTGAGGGTGGTCATGAATTAAGCTCCTTTTCGCTCTAGGACGCATAGTTTAGGAGATATGAACAAAACAAGTTTTTCATATAAAAATTTCAATTTTTTCAAGATTTTGAAAGAATTTTCAATTTTTTGGAGGTGGTCATGAATTAAGCTCCTTTTCGCTCTAGGACGCATAGTTTAGGAGATATGAGCAAAACAAGTTTTTCATATACAAATTTCAATTTTTCTATGATTTGGATGGAATTTTCAATTTTTTGAGGGTGGTCATGAATTAAGGTCCTTTTCGCTCTAGGACGCATAGTTTAGGAGATATGAGCAAAACAAGTTTTTCATATAAAAATTTCAATTTTTTCAGGATTTGGATGGAATTTTCAATATTTTGGAGGTCGTCATGAATTAAGCTCCTTTTCGCTCTAGGACGCATAGTTTAAGAGATATGCGCAAAACAAGTTTTTCATATAAAAATTTCAATTTTTCCATGATTTGGATGGAATTTTCAATTTTTTGAGGGTGGTCATGAATTAAGCTCCTTTTCGCTCTAGGACGCATAGTTTAGGAGATATGAGCAAAACAAGTTTTTCATATAAAAATTTCAATTTTTCCATGATTTGGGTGGAATTTTCAATTTTTTGAGGGTGGTCATGAATTAAGCTCCTTTTCGCTCTAGGGCGCATAGTTTAGGAGATATGAGCAAAACAAGTTTTTCATATAAAAATTTCAATTTTTCCATGATTTGGATGGAATTTTCAATTTTTTGAGGGTGGTCATGAATTAAGCTCCTTTTCGCTCTAGGACGCATAGTTTAGGAGATATGAGCAAAACAAGTTTTTCATATAAAAATTTCAATTTTTCCATGATTTGGGTGGAATTTTCAATTTTTTGAGGGTGGTCATGAATTAAGCTCCTTTTCGCTCTAGGACTCATAGTTTAGGAGATATGAGCAAAACAAGTTTTTCATATAAAAATTTCAATTTTTCCATGATTTGGATGGAATTTTCAATTTTTTGAGGGTGGTCATGAATTAAGCTCCTTTTCGCTCTAGGACGCATAGTTTAGGAGATATGAGCAAAACAAGTTTTTCATATAAAAATTTCAATTTTTCCATGATTTGGGTGGAATTTTCAATTTTTTGAGGGTGGTCATGAATTAAGCTCCTTTTCGCTCTAGGACGCATAGTTTAGGAGATATGAGCAAAACAAGTTTTTCAGATAAAAATTTCAATTTTTCCATGATTTGGATGGAATTTTCAATTTTTTGAGGGTGGTCATGAATTAAGCTCCTTTTCGCTCTAGGACGCATAGTTTAGGAGATATGAGCAAAAAAAGTTTTTCATATAAAAATTTCAATTTTTTCAAGATTTTGAAGGAATTTTCAATTTTTTGGAGGTGGTCATGAATTAAGCTCCTTTTCGCTCTAGGACGCATAGTTTAGGAGATATGAGCAAAACAAGTTTTTCATATAAAAATTTCAATTTTTCTATGATTTGGATGGAATTTTCAATTTTTTGAGGGTGGTCATGAATTAAGGTCCTTTTCGCTCTAGGACGCATAGTTTAGGAGATATGAGCAAAACAAGTTTTTCATATAAAAATTTCAATTTTTTCAGGATTTGGATGGAATTTTCAATATTTTGGAGGTCGTCATGAATTAAGCTCCTTTTCGCTCTAGGACGCATAGTTTAAGAGATATGCGCAAAACAAGTTTTTCATATAAAAATTTCAATTTTTCCATGATTTGGATGGAATTTTCAATTTTTTGAGGGTGGTCATGAATTAAGCTCCTTTTCGCTCTAGGACGCATAGTTTAGGAGATATGAGCAAAACAAGTTTTTCATATAAAAATTTCAATTTTTCCATGATTTGGGTGGAATTTTCAATTTTTTGAGGGTGGTCATGAATTAAGCTCCTTTTCGCTCTAGGGCGCATAGTTTAGGAGATATGAGCAAAACAAGTTTTTCATATAAAAATTTCAATTTTTCCATGATTTGGATGGAATTTTCAATTTTTTGAGGGTGGTCATGAATTAAGCTCCTTTTCGCTCTAGGACGCATAGTTTAGGAGATATGAGCAAAACAAGTTTTTCATATAAAAATTTCAATTTTTCCATGATTTGGGTGGAATTTTCAATTTTTTGAGGGTGGTCATGAATTAAGCTCCTTTTCGCTCTAGGACTCATAGTTTAGGAGATATGAGCAAAACAAGTTTTTCATATAAAAATTTCAATTTTTCCATGATTTGGGTGGAATTTTCAATTTTTTGAGGGTGGTCATGAATTAAGCTCCTTTTCGCTCTAGGGCGCATAGTTTAGGAGATATGAGCAAAACAAGTTTTTCATATAAAAATTTCAATTTTTCCATGATTTGGGTGGAATTTTCAATTTTTTGAGGGTGGTCATGAATTAAGCTCCTTTTCGCTCTAGGGCGCATAGTTTAGGAGATATGAGCAAAACAAGTTTTTCATATAAAAATTTCAATTTTTCCATGATCTGGAGGGAATTTTCAATTTTTTGAGGGTGGTCATGAATTAAGCTCCTTTTCGCTCTAGGACGCATAGTTTAGGAGATATGAACAAAACAAGTTTTTCATATAAAAATTTCAATTTTTCCATGATTTGGATGGAATTTTCAATTTTTTGAGGGTGGTCATGAATTAAGGTCCTTTTCGCTCTAGGACGCATAGTTTAGGAGATATGAGCAAAACAAGTTTTTCATATAAAAATTTCAATTTTTCCATGATTTGGGTGGAATTTTCAATTTTTTGAGGGTGGTCATGAATTAAGCTCCTTTTCGCTCTAGGACGCATAGTTTAGGAGATATGAGCAAAACAAGTTTTTCAGATAAAAATTTCAATTTTTCCATGATTTGGATGGAATTTTCAATTTTTTGAGGGTGGTCATGAATTAAGCTCCTTTTCGCTCTAGGACGCATAGTTTAGGAGATATGAGCAAAAAAAGTTTTTCATATAAAAATTTCAATTTTTTCAAGATTTTGAAGGAATTTTCAATTTTTTGGAGGTGGTCATGAATTAAGCTCCTTTTCGCTCTAGGACGCATAGTTTAGGAGATATGAGCAAAACAAGTTTTTCATATAAAAATTTCAATTTTTCTATGATTTGGATGGAATTTTCAATTTTTTGAGGGTGGTCATGAATTAAGGTCCTTTTCGCTCTAGGACGCATAGTTTAGGAGATATGAGCAAAACAAGTTTTTCATATAAAAATTTCAATTTTTTCAGGATTTGGATGGAATTTTCAATATTTTGGAGGTCGTCATGAATTAAGCTCCTTTTCGCTCTAGGACGCATAGTTTAAGAGATATGCGCAAAACAAGTTTTTCATATAAAAATTTCAATTTTTCCATGATTTGGATGGAATTTTCAATTTTTTGAGGGTGGTCATGAATTAAGCTCCTTTTCGCTCTAGGACGCATAGTTTAGGAGATATGAGCAAAACAAGTTTTTCATATAAAAATTTCAATTTTTCCATGATTTGGGTGGAATTTTCAATTTTTTGAGGGTGGTCATGAATTAAGCTCCTTTTCGCTCTAGGGCGCATAGTTTAGGAGATATGAGCAAAACAAGTTTTTCATATAAAAATTTCAATTTTTCCATGATTTGGATGGAATTTTCAATTTTTTGAGGGTGGTCATGAATTAAGCTCCTTTTCGCTCTAGGACGCATAGTTTAGGAGATATGAGCAAAACAAGTTTTTCATATAAAAATTTCAATTTTTCCATGATTTGGGTGGAATTTTCAATTTTTTGAGGGTGGTCATGAATTAAGCTCCTTTTCGCTCTAGGACGCATAGTTTAGGAGATATGAGCAAAACAAGTTTTTCAGATAAAAATTTCAATTTTTCCATGATTTGGACGGAATTTTCAATTTTTTGAGGGTGGTCATGAATTAAGCTCCTTTTCGCTCTAGGACGCATAGTTTAGGAGATATGAGCAAAAAAAGTTTTTCATATAAAAATTTCAATTTTTTCAAGATTTTGAAGGAATTTTCAATTTTTTGGAGGTGGTCATGAATTAAGCTCCTTTTCGCTCTAGGACGCATAGTTTAGGAGATATGAGCAAAACAAGTTTTTCATATAAAAATTTCAATTTTTCTATGATTTGGATGGAATTTTCAATTTTTTGAGGGTGGTCATGAATTAAGGTCCTTTTCGCTCTAGGACGCATAGTTTAGGAGATATGAGCAAAACAAGTTTTTCATATAAAAATTTCAATTTTTTCAGGATTTGGATGGAATTTTCAATATTTTGGAGGTCGTCATGAATTAAGCTCCTTTTCGCTCTAGGACGCATAGTTTAAGAGATATGCGCAAAACAAGTTTTTCATATAAAAATTTCAATTTTTCCATGATTTGGATGGAATTTTCAATTTTTTGAGGGTGGTCATGAATTAAGCTCCTTTTCGCTCTAGGACGCATAGTTTAGGAGATATGAGCAAAACAAGTTTTTCATATAAAAATTTCAATTTTTCCATGATTTGGGTGGAATTTTCAATTTTTTGAGGGTGGTCATGAATTAAGCTCCTTTTCGCTCTAGGGCGCATAGTTTAGGAGATATGAGCAAAACAAGTTTTTCATATAAAAATTTCAATTTTTCCATGATTTGGGTGGAATTTTCAATTTTTTGAGGGTGGTCATGAATTAAGCTCCTTTTCGCTCTAGGACGCATAGTTTAGGAGATATGAGCAAAACAAGTTTTTCATATAAAAATTTCAATTTTTCCATGATTTGGGTGGAATTTTCAATTTTTTGAGGGTGGTCATGAATTAAGCTCCTTTTCGCTCTAGGACGCATAGTTTAGGAGATATGAGCAAAACAAGTTTTTCAGATAAAAATTTCAATTTTTCCATGATTTGGATGGAATTTTCAATTTTTTGAGGGTGGTCATGAATTAAGCTCCTTTTCGCTCTAGGACGCATAGTTTAGGAGATATGAGCAAAAAAAGTTTTTCATATAAAAATTTCAATTTTTTCAAGATTTTGAAGGAATTTTCAATTTTTTGGAGGTGGTCATGAATTAAGCTCCTTTTCGCTCTAGGACGCATAGTTTAGGAGATATGAGCAAAACAAGTTTTTCATATAAAAATTTCAATTTTTCCATGATTTGGGTGGAATTTTCAATTTTTTGAGGGTGGTCATGAATTAAGCTCCTTTTCGCTCTAGGACGCATAGTTTAGGAGATATGAGCAAAACAAGTTTTTCATATAAAAATTTCAATTTTTCCATGATTTGGGTGGAATTTTCAATTTTTTGAGGGTGGTCATGAATTAAGCTCCTTTTCGCTCTAGGGCGCATAGTTTAGGAGATATGAGCAAAACAAGTTTTTCATATAAAAATTTCAATTTTTCCATGATCTGGAGGGAATTTTCAATTTTTTGAGGGTGGTCATGAATTAAGCTCCTTTTCGCTCTAGGACGCATAGTTTAGGAGATATGAACAAAACAAGTTTTTCATATAAAAATTTCAATTTTTCCATGATTTGGATGGAATTTTCAATTTTTTGAGGGTGGTCATGAATTAAGGTCCTTTTCGCTCTAGGACGCATAGTTTAGGAGATATGAGCAAAACAAGTTTTTCATATAAAAATTTCAATTTTTCCATGATTTGGGTGGAATTTTCAATTTTTTGAGGGTGGTCATGAATTAAGCTCCTTTTCGCTCTAGGACGCATAGTTTAGGAGATATGAGCAAAACAAGTTTTTCAGATAAAAATTTCAATTTTTCCATGATTTGGATGGAATTTTCAATTTTTTGAGGGTGGTCATGAATTAAGCTCCTTTTCGCTCTAGGACGCATAGTTTAGGAGATATGAGCAAAAAAGTTTTTCATATAAAAATTTCATTTTTTTCAAGATTTTGAAGGAATTTTCAATTTTTTGGAGGTGGTCATGAATTAAGCTCCTTTTCGCTCTAGGACGCATAGTTTAGGAGATATGAGCAAAACAAGTTTTTCATATAAAAATTTCAATTTTTCTATGATTTGGATGGAATTTTCAATTTTTTGAGGGTGGTCATGAATTAAGGTCCTTTTCGCTCTAGGACGCATAGTTTAGGAGATATGAGCAAAACAAGTTTTTCATATAAAAATTTCAATTTTTTCAGGATTTGGATGGAATTTTCAATATTTTGGAGGTCGTCATGAATTAAGCTCCTTTTCGCTCTAGGACGCATAGTTTAAGAGATATGCGCAAAACAAGTTTTTCATATAAAAATTTCAATTTTTCCATGATTTGGATGGAATTTTCAATTTTTTGAGGGTGGTCATGAATTAAGCTCCTTTTCGCTCTAGGACGCATAGTTTAGGAGATATGAGCAAAACAAGTTTTTCATATAAAAATTTCAATTTTTCCATGATTTGGGTGGAATTTTCAATTTTTTGAGGGTGGTCATGAATTAAGCTCCTTTTCGCTCTAGGGCGCATAGTTTAGGAGATATGAGCAAAACAAGTTTTTCATATAAAAATTTCAATTTTTCCATGATTTGGATGGAATTTTCAATTTTTTGAGGGTGGTCATGAATTAAGCTCCTTTTCGCTCTAGGACGCATAGTTTAGGAGATATGAGCAAAACAAGTTTTTCATATAAAAATTTCAATTTTTCCATGATTTGGGTGGAATTTTCAATTTTTTGAGGGTGGTCATGAATTAAGCTCCTTTTCGCTCTAGGGCGCATAGTTTAGGAGATATGAGCAAAACAAGTTTTTCATATAAAAATTTCAATTTTTCTATGATTTGGGTGGAATTTTCAATTTTTTGAGGGTGGTCATGAATTAAGCTCCTTTTCGCTCTAGGACTCATAGTTTAGGAGATATGAGCAAAACAAGTTTTTCATATAAAAATTTAAATTTTTCCATGATTTGGATGGAATTTTCAATTTTTTGAGGGTGGTCATGAATTAAGCTCCTTTTCGCTCTAGGACGCATAGTTTAGGAGATATGAGCAAAACAAGTTTTTCATATAAAAATTTCAATTTTTCCATGATTTGGGTGGAATTTTCAATTTTTTGAGGGTGGTCATGAATTAAGCTCCTTTTCGCTCTAGGACGCATAGTTTAGGAGATATGAGCAAAACAAGTTTTTCAGATAAAAATTTCAATTTTTCCATGATTTGGATGGAATTTTCAATTTTTTGAGGGTGGTCATGAATTAAGCTCCTTTTCGCTCTAGGACGCATAGTTTAGGAGATATGAGCAAAAAAAGTTTTTCATATAAAAATTTCAATTTTTCTATGATTTGGATGGAATTTTCAATTTTTTGAGGGTGGTCATGAATTAAGGTCCTTTTCGCTCTAGGACGCATAGTTTAGGAGATATGAGCAAAACAAGTTTTTCATATAAAAATTTCAATTTTTCTATGATTTGGATGGAATTTTCAATTTTTTGAGGGTGGTCATGAATTAAGGTCCTTTTCGCTCTAGGACGCATAGTTTAGGAGATATGAGCAAAACAAGTTTTTCATATAAAAATTTAAATTTTTTCAGGATTTGGATGGAATTTTCAATATTTTGGAGGTCGTCATGAATTAAGCTCCTTTTCGCTCTAGGACGCATAGTTTAAGAGATATGCGCAAAACAAGTTTTTCATATAAAAATTTCAATTTTTCCATGATTTGGATGGAATTTTCAATTTTTTGAGGGTGGTCATGAATTAAGCTCCTTTTCGCTCTAGGACGCATAGTTTAGGAGATATGAGCAAAACAAGTTTTTCATATAAAAATTTCAATTTTTCCATGATTTGGGTGGAATTTTCAATTTTTTGAGGGTGGTCATGAATTAAGCTCCTTTTCGCTCTAGGGCGCATAGTTTAGGAGATATGAGCAAAACAAGTTTTTCATATAAAAATTTCAATTTTTCCATGATTTGGATGGAATTTTCAATTTTTTGAGGGTGGTCATGAATTAAGCTCCTTTTCGCTCTAGGACGCATAGTTTAGGAGATATGAGCAAAACAAGTTTTTCATATAAAAATTTCAATTTTTCCATGATTTGGGTGGAATTTTCAATTTTTTGAGGGTGGTCATGAATTAAGCTCCTTTTCGCTCTAGGACTCATAGTTTAGGAGATATGAGCAAAACAAGTTTTTCATATAAAAATTTCAATTTTTCCATGATTTGGGTGGAATTTTCAATTTTTTGAGGGTGGTCATGAATTAAGCTCCTTTTCGCTCTAGGGCGCATAGTTTAGGAGATATGAGCAAAACAAGTTTTTCATATAAAAATTTCAATTTTTCCATGATCTGGAGGGAATTTTCAATTTTTTGAGGGTGGTCATGAATTAAGCTCCTTTTCGCTCTAGGACGCATAGTTTAGGAGATATGAACAAAACAAGTTTTTCATATAAAAATTTCAATTTTTCCATGATTTGGATGGAATTTTCAATTTTTTGAGGGTGGTCATGAATTAAGGTCCTTTTCGCTCTAGGACGCATAGTTTAGGAGATATGAGCAAAACAAGTTTTTCATATAAAAATTTCAATTTTTCCATGATTTGGGTGGAATTTTCAATTTTTTGAGGGTGGTCATGAATTAAGCTCCTTTTCGCTCTAGGACGCATAGTTTAGGAGATATGAGCAAAACAAGTTTTTCAGATAAAAATTTCAATTTTTCCATGATTTGGATGGAATTTTCAATTTTTTGAGGGTGGTCATGAATTAAGCTCCTTTTCGCTCTAGGACGCATAGTTTAGGAGATATGAGCAAAAAAAGTTTTTCATATAAAAATTTCAATTTTTTCAAGATTTTGAAGGAATTTTCAATTTTTTGGAGGTGGTCATGAATTAAGCTCCTTTTCGCTCTAGGACGCATAGTTTAGGAGATATGAGCAAAACAAGTTTTTCATATAAAAATTTCAATTTTTCTATGATTTGGATGGAATTTTCAATTTTTTGAGGGTGGTCATGAATTAAGGTCCTTTTCGCTCTAGGACGCATAGTTTAGGAGATATGAGCAAAACAAGTTTTTCATATAAAAATTTCAATTTTTTCAGGATTTGGATGGAATTTTCAATATTTTGGAGGTCGTCATGAATTAAGCTCCTTTTCGCTCTAGGACGCATAGTTTAAGAGATATGCGCAAAACAAGTTTTTCATATAAAAATTTCAATTTTTCCATGATTTGGATGGAATTTTCAATTTTTTGAGGGTGGTCATGAATTAAGCTCCTTTTCGCTCTAGGACGCATAGTTTAGGAGATATGAGCAAAACAAGTTTTTCATATAAAAATTTCAATTTTTCCATGATTTGGGTGGAATTTTCAATTTTTTGAGGGTGGTCATGAATTAAGCTCCTTTTCGCTCTAGGGCGCATAGTTTAGGAGATATGAGCAAAACAAGTTTTTCATATAAAAATTTCAATTTTTCCATGATTTGGATGGAATTTTCAATTTTTTGAGGGTGGTCATGAATTAAGCTCCTTTTCGCTCTAGGACGCATAGTTTAGGAGATATGAGCAAAACAAGTTTTTCATATAAAAATTTCAATTTTTCCATGATTTGGGTGGAATTTTCAATTTTTTGAGGGTGGTCATGAATTAAGCTCCTTTTCGCTCTAGGACTCATAGTTTAGGAGATATGAGCAAAACAAGTTTTTCATATAAAAATTTCAATTTTTCCATGATTTGGATGGAATTTTCAATTTTTTGAGGGTGGTCATGAATTAAGCTCCTTTTCGCTCTAGGACGCATAGTTTAGGAGATATGAGCAAAACAAGTTTTTCATATAAAAATTTCAATTTTTCCATGATTTGGGTGGAATTTTCAATTTTTTGAGGGTGGTCATGAATTAAGCTCCTTTTCGCTCTAGGACGCATAGTTTAGGAGATATGAGCAAAACAAGTTTTTCAGATAAAAATTTCAATTTTTCCATGATTTGGATGGAATTTTCAATTTTTTGAGGGTGGTCATGAATTAAGCTCCTTTTCGCTCTAGGACGCATAGTTTAGGAGATATGAGCAAAAAAAGTTTTTCATATAAAAATTTCAATTTTTTCAAGATTTTGAAGGAATTTTCAATTTTTTGGAGGTGGTCATGAATTAAGCTCCTTTTCGCTCTAGGACGCATAGTTTAGGAGATATGAGCAAAACAAGTTTTTCATATAAAAATTTCAATTTTTCTATGATTTGGATGGAATTTTCAATTTTTTGAGGGTGGTCATGAATTAAGGTCCTTTTCGCTCTAGGACGCATAGTTTAGGAGATATGAGCAAAACAAGTTTTTCATATAAAAATTTCAATTTTTTCAGGATTTGGATGGAATTTTCAATATTTTGGAGGTCGTCATGAATTAAGCTCCTTTTCGCTCTAGGACGCATAGTTTAAGAGATATGCGCAAAACAAGTTTTTCATATAAAAATTTCAATTTTTCCATGATTTGGATGGAATTTTCAATTTTTTGAGGGTGGTCATGAATTAAGCTCCTTTTCGCTCTAGGACGCATAGTTTAGGAGATATGAGCAAAACAAGTTTTTCATATAAAAATTTCAATTTTTCCATGATTTGGATGGAATTTTCAATTTTTTGAGGGTGGTCATGAATTAAGCTCCTTTTCGCTCTAGGACGCATAGTTTAGGAGATATGAGCAAAACAAGTTTTTCATATAAAAATTTCAATTTTTCCATGATTTGGGTGGAATTTTCAATTTTTTGAGGGTGGTCATGAATTAAGCTCCTTTTCGCTCTAGGACTCATAGTTTAGGAGATATGAGCAAAACAAGTTTTTCATATAAAAATTTAAATTTTTCCATGATTTGGGTGGAATTTTCAATTTTTTGAGGGTGGTCATGAATTAAGCTCCTTTTCGCTCTAGGGCGCATAGTTTAGGAGATATGAGCAAAACAAGTTTTTCATATAAAAATTTCAATTTTTCCATGATCTGGAGGGAATTTTCAATTTTTTGAGGGTGGTCATGAATTAAGCTCCTTTTCGCTCTAGGACGCATAGTTTAGGAGATATGAACAAAACAAGTTTTTCATATAAAAATTTCAATTTTTCCATGATTTGGGTGGAATTTTCAATTTTTTGAGGGTGGTCATGAATTAAGCTCCTTTTCGCTCTAGGGCGCATAGTTTAGGAGATATGAGCAAAACAAGTTTTTCATATAAAAATTTCAATTTTTCCATGATCTGGAGGGAATTTTCAATTTTTTGAGGGTGGTCATGAATTAAGCTCCTTTTCGCTCTAGGACGCATAGTTTAGGAGATATGAACAAAACAAGTTTTTCATATAAAAATTTCAATTTTTCCATGATTTGGATGGAATTTTCAATTTTTTGAGGGTGGTCATGAATTAAGGTCCTTTTCGCTCTAGGACGCATAGTTTAGGAGATATGAGCAAAACAAGTTTTTCATATAAAAATTTCAAATTTTCCATGATTTGGGTGGAATTTTCAATTTTTTGAGGGTGGTCATGAATTAAGCTCCTTTTCGCTCTAGGACGCATAGTTTAGGAGATATGAGCAAAACAAGTTTTTCAGATAAAAATTTCAATTTTTCCATGATTTGGATGGAATTTTCAATTTTTTGAGGGTGGTCATGAATTAAGCTCCTTTTCGCTCTAGGACGCATAGTTTAGGAGATATGAGCAAAACAAGTTTTTCATATAAAAATTTCAATTTTTCTATGATTTGGATGGAATTTTCAATTTTTTGAGGGTGGTCATGAATTAAGCTCCTTTTCGCTCTAGGACGCATAGTTTAGGAGATATGAGCAAAACAAGTTTTTCAGATAAAAATTTCAATTTTTCCATGATTTGGATGGAATTTTCAATTTTTTGAGGGTGGTCATGAATTAAGCTCCTTTTCGCTCTAGGACGCATAGTTTAGGAGATATGAGCAAAAAAAGTTTTTCATATAAAAATTTCAATTTTTTCAAGATTTTGAAGGAATTTTCAATTTTTTGGAGGTGGTCATGAATTAAGCTCCTTTTCGCTCTAGGACGCATAGTTTAGGAGATATGAGCAAAACAAGTTTTTCATATAAAAATTTCAATTTTTCCATGATTTGGGTGGAATTTTCAATTTTTTGAGGGTGGTCATGAATTAAGCTCCTTTTCGCTCTAGGGCGCATAGTTTAGGAGATATGAGCAAAACAAGTTTTTCATATAAAAATTTCAATTTTTCCATGATCTGGAGGGAATTTTCAATTTTTTGAGGGTGGTCATGAATTAAGCTCCTTTTCGCTCTAGGACGCATAGTTTAGGAGATATGAACAAAACAAGTTTTTCATATAAAAATTTCAATTTTTCCATGATTTGGATGGAATTTTCAATTTTTTGAGGGTGGTCATGAATTAAGGTCCTTTTCGCTCTAGGACGCATAGTTTAGGAGATATGAGCAAAACAAGTTTTTCATATAAAAATTTCAATTTTTCCATGATTTGGGTGGAATTTTCAATTTTTTGAGGGTGGTCATGAATTAAGCTCCTTTTCGCTCTAGGACGCATAGTTTAGGAGATATGAGCAAAACAAGTTTTTCATATAAAAATTTCAATTTTTCCATGATTTGGGTGGAATTTTCAATTTTTTGAGGGTGGTCATGAATTAAGCTACTTTTCGCTCTAGGGCGCATAGTTTAGGAGATATGAGCAAAACAAGTTTTTCATATAAAAATTTCAATTTTTCCATGATCTGGAGGGAATTTTCAATTTTTTGAGGGTGGTCATGAATTAAGCTCCTTTTCGCTCTAGGACGCATAGTTTAGGAGATATGAGCAAAACTAGTTTTTCATATAAAAATTTCAATTTTTCCATGATCTGGGTGGAATTTTCAATTTTTTGAGGGTGGTCATGAATTAAGCTCCTTTTCGCTCTAGGACTCATAGTTTAGGAGATATGAGCAAAACAAGTTTTTCATATAAAAATTTCAATTTTTCCATGATTTGGATGGAATTTTCAATTTTTTGAGGGTGGTCATGAATTAAGGTCCTTTTCGCTCTAGGACGCATAGTTTAGGAGATATGAGCAAAACAAGTTTTTCATATAAAAATTTCAATTTTTCCATGATTTGGGTGGAATTTTCAATTTTTTGGAGGTCGTCATGAATTAAGCTCCTTTTCGCTCTAGGACGCATAGTTTAAGAGATATGCGGAAAACAAGTTTTTCATATAAAAATTTCAATTTTTCCATGATTTGGGTGGAATTTTAAATTTTTTGAGGGTGGTCATGAATTAAGCTCCTTTTCGCTCTAGGACGCATAGTTTGGGAGATATGAGCAAAACAAGTTTTTCATATAAAAAATTCAATTTTTCCATGATTTGGATGGAATTTTCAATTTTTTGAGGGTGGTCATGAATTAAGCTCCTTTTCGCTCTAGGACGCATAGTTTAGGAGATATGAACAAAACAAGTTTTTCATATAAAAATTTCAATTTTTCCATGATTTGGATGGAATTTTCAATTTTTTGAGGGTGGTCATGAATTAAGCTCCTTTTCGCTCTAGGACGCATAGTTTAGGAGATATGAGCAAAACAAGTTTTTCATATAAAAATTTCAATTTTTCCATGATTTGGGTGGAATTTTCAATTTTTTGAGGGTGGTCATGAATTAAGCTCCTTTTCGCTCTAGGACTCATAGTTTAGGAGATATGAGCAAAACAAGTTTTTCATATAAAAATTTCAATTTTTCCATGATTTGGGTGGAATTTTCAATTTTTTGAGGGTGGTCATGAATTAAGCTCCTTTTCGCTCTAGGACGCATAGTTTAGGAGATATGAGCAAAACAAGTTTTTCAGATAAAAATTTCAATTTTTCCATGATTTGGATGGAATTTTCAATTTTTTGAGGGTGGTCATGAATTAAGCTCCTTTTCGCTCTAGGACGCATAGTTTAGGAGATATGACCAAAAAAAGTTTTTCATATAAAAATTTCAATTTTTTCAAGATTTTGAAGGAATTTTCAATTTTTTGGAGGTGGTCATGAATTAAGCTCCTTTTCGCTCTAGGACGCATAGTTTAGGAGATATGAGCAAAACAAGTTTTTCATATAAAAATTTCAATTTTTCTATGATTTGGATGGAATTTTCAATTTTTTGAGGGTGGTCATGAATTAAGGTCCTTTTCGCTCTAGGACGCATAGTTTAGGAGATATGAGCAAAACAAGTTTTTCAGATAAAAATTTCAATTTTTCCATGATTTGGATGGAATTTTCAATTTTTTGAGGGTGGTCATGAATTAAGCTCCTTTTCGCTCTAGGACGCATAGTTTAGGAGATATGAGCAAAAAAAGTTTTTCATATAAAAATTTCAATTTTTTCAAGATTTTGAAGGAATTTTCAATTTTTTGGAGGTGGTCATGAATTAAGCTCCTTTTCGCTCTAGGACGCATAGTTTAGGAGATATGAGCAAAACAAGTTTTTCATATAAAAATTTCAATTTTTCTATGATTTGGATGGAATTTTCAATTTTTTGAGGGTGGTCATGAATTAAGGTCCTTTTCGCTCTAGGACGCATAGTTTAGGAGATATGAGCAAAACAAGTTTTTCATATAAAAATTTCAATTTTTTCAGGATTTGGATGGAATTTTCAATATTTTGGAGGTCGTCATGAATTAAGCTCCTTTTCGCTCTAGGACGCATAGTTTAAGAGATATGCGCAAAACAAGTTTTTCATATAAAAATTTCAATTTTTCCATGATTTGGGTGGAATTTTCAATTTTTTGAGGGTGGTCATGAATTAAGCTCCTTTTCGCTCTAGGGCGCATAGTTTAGGAGATATGAGCAAAACAAGTTGTGGTCATGAATTAAGCTCCTTTTCGCTCTAGGGCGCATAGTTTAGGAGATATGAGCAAAACAAGTTTTTCATATAAAAATTTCAATTTTTCCATGATTTGGATGGAATTTTCAATTTTTTGAGGGTGGTCATGAATTAAGCTCCTTTTCGCTCTAGGACGCATAGTTTAGGAGATATGAGCAAAACAAGTTTTTCATATAAAAATTTCAATTTTTCCATGATTTGGGTGGAATTTTCAATTTTTTGAGGGTGGTCATGAATTAAGCTCCTTTTCGCTCTAGGACTCATAGTTTAGGAGATATGAGCAAAACAAGTTTTTCATATAAAAATTTCAATTTTTCCATGATTTGGGTGGAATTTTCAATTTTTTGAGGGTGGTCATGAATTAAGCTCCTTTTCGCTCTAGGGCGCATAGTTTAGGAGATATGAGCAAAACAAGTTTTTCATATAAAAATTTCAATTTTTCCATGATCTGGAGGGAATTTTCAATTTTTTGAGGGTGGTCATGAATTAAGCTCCTTTTCGCTCTAGGACGCATAGTTTAGGAGATATGAACAAAACAAGTTTTTCATATAAAAATTTCAATTTTTCCATGATTTGGGTGGAATTTTCAATTTTTTGAGGGTGGTCATGAATTAAGCTCCTTTTCGCTCTAGGGCGCATAGTTTAGGAGATATGAGCAAAACAAGTTTTTCATATAAAAATTTCAATTTTTCCATGATCTGGAGGGAATTTTCAATTTTTTGAGGGTGGTCATGAATTAAGCTCCTTTTCGCTCTAGGACGCATAGTTTAGGAGATATGAACAAAACAAGTTTTTCATATAAAAATTTCAATTTTTCCATGATTTGGATGGAATTTTCAATTTTTTGAGGGTGGTCATGAATTAAGGTCCTTTTCGCTCTAGGACGCATAGTTTAGGAGATATGAGCAAAACAAGTTTTTCATATAAAAATTTCAATTTTTCCATGATTTGGGTGGAATTTTCAATTTTTTGAGGGTGGTCATGAATTAAGCTCCTTTTCGCTCTAGGACGCATAGTTTAGGAGATATGAGCAAAACAAGTTTTTCAGATAAAAATTTCAATTTTTCCATGATTTGGATGGAATTTTCAATTTTTTGAGGGTGGTCATGAATTAAGCTCCTTTTCGCTCTAGGACGCATAGTTTAGGAGATATGAGCAAAAAAAGTTTTTCATATAAAAATTTCAATTTTTTCAAGATTTTGAAGGAATTTTCAATTTTTTGGAGGTGGTCATGAATTAAGCTCCTTTTCGCTCTAGGACGCATAGTTTAGGAGATATGAGCAAAACAAGTTTTTCAGATAAAAATTTCAATTTTTCCATGATTTGGATGGAATTTTCAATTTTTTGAGGGTGGTCATGAATTAAGCTCCTTTTCGCTCTAGGACGCATAGTTTAGGAGATATGAGCAAAAAAAGTTTTTCATATAAAAATTTAAATTTTTTCAAGATTTTGAAGGAATTTTCAATTTTTTGGAGGTGGTCATGAATTAAGCTCCTTTTCGCTCTAGGACGCATAGTTTAGGAGATATGAGCAAAACAAGTTTTTCATATAAAAATTTCAATTTTTCCATGATTTGGGTGGAATTTTCAATTTTTTGAGGGTGGTCATGAATTAAGCTCCTTTTCGCTCTAGGACGCATAGTTTAGGAGATATGAGCAAAACAAGTTTTTCATATAAAAATTTCAATTTTTCTATGATTTGGATGGAATTTTCAATTTTTTGAGGGTGGTCATGAATTAAGGTCCTTTTCGCTCTAGGACGCATAGTTTAGGAGATATGAGCAAAACAAGTTTTTCATATAAAAATTTCAATTTTTTCAGGATTTGGATGGAATTTTCAATATTTTGGAGGTCGTCATGAATTAAGCTCCTTTTCGCTCTAGGACGCATAGTTTAAGAGATATGCGCAAAACAAGTTTTTCATATAAAAATTTCAATTTTTCCATGATTTGGATGGAATTTTCAATTTTTTGAGGGTGGTCATGAATTAAGCTCCTTTTCGCTCTAGGACGCATAGTTTAGGAGATATGAGCAAAACAAGTTTTTCATATAAAAATTTCAATTTTTCCATGATTTGGGTGGAATTTTCAATTTTTTGAGGGTGGTCATGAATTAAGCTCCTTTTCGCTCTAGGGCGCATAGTTTAGGAGATATGAGCAAAACAAGTTTTTCATATAAAAATTTCAATTTTTCCATGATTTGGATGGAATTTTCAATTTTTTGAGGGTGGTCATGAATTAAGCTCCTTTTCGCTCTAGGACGCATAGTTTAGGAGATATGAGCAAAACAAGTTTTTCATATAAAAATTTCAATTTTTCCATGATTTGGGTGGAATTTTCAATTTTTTGAGGGTGGTCATGAATTAAGCTCCTTTTCGCTCTAGGACGCATAGTTTAGGAGATATGAGCAAAACAAGTTTTTCATATAAAAATTTCAATTTTTCCATGATTTGGATGGAATTTTCAATTTTTTGAGGGTGGTCATGAATTAAGCTCCTTTTCGCTCTAGGACGCATAGTTTAGGAGATATGAGCAAAACAAGTTTTTCATATAAAAATTTCAATTTTTCCATGATTTGGGTGGAATTTTCAATTTTTTGAGGGTGGTCATGAATTAAGCTCCTTTTCGCTCTAGGACTCATAGTTTAGGAGATATGAGCAAAACAAGTTTTTCATATAAAAATTTCAATTTTTCCATGATTTGGGTGGAATTTTCAATTTTTTGAGGGTGGTCATGAATTAAGCTCCTTTTCGCTCTAGGGCGCATAGTTTAGGAGATATGAGCAAAACAAGTTTTTCATATAAAAATTTCAATTTTTCCATGATCTGGAGGGAATTTTCAATTTTTTGAGGGTGGTCATGAATTAAGCTCCTTTTCGCTCTAGGACGCATAGTTTAGGAGATATGAACAAAACAAGTTTTTCATATAAAAATTTCAATTTTTCCATGATTTGGGTGGAATTTTCAATTTTTTGAGGGTGGTCATGAATTAAGCTCCTTTTCGCTCTAGGGCGCATAGTTTAGGAGATATGAGCAAAACAAGTTTTTCATATAAAAATTTCAATTTTTCCATGATCTGGAGGGAATTTTCAATTTTTTGAGGGTGGTCATGAATTAAGCTCCTTTTCGCTCTAGGACGCATAGTTTAGGAGATATGAACAAAACAAGTTTTTCATATAAAAATTTCAATTTTTCCATGATTTGGATGGAATTTTCAATTTTTTGAGGGTGGTCATGAATTAAGGTCCTTTTCGCTCTAGGACGCATAGTTTAGGAGATATGAGCAAAACAAGTTTTTCATATAAAAATTTCAATTTTTCCATGATTTGGGTGGAATTTTCAATTTTTTGAGGGTGGTCATGAATTAAGCTCCTTTTCGCTCTAGGACGCATAGTTTAGGAGATATGAGCAAAACAAGTTTTTCAGATAAAAATTTCAATTTTTCCATGATTTGGATGGAATTTTCAATTTTTTGAGGGTGGTCATGAATTAAGCTCCTTTTCGCTCTAGGACGCATAGTTTAGGAGATATGAGCAAAAAAAGTTTTTCATATAAAAATTTCAATTTTTTCAAGATTTTGAAGGAATTTTCAATTTTTTGGAGGTGGTCATGAATTAAGCTCCTTTTCGCTCTAGGACGCATAGTTTAGGAGATATGAGCAAAACAAGTTTTTCAGATAAAAATTTCAATTTTTCCATGATTTGGATGGAATTTTCAATTTTTTGAGGGTGGTCATGAATTAAGCTCCTTTTCGCTCTAGGACGCATAGTTTAGGAGATATGAGCAAAAAAAGTTTTTCATATAAAAATTTAAATTTTTTCAAGATTTTGAAGGAATTTTCAATTTTTTGGAGGTGGTCATGAATTAAGCTCCTTTTCGCTCTAGGACGCATAGTTTAGGAGATATGAGCAAAACAAGTTTTTCATATAAAAATTTCAATTTTTCCATGATTTGGGTGGAATTTTCAATTTTTTGAGGGTGGTCATGAATTAAGCTCCTTTTCGCTCTAGGACGCATAGTTTAGGAGATATGAGCAAAACAAGTTTTTCATATAAAAATTTCAATTTTTCTATGATTTGGATGGAATTTTCAATTTTTTGAGGGTGGTCATGAATTAAGGTCCTTTTCGCTCTAGGACGCATAGTTTAGGAGATATGAGCAAAACAAGTTTTTCATATAAAAATTTCAATTTTTTCAGGATTTGGATGGAATTTTCAATATTTTGGAGGTCGTCATGAATTAAGCTCCTTTTCGCTCTAGGACGCATAGTTTAAGAGATATGCGCAAAACAAGTTTTTCATATAAAAATTTCAATTTTTCCATGATTTGGATGGAATTTTCAATTTTTTGAGGGTGGTCATGAATTAAGCTCCTTTTCGCTCTAGGACGCATAGTTTAGGAGATATGAGCAAAACAAGTTTTTCATATAAAAATTTCAATTTTTCCATGATTTGGGTGGAATTTTCAATTTTTTGAGGGTGGTCATGAATTAAGCTCCTTTTCGCTCTAGGGCGCATAGTTTAGGAGATATGAGCAAAACAAGTTTTTCATATAAAAATTTCAATTTTTCCATGATTTGGATGGAATTTTCAATTTTTTGAGGGTGGTCATGAATTAAGCTCCTTTTCGCTCTAGGACGCATAGTTTAGGAGATATGAGCAAAACAAGTTTTTCATATAAAAATTTCAATTTTTCCATGATTTGGGTGGAATTTTCAATTTTTTGAGGGTGGTCATGAATTAAGCTCCTTTTCGCTCTAGGACGCATAGTTTAGGAGATATGAGCAAAACAAGTTTTTCATATAAAAATTTCAATTTTTCCATGATTTGGGTGGAATTTTCAATTTTTTGAGGGTGGTCATGAATTAAGCTCCTTTTCGCTCTAGGACGCATAGTTTAGGAGATATGAGCAAAACAAGTTTTTCAGATAAAAATTTCAATTTTTCCATGATTTGGATGGAATTTTCAATTTTTTGAGGGTGGTCATGAATTAAGCTCCTTTTCGCTCTAGGACGCATAGTTTAGGAGATATGAGCAAAAAAAGTTTTTCATATAAAAATTTAAATTTTTTCAAGATTTTGAAGGAATTTTCAATTTTTTGGAGGTGGTCATGAATTAAGCTCCTTTTCGCTCTAGGACGCATAGTTTAGGAGATATGAGCAAAACAAGTTTTTCATATAAAAATTTCAATTTTTCCATGATTTGGGTGGAATTTTCAATTTTTTGAGGGTGGTCATGAATTAAGCTCCTTTTCGCTCTAGGACGCATAGTTTAGGAGATATGAGCAAAACAAGTTTTTCATATAAAAATTTCAATTTTTCCATGATTTGGGTGGAATTTTCAATTTTTTGAAAATTCCACCCTAAACTAGGGCGCATAGTTTAGGAGATATGAGCAAAACAAGTTTTTCATATAAAAATTTCAATTTTTCCATGATTTGGGTGGAATTTTCAATTTTTTGAGGGTGGTCATGAATTAAGCTCCTTTTCGCTCTAGGGCGCATAGTTTAGGAGATATGAGCAAAACAAGTTTTTCATATAAAAATTTCAATTTTTCCATGATCTGGATGGAATTTTCAATTTTTTGAGGGTGGTCATGAATTAAGCTCCTTTTCGCTCTAGGACGCATAGTTTAGGAGATATGAACAAAACAAGTTTTTATATAAAAATTTCAATTTTTCCATGATTTGGATGGAATTTTCAATTTTTTGAGGGTGGTCATGAATTAAGCTCCTTTTCGCTCTAGGACGCATAGTTTAGGAGATATGAGCAAAACAAGTTTTTCATATAAAAATTTCAATTTTTCCATGATTTGGGTGGAATTTTCAATTTTTTGAGGGTGGTCATGAATTAAGGTCCTTTTCGCTCTAGGACGCATAGTTTAGGAGATATGAGCAAAACAAGTTTTTCATATAAAAATTCCAATTTTTTCAGGATTTGGATGGAATTTTCAATATTTTGGAGGTCGTCATGAATTAAGCTCCTTTTCGCTCTAGGACGCATAGTTTAAGAGATATGCGCAAAACAAGTTTTTCATATAAAAATTTCAATTTTTCCATGATTTGGATGGAATTTTCAATTTTTTGAGGGTGGTCATGAATTAAGCTCCTTTTGGCTCTAGGACTCATAGTTTAGGAGATATGAGCAAAACAAGTTTTTCATATAAAAATTTCAATTTTTCCATGATTTGGATGGAATTTTCAATTTTTTTAGGGTGGTCATGAATTAAGCTCCTTTTCGCTCTAGGACGCATAGTTTAGGAGATATGAGCAAAACAAGTTTTTCATATAAAAATTTCAATTTTTTCAGGATTTGGATGGAATTTTCAATATTTTGGACGTCGTCATGAATTAAGCTCCTTTTCGCTCTAGGACGCATAGTTTAAGAGATATGCGCAAAACAAGCTTTTCATATAAAAATTTCAATTTTTCCATGATTTGGATGGAATTTTCAATTTTTTGAGGGTGGTCATGAATTAAGCTCCTTTTCGCTCTAGGACGCATAGTTTAGGAGATATGAGCAAAACAAGTTTTTCATATAAAAATTTAAATTTTCCATGATCTGGATGGAATTTTCAATTTTTTGAGGGTGGTCATGAATTAAGCTCCTTTTCGCTCTAGGACGCATAGTTTAGGAGATATGAGCAAAACAAGTTTTTCATATAAAAATTTCAATTTTTCCATGATCTGGATGGAATTTTCAAATTTTTGAAGGTGGTCATGAATTAAGCTCCTTTTCGCTCGTGGACGCATAGTTTAGGAGATATGAACAAAACAAGTTTTTCATATAAAAATTTCAATTTTTTCTGGATTTGGATGGAAATTTAAATTTTTTGGGGGTGGTCATGAATTAAGCTCCTTTTCGCTCTAGGACGCATAGTTTAGGAGATATGAGCAAAACAAGTTTTTCGTATAAAAATTTCAATTTTTCCATGATCTGGATGGAATTTTCAATTTTTTGAGGGTGGTCATGAACTAAGCTCCTTTTCGCTCTAGGACGCATAGTTTAGGAGATATGAGCAAAACAAGTTTTTCATATAAAAATTTCAATTTTTCCATGATCTGGATGGAATTTTCAAATTTTTGAAGGTGGTCATGAATTAAGCTCCTTTTCGCTCTTGGACGCATAGTTTAGGAGATATGAGCAAAACAAGTTTTTCAAAAAAAAATTTCAATTTTTTCAGGATTTGGATGGAAATTTCAATTTTTTGGGGGTGGTCATGAATTAAGCTCCTTTTCGCTCTAGGACGCATAGTTTAGGAGATATGAGCAAAACAAGTTTTTCATATAAAAATTTCAATTTTTCCATGATCTGGATGGAATTTTCAAATTTTTGAAGGTGGTCATAAATTAAGCTCCTTTTCGCTCTTGGACGCATATTTTAGGAGATATGAGCAAAACAAGTTTTTCATATAAAAATTTCAATTTTTCCATGATTTGGATGGAATTTTCAATTTTTTGAGGGTGGTCATGAATTAAGCTCCTTTTCGCTCTAGGACGCATAGTTTAAGAGATATGAACAAAACAAGTTTTTCATATAAAAATTTCAATTTTTCCATGATTTGGATGGAATTTTCAATTTTTTGAGGGTGGTCATGAATTAAGGTCCTTTTCGCTCTAGGACGCATAGTTTAGGAGATATGAGCAAAACAAGTTTTTCATATAAAAATTTCAATTTTTCCATGATTTGGGTGGAATTTTCAATTTTTTGAGGGTGGTCATGAATTAAGCTCCTTTTCGCTCTAGGGCGCATAGTTTAGGAGATATGAGCAAAACAAGTTTTTCATATAAAAATTTCAATTTTTCCATGATCTGGATGGAATTTTCAATTTTTTGAGGGTGGTCATGAATTAAGCTCCTTTTCGCTCTAGGACGCATAGTTTAGGAGATATGAGCAAAACAAGTTTTTCATATAAAAATTTCAATTTTTCCATGATTTGGGTGGAATTTTCAATTTTTTGAGGTTGGTCATGAATTAAGCTCCTTTTCGCTCTAGGACGCATAGTTTAGGAGACATGAGCAAAACAAGTTTTTCATATAAAAATTTCAATTTTTCCATGATTTGGATGGAATTTTCAATTTTTTGAGGGTGGTCATGAATTAAGCTCCTTTTCGCTCTAGGACGCATAGTTTAGGAGATATGAGCAAAACAAGTTTTTCATATAAAAATTTCAATTTTTCCATGATTTGGATGGAATTTTCAATTTTTTGAGGGTGGTCATGAATTAAGCTCCTTTTCGCTCTAGGACGCATAGTTTAGGAGATATGAGCAAAACAAGTTTTTCATATAAAAATTTCAATTTTTCCATGATTTGGATGGAATTTTCAATTTTTTGAGGGTGGTCATGAATTAAGCTCCTTTTCGCTCTAGGACGCATAGTTTAGGAGATATGAGCAAAACAAGTTTTTCATATAAAAATTTCAATTTTTCCATGATCTGGATGGAATTTTCAAATTTTTGGGGGTGGTCATGAATTAAGCTCCTTTTCGCTCTTGGACGCATATTTTAGGAGATATGAGCAAAACAAGTTTTTCATATAAAAATTTCAATTTTTCCATGATTTGGATGGAATTTTCAATTTTTTGAGGGTGGTCATGAATTAAGCTCCTTTTCGCTCTAGGACGCATAGTTTAAGAGATATGAACAAAACAAGTTTTTCATATAAAAATTTCAATTTTTCCATGATTTGGATGGAATTTTCAATTTTTTGAGGGTGGTCATGAATTAAGGTCCTTTTCGCTCTAGGACGCATAGTTTAGGAGATATGAGCAAAACAAGTTTTTCATATAAAAATTTCAATTTTTCCATGATTTGGGTGGAATTTTCAATTTTTTGAGGTTGGTCATGAATTAAGCTCCTTTTCGCTCTAGGACGCCTAGTTTAGGAGATATGAGCAAAACAAGTTTTTCATATAAAAATTTCAATTTTTCCATGATTTGGATGGAATTTTCAATTTTTTGAGGGTGGTCATGAATTAAGCTCCTTTTCGCTCTAGGACGCATAGTTTAGGAGATATGAGCAAAACAAGTTTTTCATATAAAAATTTCAATTTTTCCATGATTTGAGTGGAATTTTCAATTTTTTGAGGTTGGTCATGAATTAAGCTCCTTTTCGCTCTAGGACGCATAGTTTAGGAGATATGAGCAAAACAAGTTTTTCATATAAAAATTTCAATTTTTGGATGGAATTTTCAATTTTTTGGGGGTGGTCATGAATTAAGCTCCTTTTCGCTCTAGGACGCATAGTTTAGGAGATATGAGCAAAACAAGTTTTTCATATAAAAATTTCAATTTTTCCATGATTTGGATGGAATTTTCAATTTTTTGAGGGTGGTCATGAATTAAGCTCCTTTTCGCTCTAGGACGCATAGTTTAGGAGATATGAGCAAAACAAGTTTTTCATATAAAAATTTCAATTTTTCCATGATCTGGATGGAATTTTCAAATTTTTGAAGGTGGTCATGAATTAAGCTCCTTTTCGCTCTAGGACGCATAGTTTAGGAGATATGAGCAAAACAAGTTTTTCATATAAAAATTTCAATTTTTCCATGATCTGGATGGAATTTTCAAATTTTTGAAGGTGGTCATGAATTAAGCTCCTTTTCGCTCTTGGACGCATAGTTTAGGAGATATGAACAAAACAAGTTTTTCATATAAAAATTTCAATTTTTTCTGGATTTGGATGGAAATTTAAATTTTTTGGGGTGGTCATGAATTAAGCTCCTTTTCGCTCTAGGACGCATAGTTTAGGAGATATGAGCAAAACAAGTTTTTCATATAAAAATTTCAATTTTTCCATGATCTGGATGGAATTTTCAATTTTTTGAGGGTGGTCATGAACTAAACTCCTTTTCCCTCTAGGACGCATAGTTTAGGAGATATGAGCAAAACAAGTTTTTCATATAAAAATTTCAATTTTTCCATGATCTGGATGGAATTTTCAAATTTTTGAAGGTGGTCATGAATTAAGCTCCTTTTCGCTCTTGGACGCATAGTTTAGGAGATATGAGCAAAACAAATTTTTCATATAAAAATTTCAATTTTTCCATGATCTGGATGGAATTTTCAAATTTTTGAAGGTGGTCATGAATTAAGCTCCTTTTCGCTCTTGGACGCATAGTTTAGGAGATATGAACAAAACAAGTTTTTCATATAAAAATTTCAATTTTTTCTGGATTTGGATGGAAATTTAAATTTTTTGGGGGTGGTCATGAATTAAGCTCCTTTTCGCTCTAGGACGCATAGTTTAGGAGATATGAGCAAAACAAGTTTTTCATATAAAAATTTCAATTTTTCCATGATTTGGGTGGAATTTTCAATTTTTTGAGGTTGGTCATGAATTAAGCTCCTTTTCGCTCTTGGACGCATAGTTTAGGAGATATGAACAAAACAAGTTTTTCATATAAAAATTTCAATTTTTCCATGATTTGGATGGAATTTTCAATTTTTTGAGGGTGGTCATGAATTAAGCTCCTTTTCGCTCTAGGACGCATAGTTTAGGAGATATGAGCAAAACAAGTTTTTCATATAAAAATTTCAATTTTTCCATGATTTGGATGGAATTTTCAATTTTTTGAGGGTGGTCACGAATTAAGCTCCTTTTCGCTCTAGGACGCATAGTTTAGGAGATATGAGCAAAACAAGTTTTTCATATAAAAATTTCAATTTTTCCATGATCTGGATGGAATTTTCAAATTTTTGAAGGTGGTCATGAATTAAGCTCCTTTTCGCTCTTGGACGCATAGTTTAGGAGATATGAGCAAAACAAGTTTTTCATATAAAAATTTCAATTTTTTCAGGATTTGGATGGAAAATTCAATTTTTTGGGGGTGGTCATGAATTAAGCTCCTTTTCGCTCTAGGACGCATAGTTTAGGAGATATGAGCAAAACAAGTTTTTCATATAAAAATTTCAATTTTTCCATGATCTGGATGGAATTTTCAAATTTTTAAAGGTGGTCATGAATTAAGCTCCTTTTCGCTCTTGGACGCATATTTTAGGAGATATGAGCAAAACGAGTTTTTCATATAAAAATTTCAATTTTTCCATGATTTGGATGGAATTTTCAATTTTTTGAGGGTGGTCATGAATTAAGCTCCTTTTCGCTCTAGGACGCATAGTTTAAGAGATATGAACAAAACAAGTTTTTCATATAAAAATTTCAATTTTTCCATGATTTGGATGGAATTTTCAATTTTTTGAGGGTGGTCATGAATTAAGGTCCTTTTCGCTCTAGGACGCATAGTTTAGGAGATATGATCAAAACAAGTTTTTCATATAAAAATTTCAATTTTTCCATGATTTGGGTGGAATTTTCAATTTTTTGAGGGTGGTCATGAATTAAGGTCCTTTTCGCTCTAGGACGCATAGTTTAGGAGATATGAGCAAAACAAGTTTTTCATATAAAAATTTCAATTTTTCCATGATTTGGATGGAATTTTCAATTTTTTGAGGGTGGTCATGAATTAAGCTCCTTTTCGCTCTAGGACGCATAGTTTAGGAGATATGAGCAAAACAAGTTTTTCATATAAAAATTTCAATTTTTCCATGATTTGGGTGGAATTTTCAATTTTTTGAGGGTGGTCATGAATTAAGCTCCATTTCGCTCTAGGACGCATAGTTTAGGAGATATGAGCAAAACAAGTTTTTCATATAAAAATTTCAATTTTTCCATGATTTGGATGGAATTTTCAATTTTTTGGGGGTGGTCATGAATTAAGCTCCTTTTCGCTCTAGGACGCATAGTTTAGGAGATATGAGCAAAACAAGTTTTTCATATAAAAATTTCAATTTTTCCATGATTTGGATGGAATTTTCAATTTTTTGAGGGTGGTCATGAATTAAGGTCCTTTTCGCTCTAGGACGCATAGTTTAGGAGACATGAGCAAAACAAGTTTTTCATATAAAAATTTCAAATTTTCCATGATTTGGATGGAATTTTCAATTTTTTGGGGGTGGTCATGAATTAAGCTCCTTTTCGCTCTAGGACGCATAGTTTAGGAGATATGAGCAAAACAAGTTTTTCATATAAAAATTTCAATTTTTCCATGATCTGGATGGAATTTTCAAATTTTTGAAGGTGGTCATGAATTAAGCTCCTTTTCGCTCTAGGACGCATAGTTTAGGAGATATGAGCAAAACAAGTTTTTCATATAAAAATTTCAATTTTTCAGGATTTGGATGGAATTTTCAATTTTTTGGGGGTGGTCATGAATTAAGCTCCTTTTCGCTCTAGGACGCATAGTTTAGGAGATATGAGCAAAACAAGTTTTTCATATAAAAATTTCAATTTTTCCATGATCTGGATGGAATTTTCAAATTTTTGAAGGTGGTCATGAATTAAGCTCCTTTTCGCTCTTGGACGCATAGTTTAGGAGATATGAGCAAAACAAGTTTTTCATATAAAAATTTCAATTTTTCCATGATCTGGATGGAATTTTCAAATTTTTGAAGGTGGTCATGAATTAAGCTCCTTTTCGCTCTTGGACGCATAGTTTAGGAGATATGAACAAAACAAGTTTTTCATATAAAAATTTCAATTTTTTCTGGATTTGGATGGAAATTTAAATTTTTTGGGGGTGGTCATGAATTAAGCTCCTTTTCGCTCTAGGACGCATAGTTTAGGAGATATGAGCAAAACAAGTTTTTCATATAAAAATTTCAATTTTTCCATGATTTGGGTGGAATTTTCAATTTTTTGAGGTTGGTCATGAATTAAGCTCCTTTTCGCTCTTGGACGCATAGTTTAGGAGATATGAGCAAAACAAGTTTTTCATATAAAAATTTCAATTTTTCCATGATTTGGATGGAATTTTCAATTTTTTGAGGGTGGTCACGAATTAAGCTCCTTTTCGCTCTAGGACGCATAGTTTAGGAGATATGAGCAAAACAAGTTTTTCGTATAAAAATTTCAATTTTTCCATGATCTGGATGGAATTTTCAATTTTTTGAGGGTGGTCATGAACTAAGCTCCTTTTCGCTCTAGGACGCATAGTTTAGGAGATATGAGCAAAACAAGTTTTTCATATAAAAATTTCAATTTTTCCATGATCTGGATGGAATTTTCAAATTTTTGAAGGTGGTCATGAATTAAGCTCCTTTTCGCTCTTGGACGCATAGTTTAGGAGATATGAGCAAAACAAGTTTTTCAAATAAAAATTTCAATTTTTTCAGGATTTGGATGGAAATTTCAATTTTTTGGGGGTGGTCATGAATTAAGCTCCTTTTCGCTCTAGGACGCATAGTTTAGGAGATATGAGCAAAACAAGTTTTTCATATAAAAATTTCAATTTTTCCATGATCTGGATGGAATTTTCAAATTTTTGAAGGTGGTCATAAATTAAGCTCCTTTTCGCTCTTGGACGCATATTTTAGGAGATATGAGCAAAACAAGTTTTTCATATAAAAATTTCAATTTTTCCATGATTTGGATGGAATTTTCAATTTTTTGAGGGTGGTCATGAATTAAGCTCCTTTTCGCTCTAGGACGCATAGTTTAAGAGATATGAACAAAACAAGTTTTTCATATAAAAATTTCAATTTTTCCATGATTTGGATGGAATTTTCAATTTTTTGAGGGTGGTCATGAATTAAGGTCCTTTTCGCTCTAGGACGCATAGTTTAGGAGATATGAGCAAAACAAGTTTTTCATATAAAAATTTCAATTTTTCCATGATTTGGGTGGAATTTTCAATTTTTTGAGGGTGGTCATGAATTAAGCTCCTTTTCGCTCTAGGGCGCATAGTTTAGGAGATATGAGCAAAACAAGTTTTTCATATAAAAATTTCAATTTTTCCATGATCTGGATGGAATTTTCAATTTTTTGAGGGTGGTCATGAATTAAGCTCCTTTTCGCTCTAGGACGCATAGTTTAGGAGATATGAGCAAAACAAGTTTTTCATATAAAAATTTCAATTTTTCCATGATTTGGGTGGAATTTTCAATTTTTTGAGGTTGGTCATGAATTAAGCTCCTTTTCGCTCTAGGACGCATAGTTTAGGAGATATGAGCAAAACAAGTTTTTCATATAAAAATTTCAATTTTTCCATGATTTGGATGGAATTTTCAATTTTTTGAGGGTGGTCATGAATTAAGCTCCTTTTCGCTCTAGGACGCATAGTTTAGGAGATATGAGCAAAACAAGTTTTTCATATAAAAATTTCAATTTTTCCATGATCCGGATGGAATTTTCAAATTTTTGAAGGTGGTCATAAATTAAGCTCCTTTTCGCTCTTGGACGCATATTTTAGGAGATATGAGCAAAACAAGTTTTTCATATAAAAATTTCAATTTTTCCATGATTTGGATGGAATTTTCAATTTTTTGAGGGTGGTCATGAATTAAGCTCCTTTTCGCTCTAGGACGCATAGTTTAAGAGATATGAACAAAACAAGTTTTTCATATAAAAATTTCAATTTTTCCATGATTTGGATGGAATTTTCAATTTTTTGAGGGTGGTCATGAATTAAGGTCCTTTTCGCTCTAGGACGCATAGTTTAGGAGATATGAGCAAAACAAGTTTTTCATATAAAAATTTCAATTTTTCCATGATTTGGGTGGAATTTTCAATTTTTTGAGGGTGGTCATGAATTAAGCTCCTTTTCGCTCTAGGGCGCATAGTTTAGGAGATATGAGCAAAACAAGTTTTTCATATAAAAATTTCAATTTTTCCATGATCTGGATGGAATTTTCAATTTTTTGAGGGTGGTCATGAATTAAGCTCCTTTTCGCTCTAGGACGCATAGTTTAGGAGATATGAGCAAAACAAGTTTTTCATATAAAAATTTCAATTTTTCCATGATTTGGGTGGAATTTTCAATTTTTTGAGGTTGGTCATGAATTAAGCTCCTTTTCGCTCTAGGACGCATAGTTTAGGAGATATGAGCAAAACAAGTTTTTCATATAAAAATTTCAATTTTTCCATGATTTGGATGGAATTTTCAATTTTTTGAGGGTGGTCATGAATTAAGCTCCTTTTCGCTCTAGGACGCATAGTTTAGGAGATATGAGCAAAACAAGTTTTTCATATAAAAATTTCAATTTTTCCATGATTTGGATGGAATTTTCAATTTTTTGAGGGTGGTCATGAATTAAGCTCCTTTTCGCTCTAGGACGCATAGTTTAGGAGATATGAGCAAAACAAGTTTTTCATATAAAAATTTCAATTTTTCCATGATCTGGATGGAATTTTCAAATTTTTGGGGGTGGTCATGAATTAAGCTCCTTTTCGCTCTTGGACGCATATTTTAGGAGATATGAGCAAAACAAGTTTTTCATATAAAAATTTCAATTTTTCCATGATTTGGATGGAATTTTCAATTTTTTGAGGGTGGTCATGAATTAAGCTCCTTTTCGCTCTAGGACGCATAGTTTAAGAGATATGAACAAAACAAGTTTTTCATATAAAAATTTCAATTTTTCCATGATTTGGATGGAATTTTCAATTTTTTGAGGGTGGTCATGAATTAAGGTCCTTTTCGCTCTAGGACGCATAGTTTAGGAGATATGAGCAAAACAAGTTTTTCATATAAAAATTTCAATTTTTCCATGATTTGGGTGGAATTTTCAATTTTTTGAGGTTGGTCATGAATTAAGCTCCTTTTCGCTCTAGGACGCATAGTTTAGGAGATATGAGCAAAACAAGTTTTTCATATAAAAATTTCAATTTTTCCATGATTTGGATGGAATTTTCAATTTTTTGAGGGTGGTCATGAATTAAGCTCCTTTTCGCTCTAGGACGCATAGTTTAGGAGATATGAGCAAAACAAGTTTTTCATATAAAAATTTCAATTTTTCCATGATTTGGGTGGAATTTTCAATTTTTTGAGGTTGGTCATGAATTAAGCTCCTTTTCGCTCTAGGACGCATAGTTTAGGAGATATGAGCAAAACAAGTTTTTCATATAAAAATTTCAATTTTTGGATGGAATTTTCAATTTTTTGGGGGTGGTCATGAATTAAGCTCCTTTTCGCTCTAGGACGCATAGTTTAGGAGATATGAGCAAAACAAGTTTTTCATATAAAAATTTCAATTTTTCCATGATTTGGATGGAATTTTCAATTTTTTGAGGGTGGTCATGAATTAAGCTCCTTTTCGCTCTAGGACGCATAGTTTAGGAGATATGAGCAAAACAAGTTTTTCATATAAAAATTTCAATTTTTCCATGATCTGGATGGAATTTTCAAATTTTTGAAGGTGGTCATGAATTAAGCTCCTTTTCGCTCTAGGACGCATAGTTTAGGAGATATGAGCAAAACAAGTTTTTCATATAAAAATTTCAATTTTTCCATGATCTGGATGGAATTTTCAAATTTTTGAAGGTGGTCATGAATTAAGCTCCTTTTCGCTCTTGGACGCATAGTTTAGGAGATATGAACAAAACAAGTTTTTCATATAAAAATTTCAATTTTTTCTGGATTTGGATGGAAATTTAAATTTTTTGGGGTGGTCATGAATTAAGCTCCTTTTCGCTCTAGGACGCATAGTTTAGGAGATATGAGCAAAACAAGTTTTTCATATAAAAATTTCAATTTTTCCATGATCTGGATGGAATTTTCAATTTTTTGAGGGTGGTCATGAACTAAACTCCTTTTCCCTCTAGGACGCATAGTTTAGGAGATATGAGCAAAACAAGTTTTTCATATAAAAATTTCAATTTTTCCATGATCTGGATGGAATTTTCAAATTTTTGAAGGTGGTCATGAATTAAGCTCCTTTTCGCTCTTGGACGCATAGTTTAGGAGATATGAGCAAAACAAGTTTTTCATATAAAAATTTCAATTTTTCCATGATCTGGATGGAATTTTCAAATTTTTGAAGGTGGTCATGAATTAAGCTCCTTTTCGCTCTTGGACGCATAGTTTAGGAGATATGAACAAAACAAGTTTTTCATATAAAAATTTCAATTTTTTCTGGATTTGGATGGAAATTTAAATTTTTTGGGGGTGGTCATGAATTAAGCTCCTTTTCGCTCTAGGACGCATAGTTTAGGAGATATGAGCAAAACAAGTTTTTCATATAAAAATTTCAATTTTTCCATGATTTGGGTGGAATTTTCAATTTTTTGAGGTTGGTCATGAATTAAGCTCCTTTTCGCTCTTGGACGCATAGTTTAGGAGATATGAACAAAACAAGTTTTTCATATAAAAATTTCAATTTTTCCATGATTTGGATGGAATTTTCAATTTTTTGAGGGTGGTCATGAATTAAGCTCCTTTTCGCTCTAGGACGCATAGTTTAGGAGATATGAGCAAAACAAGTTTTTCATATAAAAATTTCAATTTTTCCATGATTTGGATGGAATTTTCAATTTTTTGAGGGTGGTCACGAATTAAGCTCCTTTTCGCTCTAGGACGCATAGTTTAGGAGATATGAGCAAAACAAGTTTTTCATATAAAAATTTCAATTTTTCCATGATCTGGATGGAATTTTCAAATTTTTGAAGGTGGTCATGAATTAAGCTCCTTTTCGCTCTTGGACGCATAGTTTAGGAGATATGAGCAAAACAAGTTTTTCATATAAAAATTTCAATTTTTTCAGGATTTGGATGGAAAATTCAATTTTTTGGGGGTGGTCATGAATTAAGCTCCTTTTCGCTCTAGGACGCATAGTTTAGGAGATATGAGCAAAACAAGTTTTTCATATAAAAATTTCAATTTTTCCATGATCTGGATGGAATTTTCAAATTTTTAAAGGTGGTCATGAATTAAGCTCCTTTTCGCTCTTGGACGCATATTTTAGGAGATATGAGCAAAACGAGTTTTTCATATAAAAATTTCAATTTTTCCATGATTTGGATGGAATTTTCAATTTTTTGAGGGTGGTCATGAATTAAGCTCCTTTTCGCTCTAGGACGCATAGTTTAAGAGATATGAACAAAACAAGTTTTTCATATAAAAATTTCAATTTTTCCATGATTTGGATGGAATTTTCAATTTTTTGAGGGTGGTCATGAATTAAGGTCCTTTTCGCTCTAGGACGCATAGTTTAGGAGATATGATCAAAACAAGTTTTTCATATAAAAATTTCAATTTTTCCATGATTTGGGTGGAATTTTCAATTTTTTGAGGGTGGTCATGAATTAAGGTACTTTTCGCTCTAGGACGCATAGTTTAGGAGATATGAGCAAAACAAGTTTTTCATATAAAAATTTCAATTTTTCCATGATTTGGATGGAATTTTCAATTTTTTGAGGGTGGTCATGAATTAAGCTCCTTTTCGCTCTAGGACGCATAGTTTAGGAGATATGAGCAAAACAAGTTTTTCATATAAAAATTTCAATTTTTCCATGATTTGGGTGGAATTTTCAATTTTTTGAGGGTGGTCATGAATTAAGCTCCATTTCGCTCTAGGACGCATAGTTTAGGAGATATGAGCAAAACAAGTTTTTCATATAAAAATTTCAATTTTTCCATGATTTGGATGGAATTTTCAATTTTTTGGGGGTGGTCATGAATTAAGCTCCTTTTCGCTCTAGGACGCATAGTTTAGGAGATATGAGCAAAACAAGTTTTTCATATAAAAATTTCAATTTTTCCATGATTTGGATGGAATTTTCAATTTTTTGAGGGTGGTCATGAATTAAGGTCCTTTTCGCTCTAGGACGCATAGTTTAGGAGACATGAGCAAAACAAGTTTTTCATATAAAAATTTCAAATTTTCCATGATTTGGATGGAATTTTCAATTTTTTGGGGGTGGTCATGAATTAAGCTCCTTTTCGCTCTAGGACGCATAGTTTAGGAGATATGAGCAAAACAAGTTTTTCATATAAAAATTTCAATTTTTCCATGATCTGGATGGAATTTTCAAATTTTTGAAGGTGGTCATGAATTAAGCTCCTTTTCGCTCTAGGACGCATAGTTTAGGAGATATGAGCAAAACAAGTTTTTCATATAAAAATTTCAATTTTTCAGGATTTGGATGGAATTTTCAATTTTTTGGGGGTGGTCATGAATTAAGCTCCTTTTCGCTCTAGGACGCATAGTTTAGGAGATATGA
Source organism: Haematobia irritans (assembly GCF_050003625.1). Classification (NCBI taxonomy): domain Eukaryota; kingdom Metazoa; phylum Arthropoda; class Insecta; order Diptera; family Muscidae; genus Haematobia; species Haematobia irritans. The sequence continues at coordinate 205,533,985 of NC_134397.1, read as the reverse complement.
GCAAACCAAGTTTTTCATATAAAAATTTCAATTTTTCCATGATCTGGATGGAATTTTCAAATTTTTGAAGGTGGTCATGAATTAAGCTCCTTTTCGCTCTAGGACGCATAGTTTAGGAGATATGAGCAAAACAAGTTTTTCATATAAAAATTTCAATTTTTCCATGATCTGGATGGAATTTTCAAATTTTTGAAGGTGGTCATGAATTAAGCTCCTTTTCGCTCTTGGACGCATAGTTTAGGAGATATGAGCAAAACAAGTTTTTCATATAAAAATTTCAATTTTTCCATGATCTGGATGGAATTTTCAAATTTTTGAAGGTGGTCATGAATTAAGCTCCTTTTCGCTCTTGGACGCATAGTTTAGGAGATATGAACAAAACAAGTTTTTCATATAAAAATTTCAATTTTTTCTGGATTTGGATGGAAATTTAAATTTTTTGGGGGTGGTCATGAATTAAGCTCCTTTTCGCTCTAGGACGCATAGTTTAGGAGATATGAGCAAAACAAGTTTTTCATATAAAAATTTCAATTTTTCCATGATTTGGGTGGAATTTTCAATTTTTTGAGGTTGGTCATGAATTAAGCTCCTTTTCGCTCTTGGACGCATAGTTTAGGAGATATGAACAAAACAAGTTTTTCATATAAAAATTTCAATTTTTCCATGATTTGGATGGAATTTTCAATTTTTTGAGGGTGGTCATGAATTAAGCTCCTTTTCGCTCTAGGACGCATAGTTTAGGAGATATGAGCAAAACAAGTTTTTCATATAAAAATTTCAATTTTTCCATGATTTGGATGGAATTTTCAATTTTTTGAGGGTGGTCACGAATTAAGCTCCTTTTCGCTCTAGGACGCATAGTTTAGGAGATATGAGCAAAACAAGTTTTTCATATAAAAATTTCAATTTTTCCATGATCTGGATGGAATTTTCAAATTTTTGAAGGTGGTCATGAATTAAGCTCCTTTTCGCTCTTGGACGCATAGTTTAGGAGATATGAGCAAAACAAGTTTTTCATATAAAAATTTCAATTTTTTCAGGATTTGGATGGAAAATTCAATTTTTTGGGGGTGGTCATGAATTAAGCTCCTTTTCGCTCTAGGACGCATAGTTTAGGAGATATGAGCAAAACAAGTTTTTCATATAAAAATTTCAATTTTTCCATGATTTGGGTGGAATTTTCAATTTTTTGAGGGTGGTCATGAATTAAGCTCCTTTTCGCTCTAGGACGCATAGTTTAGGAGATATGAGCAAAACAAGTTTTTCATATAAAAATTTCAATTTTTCCATGATTTGGATGGAATTTTCAATTTTTTGGGGGTGGTCATGAATTAAGCTCCTTTTCGCTCTAGGACGCATAGTTTAGGAGATATGAGCAAAACAAGTTTTTCATATAAAAATTTCAATTTTTCCATGATTTGGATGGAATTTTCAATTTTTTGAGGGTGGTCATGAATTAAGGTCCTTTTCGCTCTAGGACGCATAGTTTAGGAGACATGAGCAAAACAAGTTTTTCATATAAAAATTTCAAATTTTCCATGATTTGGATGGAATTTTCAATTTTTTGGGGGTGGTCATGAATTAAGCTCCTTTTCGCTCTAGGACGCATAGTTTAGGAGATATGAGCAAAACAAGTTTTTCATATAAAAATTTCAATTTTTCCATGATCTGGATGGAATTTTCAAATTTTTGAAGGTGGTCATGAATTAAGCTCCTTTTCGCTCTAGGACGCATAGTTTAGGAGATATGAGCAAAACAAGTTTTTCATATAAAAATTTCAATTTTTCAGGATTTGGATGGAATTTTCAATTTTTTGGGGGTGGTCATGAATTAAGCTCCTTTTCGCTCTAGGACGCATAGTTTAGGAGATATGAGCAAACCAAGTTTTTCATATAAAAATTTCAATTTTTCCATGATCTGGATGGAATTTTCAAATTTTTGAAGGTGGTCATGAATTAAGCTCCTTTTCGCTCTAGGACGCATAGTTTAGGAGATATGAGCAAAACAAGTTTTTCATATAAAAATTTCAATTTTTCCATGATTTGGGTGGAATTTTCAATTTTTTGAGGGTGGTCATGAATTAAGCTCCTTTTCGCTCTAGGACGCATAGTTTAGGAGATATGAGCAAAACAAGTTTTTCATATAAAAATTTCAATTTTTCCATGATTTGGGTGGAATTTTCAATTTTTTGAGGGTGGTCATGAATTAAGCTCCTTTTCGCTCTAGGGCGCATAGTTTAGGAGATATGAGCAAAACAAGTTTTTCATATAAAAATTTCAATTTTTTCAGGATTTGGATGGAATTTTCAATTTTTTGGGGGTGGTCATGAATTAAGCTCCTTTTCGCTCTAGAACGCATAGTTTAGGAGATATGAGCAAAACAAGTTTTTCATATAAAAATTTCAATTTTTCCATGATCTGGATGGAATTTTCAATTTTTTGAGGGTGGTCATGAATTAAGCTCCTTTTCGCTCTAGGACGCATAGTTTAGGAGATATGAGCAAAACAAGTTTTTCATATAAAAATTTCAATTTTTCCATGATTTGGGTGGAATTTTCAATTTTTTGAGGGTGGTCATGAATTAAGCTCCTTTTCGCTCTAGGGCGCATAGTTTAGGAGATATGAGCAAAACAAGTTTTTCATATAAAAATTTAAATTTTTCCATGATCTGGATGGAATTTTCAATTTTTTGAGGGTGGTCATGAATTAAGCTCCTTTTCGCTCTAGGATGCATAGTTTAGGAGATATGAGCAAAACAAGTTTTTCATATAAAAATTTCAATTTTTCCATGATTTGGGTGGAATTTTCAATTTTTTGATGGTGGTCATGAATTAAGCTCCTTTTCGCTCTAGGACGCATAGTTTAGGAGATATGAGCAAAACAAGTTTTTCATATAAAAATTTCAATTTTTCCATGATTTGGATGGAATTTTCAATTTTTTGAGGGTGGTCATGAATTAAGCTCCTTTTCGCTCTAGGACGCATAGTTTAGGAGATATGAGCAAAACAAGTTTTTCATATAAAAATTTCAATTTTTTCAAGATTTTGAAGGAATTTTCAATTTTTTGGAGGTGGTCATGAATTAAGCTCCTTTTCGCTCTAGGACGCATAGTTTAGGAGATATGAGCAAAACAAGTTTTTCATATAAAAATTTCAATTTTTCCATGATTTGGATGGAATTTTCAATATTTTGGAGGTCGTCATGAATTAAGCTCCTTTTCGCTCTAGGACGCATAGTTTAAGAGATATGCGCAAAACAAGTTTTTCATATAAAAATTTCAATTTTTTCAAGATTTGGATGGAATTTTCAATTTTTTGGAGGTGGTCATGAATTAAGCTCCTTTTCGCTCTAGGACGCATAGTTTAAGAGATATGCGCAAAACAAGTTTTTCATATAAAAATTTCAATTTTTTCAAGATTTTGAAGGAATTTTCAATTTTTTGGAGGTGGTCATGAATTAAGCTCCTTTTCGCTCTAGGACGCATAGTTTAGGAGATATGAGCAAAACAAGTTTTTCATATAAAAATTTCAATTTTTCCATGATTTGGATGGAATTTTCAATTTTTTGAGGGTGGTCATGAATTAAGCTCCTTTTCGCTCTAGGACTCATAGTTTAGGAGATATGAGCAAAACAAGTTTTTCATATAAAAATTTCAATTTTTCCATGATTTGGATGGAATTTTCAATTTTTTGAGGGTGGTCATGAATTAAGCTCCTTTTCGCTCTAGGACGCATAGTTTAGGAGATATGAGCAAAACAAGTTTTTCATATAAAAATTTCAATTTTTCCATGATTTGGATGGAATTTTCAATTTTTTGAGGGTGGTCATGAATTAAGGTCCTTTTCGCTCTAGGACGCATAGTTTAGCAGACATGAGCAAAACAAGTTTTTCATATCAAAATTTCAATTTTTTCAGGATTTGGATGGAATTTTCAATTTTTTGGGGTGGTCATGAATTAAGCTCCTTTTCGCTCTAGGACGCATAGTTTAGGAGATATGAGCAAAACAAGTTTTTCATATAAAACGCATAGTTTAGGAGATATGAGCAAAACAAGTTTTTCATATAAAAATTTCAATTTTTCCATGATTTGGATGGAATTTTCAATTTTTTGAGGGTGGTCATGAATTAAGCTCCTTTTCGCTCTAGGACGCATAGTTTAGGAGATATGAACAAAACAAGTTTTTCATATAAAAATTTCAATTTTTCCATGATTTGGATGGAATTTTCAGTTTTTTGAGGGTGGTCATGAATTAAGCTCCTTTTCGCTCTAGGACGCATAGTTTAGGAGATATGAGCAAAACAAGTTTTTCATATAAAAATTTCAATTTTTCCATGATTTGGGTGGAATTTTCAATTTTTTGAGGGTGGTCATGAATTAAGCTCCTTTTCGCTCTAGGGCGCATAGTTTAGGAGATATGAGCAAAACAAGTTTTTCATATAAAAATTTAAATTTTTCCATGATCTGGAGGGAATTTTCAATTTTTTGAGGGTGGTCATGAATTAAGCTCCTTTTCGCTCTAGGACGCATAGTTTAGGAGATATGAGCAAAACAAGTTTTTCATATAAAAATTTCAATTTTTCCATGATTTGGATGGAATTTTCAATTTTTTGAGGGTGGTCATGAATTAAGCTCCTTTTCGCTCTAGGACGCATAGTTTAGGAGATATGAGCAAAACAAGTTTTTCATATAAAAATTTCAATTTTTCCATGATTTGGATGGAATTTTCAATTTTTTGAGGGTGGTCATGAATTAAGCTCCTTTTCGCTCTAGGACGCATAGTTTAGGAGATATGCGCAAAACAAGCTTTTCATATAAAAATTTCAATTTTTCCATGATTTGGATGGAATTTTCAATTTTTTGAGGGTGGTCATGAATTAAGCTCCTTTTCGCTCTAGGACTCATAGTTTAGGAGATATGAGCAAAACAAGTTTTTCATATAAAAATTTCAATTGTTCCATGATTTGGATGGAATTTTCAATTTTTTGAGGGTGGTCATGAATTAAGCTCCTTTTCGCTCTAGGACGCATAGTTTAGGAGATATGAGCAAAACAAGTTTTTCATATAAAAATTTCAATTTTTTTCAGGATTTGGATGGAATTTTCAATATTTTGGAGGTCGTCATGAATTAAGCTCCTTTTCGCTCTAGGACGCATAGTTTAAGAGATATGCGCAAAACAAGTTTTTCATATAAAAATTTCAATTTTTCCATGATTTGGATGGAATTTTCAATTTTTTGAGGGTGGTCATGAATTAAGCTCCTTTTCGCTCTAGGACTCATAGTTTAGGAGATATGAGCAAAACAAGTTTTTCATATAAAAATTTCAATTGTTCCATGATTTGGATGGAATTTTCAATTTTTTGAGGGTGGTCATGAATTAAGCTCCTTTTCGCTCTAGGACGCATAGTTTAGGAGATATGAGCAAAACAAGTTTTTCATATAAAAATTTCAATTTTTTCAGGATTTGGATGGAATTTTCAATATTTTGGAGATCGTCATGAATTAAGCTCCTTTTCGCTCTAGGACGCATAGTTTAAGAGATATGCGCAAAACAAGTTTTTCATATAAAAATTTCAATTTTTCCATGATTTGGATGGAATTTTCAATTTTTTGAGGGTGGTCATGAATTAAGCTCCTTTTCGCTCTAGGACGCATAGTTTAGGAGATATGAGCAAAACAAGTTTTTCATATAAAAATTTAAATTTTTTCAAGATTTGGATGGAATTTTCAATTTTTTGGAGGTGGTCATGAATTAAGCTCCTTTTCGCTCTAGGACGCATGTTTAGGAGATATGAGCAAAACAAGTTTTTCATATAAAAATTTCAATTTTTTCAAGATTTGGATGGAATTTTCAATTTTTTGGAGGTGGTCATGAATTAAGCTCCTTTTCGCTCTAGGACGCATAGTTTAGGAGATATGAGCAAAACAAGTTTTTCATATAAAAATTTCAATTTTTCCATGATTTGGGTGGAATTTTCAATTTTTTGAGGGTGGTCATGAATTAAGCTCCTTTTCGCTCTAGGACGCATAGTTTAGGAGATATGAGCAAACCAAGTTTTTCATATAAAATTTTCAATTTTTCCATGATCTGGATGGAATTTTCAAATTTTTGAAGGTGGTCATGAATTAAGCTCCTTTTCGCTCTAGGACGCATAGTTTGGGAGATATGAGCAAAACAAGTTTTTCATATAAAAATTTCAATTTTTTCAGGATTTGGATGGAATTTTCAATTTTTTGAGGGTGGTCATGAATTAAGCTCCTTTTCGCTCTAGGACGCATAGTTTAGGAGATATGAACAACACAAGTTTTTCATATAAAAATTTCAATTTTTCCATGATTTGGATGGAATTTTCAATTTTTTGAGGGTGGTCATGAATTAAGCTCCTTTTCGCTCTAGGACGCATAGTTTAGGAGATATGAACAAAACAAGTTTTTCATATAAAAATTTCAATTTTTCCATGATTTGGATGGAATTTTCAATTTTTTGAGGGTGGTCATGAATTAAGCTCCTTTTCGCTCTAGGACGCATAGTTTAGGAGATATGAGCAAAACAAGTTTTTCATATAAAAATTTCAATTTTTCCATGATTTGGGTGGAATTTTCAATTTTTTGAGGGTGGTCATGAATTAAGCTCCTTTTCGCTCTAGGGCGCATAGTTTAGGAGATATGAGCAAAACAAGTTTTTCATATAAAAATTTCAATTTTTTCAGGATTTGGATGGAATTTTCAATTTTTTAAGGGTGGTCATGAATTAAGCTCCTTTTCGCTCTAGGACGCATAGTTTAGGAGATATGAGCAAAACAAGTTTTTCATATAAAAATTTCAATTTTTCCATGACTTGGGTGGAATTTTAAATTTTTTGGAAATGGTCATGAATCAAGCTCCTTTTCGCTCTAGGACGCATAGTTTAGGAGATATGAGCAAAACAACTTTTTCATATAAAAATTTCAATTTTTCCATGATTTGGGTGGAATTTTCAATTTTTTGAGGGTGGTCATGAATTAAGCTCCTTTTCGCTCTAGGGCGCATAGTTTAGGAGATATGAGCAAAACAAGTTTTTCATATACAAATTTCAATTTTTTCAGGATTTGGATGGAATTTTCAATTTTTTAAGGGTGGTCATGAATTAAGCTCCTTTTCGCTCTAGGACGCATAGTTTAGGAGATATGAGCAAAACAAGTTTTTCATATAAAAATTTCAATTTTTCCATGACTTGGGTGGAATTTTAAATTTTTTGGAAATGGTCATGAATCAAGCTCCTTTTCGCTCTAGGACGCATAGTTTAGGAGATATGAGCAAAACAACTTTTTCATATAAAAATTTCAATTTTTTCAGGATTTGGATGGAATTTTCAATTTTTTAAGGGTGGTCATGAATTAAGCTCCTTTTCGCTCTAGGACGCATAGTTTAGGAGATATGAGCAAAACAACTTTTTCATATAAAAATTTCAATTTTTTCAGGATTTGGATGGAATTTTCAATTTTTTGAGGGTGGTCATGAATTAAGGTCCTTTTCGCTCTAGGACGCATAGTTTAGGAGATATGAGCAAAACAAGTTTTTCATATAAAAATTTCAATTTTTTCAGGATTTGGATGGAATTTTCAATTTTTTGAGGGTGGTCATGAATTAAGCTCCTTTTCGCTCTAGGACGCATAGTTTAGGAGATATGAGCAAAACAAGTTTTTCATATAAAAATTTCAATTTTTCCATGACTTGGGTGGAATTTTCAATTTTTTGGAAATGGTCATGAATTAAGCTCCTTTTCGCTCTAGGACGCATAGTTTAGGAGATATGAGCAAAACAACTTTTTCATATAAAAATTTAAATTTTTTCAGGATTTGGATGGAATTTTCAATTTTTTAAGGGTGGTCATGAATTAAGCTCCTTTTCGCTCTAGGACGCATAGTTTAGGAGATATGAGCAAAACAAGTTTTTCATATAAAAATTTCAATTTTTCCATGATTTGGATGAAATTTTCAATTTTTTGAGGGTGGTCATGAATTAAGGTCCTTTTCGCTCTAGGACGCATAGTTTAGGAGATATGAGCAAAACAAGTTTTTCATATAAAAATTTAAATTTTTCCATGATCTGGATGGAATTTTCAATTTTTTGAGGGTGGTCATGAATTAAGCTCCTTTTCGCTCTAGGACGCATAGTTTAGGATATATGAGCAAAACAAGTTTTTCATATAAAAATTTCAATTTTTCCATGATCTGGATGGAATTTTCAATTTTTTGAGGGTGGTCATGAATTAAGCTCCTTTTCGCTCTAGGACGCATAGTTTAGGAGATATGAGCAAAACAACTTTTTCATATAAAAATTTCAATTTTTTCAGGATTTGGATGGAATTTTCAATTTTTTGAGGGTGGTCATGAATTAAGGTCCTTTTCGCTCTAGGACGCATAGTTTAGGAGATATGAGCAAAACAAGTTTTTCATATAAAAATTTCAATTTTTTCAGGATTTGGATGGAATTTTCAATTTTTTGAGGGTGGTCATGAATTAAGCTCCTTTTCGCTCTAGGACGCATAGTTTAGGAGATATGAGCAAAACAAGTTTTTCATATAAAAATTTCAATTTTTCCATGACTTGGGTGGAATTTTCAATTTTTTGGAAATGGTCATGAATTAAGCTCCTTTTCGCTCTAGGACGCATAGTTTAGGAGATATGAGCAAAACAACTTTTTCATATAAAAATTTAAATTTTTTCAGGATTTGGATGGAATTTTCAATTTTTTAAGGGTGGTCATGAATTAAGCTCCTTTTCGCTCTAGGACGCATAGTTTAGGAGATATGAGCAAAACAAGTTTTTCATATAAAAATTTCAATTTTTCCATGATTTGGATGAAATTTTCAATTTTTTGAGGGTGGTCATGAATTAAGGTCCTTTTCGCTCTAGGACGCATAGTTTAGGAGATATGAGCAAAACAAGTTTTTCATATAAAAATTTAAATTTTTCCATGATCTGGATGGAATTTTCAATTTTTTGAGGGTGGTCATGAATTAAGCTCCTTTTCGCTCTAGGACGCATAGTTTAGGAGATATGAGCAAAACAACTTTTTCATATAAAAATTTCAATTTTTTCAGGATTTGGATGGAATTTTCAATTTTTTGAGGGTGGTCATGAATTAAGGTCCTTTTCGCTCTAGGACGCATAGTTTAGGAGATATGAGCAAAACAAGTTTTTCATATAAAAATTTCAATTTTTCCATGATTTGGATGGAATTTTCAATTTTTTGAGGGTGGTCATGAATTAAGGTCCTTTTCGCTCTAGGACGCATAGTTTAGGAGATATGAGCAAAACAAGTTTTTCATATAAAAATTTCAATTTTTCCATGATTTGGATGAAATTTTCAATTTTTTGAGGGTGGTCATGAATTAAGCTCCTTTTCGCTCTAGGACGTATAGTTTAGGAGATATGAGCAAAACAAGTTTTTCATATAAAAATTGCAATTTTTCCATGATTTGGATGGAATTTAAAATTTTTTGAGGGTGGTCATGAATTAAGCTCCTTTTCGCTCTAGGACGCATAGTTTAGGAGATATGAGCAAAACAAGTTTTTCATATAAAAATTTAAATTTTTCCATGATTTGGGTGGAATTTTCAATTTTTTGAGGGTGGTCATGAATTAAGCTCCTTTTCGCTCTAGGACGCATAGTTTAGGAGATATGAGCAAAACAAGTTTTTCATATAAAAATTTCAATTTTTCCATGATTTGGATGGAATTTTCAATTTTTTGAGGGTGGTCATGAATTAAGGTCCTTTTCGCTCTAGGACGCATAGTTTAGGAGATATGAGCAAAACAAGTTTTTCATATAAAAATTTCAATTTTTCCATGATTTGGATGAAATTTTCAATTTTTTGAGGGTGGTCATGAATTAAGCTCCTTTTCGCTCTAGGACGTATAGTTTAGGAGATATGAGCAAAACAAGTTTTTCATATAAAAATTTCAATTTTTCCATGATTTGGATGGAATTTAAAATTTTTTGAGGGTGGTCATGAATTAAGCTCCTTTTCGCTCTAGGACGCATAGTTTAGGAGATATGAGCAAAACAAGTTTTTCATATAAAAATTTCAATTTTTCCATGATTTGGGTGGAATTTTCAATTTTTTGAGGGTGGTCATGAATTAAGCTCCTTTTCGCTCTAGGGCGCATAGTTTAGGAGATATGAGCAAAACAAGTTTTTCATATAAAAATTTAAATTTTTTCAGGATTTGGATGGAATTTTCAATATTTTGGAGGTCGTCATGAATTAAGCTCCTTTTCGCTCTAGGACGCATAGTTTAAGAGATATGCGCAAAACAAGTTTTTCATATAAAAATTTCAATTTTTCCATGATTTGGATGGAATTTTCAATTTTTTGAGGGTGGTCATGAATTAAGCTCCTTTTCGCTCTAGGACGCATAGTTTAGGAGATATGAGCAAACCAAGTTTTTCATATAAAAATTTCAATTTTTCCATGATCTGGATGGAATTTTCAAATTTTTGAAGGTGGTCATGAATTAAGCTCCTTTTCGCTCTAGGACGCATAGTTTGGGGGATATGAGCAAAACAAGTTTTTCATATAAAAATTTAAATTTTTTCAAGATTTTGAAGGAATTTTCAATTTTTTGGAGGTGGTCATGAATTAAGCTCCTTTTCGCTCTAGGACGCATAGTTTAGGAGATATGAGCAAAACAAGTTTTTCATATAAAAATTTCAATTTTTCCATGATTTGGATGGAATTTTCAGTTTTTGGAGGGTGGTCATGAATTAAGGTCCTTTTCGCTCTAGGACGCATAGTTTAGGAGATATGAGCAAAACAAGTTTTTCATATAAAAATTTCAATTTTTCCATGATTTGGATGGAATTTTCAATTTTTTGAGGGTGGTCATGAATTAAGCTCCTTTTCGCTCTAGGACGCATAGTTTAGGAGATATGAGCAAAACAAGTTTTTCATATAAAAATTTCAATTTTTCCATGATTTGGATGGAATTTTCAATTTTTTGAGGGTGGTCATGAATTAAGCTCCTTTTCGCTCTAGGACGCATAGTTTAGGAGATATGAGCAAAACAAGTTTTTCATATAAAAATTTCAATTTTTTCAAGATTTTGAAGGAATTTTCAATTTTTTGGAGGTGGTCATGAATTAAGCTCCTTTTCGCTCTAGGACGCATAGTTTAGGAGATATGAGCAAAACAAGTTTTTCATATAAAAATTTCAATTTTTCCATGATTTGGATGGAATTTTCAATTTTTTGAGGGTGGTCATGAATTAAGCTCCTTTTCGCTCTAGGACTCATAGTTTAGGAGATATGAGCAAAACAAGTTTTTCATATAAAAATTTCAATTTTTCCATGATTTGGATGGAATTTTCAATTTTTGAGGGTGGTCATGAATTAAGCTCCTTTTCGCTCTAGGACGCATAGTTTAGGAGATATGAGCAAAACAAGTTTTTCATATAAAAATTTCAATTTTTCCATGATCTGGATGGAATTTTCAATTCTTTGAGGGTGGTCATGAATTAAGCTCCTTTTCGCTCTAGGACGCATAGTTTAGGAGATATGAGCAAAACAAGTTTTTCATATAAAAATTTCAATTTTTCCATGATTTGGATGGAATTTTCAATTTTTTGAGGGTGGTCATGAACTAAGCTCCTTTTCGCTCTAGGACGCATAGTTTAGGAGATATGAGCAAAACAAGTTTTTCATATAAAAATTTCAATTTTTCCATGATCTGGATGGAATTTTCAAATTTTTGAAGGTGGTCATGAATTAAGCTCCTTTTCGCTCTTGGACGCATAGTTTAGGAGATATGAGCAAAACAAGTTTTTCATATAAAAATTTCAATTTTTTCAGGATTTGGATGGAAATTTCAATTTTTTGGGGGTGGTCATGAATTAAGCTCCTTTTCGCTATAGGACGCATAGTTTAGGAGATATGAGCAAAACAAGTTTTTCATATAAAAATTTCAATTTTTCCATGATCTGGATGGAATTTTCAAATTTTTGAAGGTGGTCATGAATTAAGCTCCTTTTCGCTTTTGGACGCATATTTTAGGAGATATGAGCAAAACAAGTTTTTCATATAAAAATTTCAATTTTTCCATGATTTGGATGGAATTTTCAATTTTTTGAGGGTGGTCATGAATTAAGCTCCTTTTCGCTCTAGGACGCATAGTTTAAGAGATATGAACAAAACAAGTTTTTCATATAAAAATTTCAATTTTTCCATGATTTGGATGGAATTTTCAATTTTTTGAGGGTGGTCATGAATTAAGCTCCTTTTCGCTCTAGGACGCATAGTTTAGGAGATATGAGCAAAACAACTTTTTCATATAAAAATTTCAATTTTTTCAGGATTTGGATGGAATTTTCAATTTTTTGAGGGTGGTCATGAATTAAGCTCCTTTTCGCTCTAGGACGCATAGTTTAGGAGATATGAGCAAAACAAGTTTTTCATATAAAAATTTCAATTTTTCCATGATTTGGGTGGAATTTCCAATTTTTTGGAAATGGTCATGAATTAAGCTCCTTTTCGCTCTAGGACGCATAGTTTAGGAGATATGAGCAAAACAAGTTTTTCATATAAAAATTTAAATTTTTCCATGATTTGGATGGAATTTAAAATTTTTTGAGGGTGGTCATGAATTAAGCTCCTTTTCGCTCTAGGACGCATAGTTTAGGAGATATGAGCAAAACAAGTTTTTCATATAAAAATTTAAATTTTTCCATGATTTGGGTGGAATTTTCAATTTTTTGAGGGTGGTCATGAATTAAGCTCCTTTTCGCTCTAGGGCGCATAGTTTAGGAGATATGAGCAAAACAAGTTTTTCATATAAAAATTTAAATTTTTTCAGGATTTGGATGGAATTTTCAATATTTTGGAGGTCGTCATGAATTAAGCTCCTTTTCGCTCTAGGACGCATAGTTTAAGAGATATGCGCAAAACAAGTTTTTCATATAAAAATTTCAATTTTTCCATGATTTGGATGGAATTTTCAATTTTTTGAGGTTGGTCATGAATTAAGCTCCTTTTCGCTCTAGGACGCATAGTTTAGGAGATATGAGCAAACCAAGTTTTTCATATAAAAATTTCAATTTTTCCATGATCTGGATGGAATTTTCAAATTTTTGAAGGTGGTCATGAATTAAGCTCCTTTTCGCTCTAGGACGCATAGTTTGGGGGATATGAGCAAAACAAGTTTTTCATATAAAAATTTCAATTTTTCCATGATTTGGATGGAATTTTCAATTTTTTGAGGGTGGTCATGAATTAAGCTCCTTTTCGCTCTAGGACGCATAGTTTAGGAGATATGAACAAAACAAGTTTTTCATATAAAAATTTAAATTTTTCCATGATTTGGATGGAATTTTCAGTTTTTGGAGGGTGGTCATGAATTAAGCTCCTTTTCGCTCTAGGACGCATAGTTTAGGAGATATGAGCAAAACAAGTTTTTCATATAAAAATTTCAATTTTTCCTTGATTTGGGTGGAATTTTCAATTTTTTGAGGGTGGTCATGAATTAAGCTCCTTTTCGCTCTAGGGCGCATAGTTTAGGAGATATGAGCAAAACAAGTTTTTCATATAAAAATTTCAATTTTTCCATGATCTGGAGGGAATTTTCAATTTTTTGAGGGTGGTCATGAATTAAGCTCCTTTTCGCTCTAGGACGCATAGTTTAGGAGATATGAGCAAAACAAGTTTTTCATATAAAAATTTCAATTTTTCCATGATTTGGATGGAATTTTCAATTTTTTGAGGGTGGTCATGAATTAAGCTCCTTTTCGCTCTAGGACGCATAGTTTAGGAGATATGAGCAAAACAAGTTTTTCATATAAAAATTTCAATTTTTCCATGATTTGGATGGAATTTTCAATTTTTTGAGGGTGGTCATGAATTAAGCTCCTTTTCGCTCTAGGACGCATAGTTTAGGAGATATGAGCAAAACAAGTTTTTCATATAAAAATTTCAATTTTTTCAAGATTTTGAAGGAATTTTCAATTTTTTGGAGGTGGTCATGAATTAAGCTCCTTTTCGCTCTAGGACGCATAGTTTAGGAGATATGAGCAAAACAAGTTTTTCATATAAAAATTTCAATTTTTCCATGATTTGGATGGAATTTTCAATTTTTTGAGGGTGGTCATGAATTAAGCTCCTTTTCGCTCTAGGACTCATAGTTTAGGAGATATGAGCAAAACAAGTTTTTCATATAAAAATTTCAATTTTTCCATGATTTGGATGGAATTTTCAATTTTTTGAGGGTGGTCATGAATTAAGCTCCTTTTCGCTCTAGGACGCATAGTTTAGGAGATATGAGCAAAACAAGTTTTTCATATAAAAATTTCAATTTTTCCATGATCTGGATGGAATTTTCAATTTTTTGAGGGTGGTCATGAATTAAGCTCCTTTTCGCTCTAGGACGCATAGTTTAGGAGATATGAGCAAAACAAGTTTTTCATATAAAAATTTCAATTTTTCCATGATTTGGATGGAATTTTCAATTTTTTGAGGGTGGTCATGAACTAAGCTCCTTTTCGCTCTAGGACGCATAGTTTAGGAGATATGAGCAAAACAAGTTTTTCATATAAAAATTTCAATTTTTCCATGATCTGGATGGAATTTTCAAATTTTTGAAGGTGGTCATGAATTAAGCTCCTTTTCGCTTTTGGACGCATATTTTAGGAGATATGAGCAAAACAAGTTTTTCATATAAAAATTTCAATTTTTCCATGATTTGGATGGAATTTTCAATTTTTTGAGGGTGGTCATGAATTAAGCTCCTTTTCGCTCTAGGACGCATAGTTTAGGAGATATGAGCAAAACAAGTTTTTCATATAAAAATTTAAATTTTTCCATGATTTGGGTGGAATTTTCAATTTTTTGAGGGTGGTCATGAATTAAGCTCCTTTTCGCTCTAGGGCGCATAGTTTAGGAGATATGAGCAAAACAAGTTTTTCATATAAAAATTTAAATTTTTTCAGGATTTGGATGGAATTTTCAATATTTTGGAGGTCGTCATGAATTAAGCTCCTTTTCGCTCTAGGACGCATAGTTTAAGAGATATGCGCAAAACAAGTTTTTCATATAAAAATTTCAATTTTTCCATGATTTGGATGGAATTTTCAATTTTTTGAGGGTGGTCATGAATTAAGCTCCTTTTCGCTCTAGGACGCATAGTTTAGGAGATATGAGCAAACCAAGTTTTTCATATAAAAATTTCAATTTTTCCATGATCTGGATGGAATTTTCAAATTTTTGAAGGTGGTCATGAATTAAGCTCCTTTTCGCTCTAGGACGCATAGTTTGGGGGATATGAGCAAAACAAGTTTTTCATATAAAAATTTCAATTTTTCCATGATTTGGATGGAATTTTCAATTTTTTGAGGGTGGTCATGAATTAAGCTCCTTTTCGCTCTAGGACGCATAGTTTAGGAGATATGAACAAAACAAGTTTTTCATATAAAAATTTCAATTTTTCCATGATTTGGATGGAATTTTCAGTTTTTGGAGGGTGGTCATGAATTAAGCTCCTTTTCGCTCTAGGACGCATAGTTTAGGAGATATGAGCAAAACAAGTTTTTCATATAAAAATTTCAATTTTTCCTTGATTTGGGTGGAATTTTCAATTTTTTGAGGGTGGTCATGAATTAAGCTCCTTTTCGCTCTAGGGCGCATAGTTTAGGAGATATGAGCAAAACAAGTTTTTCATATAAAAATTTCAATTTTTCCATGATCTGGAGGGAATTTTCAATTTTTTGAGGGTGGTCATGAATTAAGCTCCTTTTCGCTCTAGGACGCATAGTTTAGGAGATATGAGCAAAACAAGTTTTTCATATAAAAATTTCAATTTTTCCATGATTTGGATGGAATTTTCAATTTTTTGAGGGTGGTCATGAATTAAGCTCCTTTTCGCTCTAGGACGCATAGTTTAGGAGATATGAGCAAAACAAGTTTTTCATATAAAAATTTCAATTTTTCCATGATTTGGATGGAATTTTCAATTTTTTGAGGGTGGTCATGAATTAAGCTCCTTTTCGCTCTAGGACGCATAGTTTAGGAGATATGAGCAAAACAAGTTTTTCATATAAAAATTTCAATTTTTTCAAGATTTTGAAGGAATTTTCAATTTTTTGGAGGTGGTCATGAATTAAGCTCCTTTTCGCTCTAGGACGCATAGTTTAGGAGATATGAGCAAAACAAGTTTTTCATATAAAAATTTCAATTTTTCCATGATTTGGATGGAATTTTCAATTTTTTGAGGGTGGTCATGAATTAAGCTCCTTTTCGCTCTAGGACTCATAGTTTAGGAGATATGAGCAAAACAAGTTTTTCATATAAAAATTTCAATTTTTCCATGATTTGGATGGAATTTTCAATTTTTTGAGGGTGGTCATGAATTAAGCTCCTTTTCGCTCTAGGACGCATAGTTTAGGAGATATGAGCAAAACAAGTTTTTCATATAAAAATTTCAATTTTTCCATGATCTGGATGGAATTTTCAATTTTTTGAGGGTGGTCATGAATTAAGCTCCTTTTCGCTCTAGGACGCATAGTTTAGGAGATATGAGCAAAACAAGTTTTTCATATAAAAATTTCAATTTTTTCAGGATTTGGATGGAATTTTAAATTTTTTGAGGGTGGTCATGAATTAAGCTCCTTTTCGCTCTAGGACGCATAGTTTAGGAGATATGAGCAAAACAAGTTTTTCATATAAAAATTTCAATTTTTCCATGATCTGGATGGAATTTTCAAATTTTTGAAGGTGGTCATGAATTAAGCTCCTTTTCGCTTTTGGACGCATATTTTAGGAGATATGAGCAAAACAAGTTTTTCATATAAAAATTTCAATTTTTCCATGATTTGGATGGAATTTTCAATTTTTTGAGGGTGGTCATGAATTAAGCTCCTTTTCGCTCTAGGACGCATAGTTTAAGAGATATGAACAAAACAAGTTTTTCATATAAAAATTTCAATTTTTCCATGATTTGGATGGAATTTTCAATTTTTTGAGGGTGGTCATGAATTAAGCTCCTTTTCGCTCTAGGACGCATAGTTTAGGAGATATGAGCAAAACAAGTTTTTCATATAAAAATTTCAATTTTTCCATGATTTGGGTGGAATTTTCAATTTTTTGAGGGTGGTCATGAATTAAGCTCCTTTTCGCTCTAGGGCGCATAGTTTAGGAGATATGAGCAAAACAAGTTTTTCATATAAAAATTTAAATTTTTCCATGATTTGGGTGGAATTTTCAATTTTTTTAGGGTGGTCATGAATTAAGCTCCTTTTCGCTCTAGGACGCATAGTTTAGGAGATATGAGTTAAACAAGTTTTTCATATAAAAATTTCAATTTTTCCATGATTTGGATGGAATTTTAAATTTTTTGAGGGTGGTCATGAATTAAGCTCCTTTTCGCTCTAGGACGCATAGTTTAGGAGATATGAGCAAAACAAGTTTTTCATATAAAAATTTCAATTTTTCCATGATTTGGATGGAATTTGAAATTTTTTGAGGGTGGTCATGAATTAAGCTCCTTTTCGCTCTAGGACGCATAGTTTAGGAGATATGAGCAAATTTTAAATTTTTTGAGGGTGGTCATGAATTAAGCTCCTTTTCGCTCTAGGACGCATAGTTTAGGAGATATGAGCAAAACAAGTTTTTCATATAAAAATTTCAATTTTTCCATGATTTGGATGGAATTTTAAATTTTTTGAGGGTGGCCATGAATTAAGCTCCTTTTCGCTCTAGGACGCATAGTTTAGGAGATATGAGCAAAACAAGTTTTTCATATAAAAATTTCAATTTTTCCATGATTTGGATGGAATTTTAAATTTTTTGAGGGTGGTCATGAATTAAGCTCCTTTTCGCTCTAGGACGCATAGTTTAGGAGATATGAGCAAAACAAGTTTTTCATATAAAAATTTCAATTTTTCCATGATCTGGATGGAATTTTCAATTTTTTGAGGGTGGTCATGAATTAAGCTCCTTTTCGCTCTAGGACGCATAGTTTAGGAGATATGAGCAAAACAAGTTTTTCATATAAAAATTTCAATTTTTCCATGATTTGGATGGAATTTTCAATTTTTTGAGGGTGGTCATGAATTAAGCTCCTTTTCACTCTAGGACTCATAGTTTAGGAGATATGAGCAAAACAAGTTTTTCATATAAAAATTTCAATTTTTCCATGATTTGGATGGAATTTTCAATTTTTTGAGGGTGGTCATGAATTAAGGTCCTTTTCGCTCTAGGACGCATATTTTAGGAGATATGAGCAAAACAAGTTTTTCATATAAAAATTTCAATTTTTCCAGGATTTGGATGCAATTTTCAATTTTTTGGGGGTGGTCATGAATTAAGCTCCTTTTCGCTCTAGGACGCATAGTTTAGGAGATATGAGCAAAACAAGTTTTTCATATAAAAATTTCAATTTTTCCATGATTTGGGTGGAATTTTCAATTTTTTGAGGGTGGTCATGAATTAAGCTCCTTTTCGCTCTAGGACGCATAGTTTAGGAGATATGAGCAAAACAAGTTTTTCATATAAAAATTTCAATTTTCCATGATCTGGATGGAATTTTCAATTTTTTTGAGGGTGGTCATGAATTAAGCTCCTTTTCGCTCTAGGACGCATAGTTTAGGAGATATGAGCAAAACAAGTTTTTCATATAAAAATTTCAATTTTTTCAGGATTTGGATGGAATTTTAAATTTTTTGAGGGTGGTCATGAATTACGCTCCTTTTCGCTCTAGGACGCATAGTTTAGGAGATATGAGCAAAACAAGTTTTTCATATAAAAATTTCAATTTTTCCATGATTTGGATGGAATTTTCAATTTTTTGGGGGTGGTCATGAATTAAGCTCCTTTTCGCTCTAGGACGCATAGTTTAGGAGATATGAGCAAAACAAGTTTTTCATATAAAAATTTCAATTTTTCCATGATTTGGATGGAATTTTCAATTTTTTGGGGGTGGTCATGAATTAAGCTCCTTTTCGCTCTAGGGCGCATAGTTTAGGAGATATGAGCAAAAACAAGTTTTTCATATAAAAATTTCAATTTTTCCATGATTTGGATGGAATTTTCAATTTTTTGGGGGTGGTCATGAATTAAGCTCCTTTTCGCTCTAGGACGCATAGTTTGGGAGATATGAGCAAAACAAGTTTTTCATATAAAAATTTCAATTTTTCCATGATTTGGATGGAATTTTCAATTTTTTGAGGGTGGTCATGAATTAAGCTCCTTTTCGCTCTAGGACGCATAGTTTAGGAGATATGAGCAAAACAAGTTTTTCATATACAAATTTCAATTTTTCCATGATTTGGATGGAATTTTCAATTTTTTGAGGGTGGTCATGAATTAAGCTCCTTTTCGCTCTAGGACGCATAGTTTAGGAGATATGAGCAAAACAAGTTTTTCATATAAAAATTTCAATTTTATCAGGATTTGGATGGAATTTTCAATTTTTTGAGGGTGGTCATGAATTAAGCTCCTTTTCGCTCTAGGACGCATAGTTTAGGAGATATGAGCAAAAACAAGTTTTTCATATAAAAATTTCAATTTTTCCATGATTTGGATGGAATTTTCAATTTTTTGAGGGTGGTCATGAACTAAGCTCCTTTTCGCTCTAGGACGCATAGTTTAGGAGATATGAGCAAAACAAGTTTTTCATATAAAAATTTCAATTTTTCCATGATTTGGGTGGAATTTTCAATTTTTTGAGGGTGGTCATGAATTAAGCTCCTTTTCGCTCTAGGACGCATAGTTTAGGAGATATGAGCAAAACAAGTTTTTCATATAAAAATTTCAATTTTCCATGATCTGGATGGAATTTTCAATTTTTTTGAGGGTGGTCATGAATTAAGCTCCTTTTCGCTCTAGGACGCATAGTTTAGGAGATATGAGCAAAACAAGTTTTTCATATAAAAATTTCAATTTTTTCAGGATTTGGATGGAATTTTAAATTTTTTGAGGGTGGTCATGAATTAAGCTCCTTTTCGCTCTAGGACGCATAGTTTAGGAGATATGAGCAAAACAAGTTTTTCATATAAAAATTTCAATTTTTCCATGATTTGGATGGAATTTTCAATTTTTTGGGGGTGGTCATGAATTAAGCTCCTTTTCGCTCTAGGACGCATAGTTTAGGAGATATGAGCAAAACAAGTTTTTCATATAAAAATTTCAATTTTTCCATGATTTGGATGGAATTTTCAATTTTTTGGGGGTGGTCATGAATTAAGCTCCTTTTCGCTCTAGGGCGCATAGTTTAGGAGATATGAGCAAAAACAAGTTTTTCATATAAAAATTTCAATTTTTCCATGATTTGGATGGAATTTTCAATTTTTTGGGGGTGGTCATGAATTAAGCCCCTTTTCGCTCTAGGACGCATAGTTTGGGAGATATGAGCAAAACAAGTTTTTCATATAAAAATTTCAATTTTTCCATGATTTGGATGGAATTTTCAATTTTTTGAGGGTGGTCATGAATTAAGCTCCTTTTCGCTCTAGGACGCATAGTTTAGGAGATATGAGCAAAACAAGTTTTTCATATAAAAATTTCAATT
The DNA here is from genome assembly GCF_050003625.1 of Haematobia irritans. Classification (NCBI taxonomy): domain Eukaryota; kingdom Metazoa; phylum Arthropoda; class Insecta; order Diptera; family Muscidae; genus Haematobia; species Haematobia irritans. The sequence continues at coordinate 205,513,455 of NC_134397.1, read as the reverse complement.
TTTCCATGATCTGGAAGGAATTTTCAATTTTTTTAGGGTGGTCATGAATTAAGCTCCTTTTCGCTCTAGGACGCATAGTTTAGGAGATATGAGCAAAACAAGTTTTTCATAAAAAAATTTCAATTTTTCCATGATTTGGGTGGAATTTTCAATTTTTTGAGGTTGGTCATGAATTAAGCTCCTTTTCGCTCTAGGACGCATAGTTTAGGAGATATGAGCAAAACAAGTTTTTCATATAAAAATTTCAATTTTTCCATGATTTGGATGGAATTTTCAATTTTTTGAGGGTGGTCATGAATTAAGCTCCTTTTCGCTCTAGGACGCATAGTTTAGGAGATATGAGTTAAACAAGTTTTTCATATAAAAATTTCAATTTTTCCATGATTTGGATGGAATTTTAAATTTTTTGAGGGTGGTCATGAATTAAGCTCCTTTTCGCTCTAGGACGCATAGTTTAGGAGATATGAGCAAAACAAGTTTTTCATATAAAAATTTCAATTTTTCCATGATTTGGATGGAATTTTAAATTTTTTGAGGGTGGTCATGAATTAAGCTCCTTTTCGCTCTAGGACGCATAGTTTAGGAGATATGAGCAAATTTAAAATTTTTTGAGGGTGGTCATGAATTAAGCTCCTTTTCGCTCTAGGACGCATAGTTTAGGAGATATGAGCAAAACAAGTTTTTCATATAAAAATTTCAATTTTTCCATGATTTGGATGGAATTTTAAATTTTTTGAGGGTGGCCATGAATTAAGCTCCTTTTCGCTCTAGGACGCATAGTTTAGGAGATATGAGCAAAACAAGTTTTTCATATAAAAATTTCAATTTTTCCATGATTTGGATGGAATTTTAAATTTTTTGAGGGTGGTCATGAATTAAGCTCCTTTTCGCTCTAGGACGCATAGTTTAGGAGATATGAGCAAAACAAGTTTTTCATATAAAAATTTCAATTTTTCCATGATCTGGATGGAATTTTCAATTTTTTGAGGGTGGTCATGAATTAAGCTCCTTTTCGCTCTAGGACGCATAGTTTAGGAGATATGAGCAAAACAAGTTTTTCATATAAAAATTTCAATTTTTCCATGATTTGGATGGAATTTTCAATTTTTTGAGGGTGGTCATGAATTAAGCTCCTTTTCACTCTAGGACTCATAGTTTAGGAGATATGAGCAAAACAAGTTTTTCATATAAAAATTTCAATTTTTCCATGATTTGGATGGAATTTTCAATTTTTTGAGGGTGGTCATGGATTAAGGTCCTTTTCGCTCTAGGACGCATATTTTAGGAGATATGAGCAAAACAAGTTTTTCATATAAAAATTTCAATTTTTCCAGGATTTGGATGCAATTTTCAATTTTTTGGGGGTGGTCATGAATTAAGCTCCTTTTCGCTCTAGGACGCATAGTTTAGGAGATATGAGCAAAACAAGTTTTTCATATAAAAATTTCAATTTTTCCATGATTTGGATGGAATTTTCAATTTTTTGAGGGTGGTCATGAATTAAGGTCCTTTTCGCTCTAGGACGCATAGTTTAGGAGATATGAGCAAAAAAAGTTTTTCATATAAAAATTTCAATTTTTCCATGATTTGGGTGGAATTTTCAATTTTTTGAGGGTGGTCATGAATTAAGCTCCTTTTCGCTCTAGGACGCATAGTTTAGGAGATATGAGCAAAACAAGTTTTTCATATAAAAATTTCAATTTTCCATGATCTGGATGGAATTTTCAATTTTTTTGAGGGTGGTCATGAATTAAGCTCCTTTTCGCTCTAGGACGCATAGTTTAGGAGATATGAGCAAAACAAGTTTTTCATATAAAAATTTCAATTTTTTCAGGATTTGGATGGAATTTTAAATTTTTTGAGGGTGGTCATGAATTAAGCTCCTTTTCGCTCTAGGACGCATAGTTTAGGAGATATGAGCAAAACAAGTTTTTCATATAAAAATTTCAATTTTTTCAGGATTTGGATGGAATTTTCAGTTTTTTGGGGGTGGTCATGAATTAAGCTCCTTTTCGCTCTAGGACGCATAGTTTAGGAGATATGAGCAAAACAAGTTTTTCATATAAAAATTTCAATTTTTCCATGATTTGGATGGAATTTTCAATTTTTTGAGGGTGGTCATGAATTAAGCTCCTTTTCGCTCTAGGACTCATAGTTTAGGAGATATGAGCAAAACAAGTTTTTCATATAAAAATTTCAATTTTTCCATGATTTGGATGGAATTTTCAATTTTTTGAGGGTGGTCATGAATTAAGCTCCTTTTCGCTCTAGGACGCATAGTTTAGGAGATATGAGCAAAACAAGTTTTTCATATAAAAATTTCAATTTTTCCATGATTTGGGTGGAATTTTCAATTTTTTGAGGGTGGTCATGAATTAAGCTCCTTTTCGCTCTAGGGCGCATAGTTTAGGAGATATGAGCAAAACAAGTTTTTCATATAAAAATTTCAATTTTTCCATGATCTGGATGGAATTTTCAATTTTTTGAGGGTGGTCATGAATTAAGCTCCTTTTCGCTCTAGGACGCATAGTTTAGGAGATATGAGCAAAACAAGTTTTTCATATAAAAATTTCAAGTTTTCCATGATTTGGGTGGAATTTTCAATTTTTTGAGGGTGGTCATGAATTAAGCTCCTTTTCGCTCTAGGACGCATAGTTTAGGAGATATGAGCAAAACAAGTTTTTCATATAAAAATTTCAATTTTTCCATGATTTGGGTGGAATTTTCAATTTTTTGAGGGTGGTCATGAATTAAGGTCCTTTTCGCTCTAGGACGCATAGTTTAGGAGATATGAGCAAAACAAGTTTTTCATATAAAAATTTCAATTTTTCCATGATTTGGATGGAATTTTCAATTTTTTGGGGGTGGTCATGAATTAAGCTCCTTTTCGCTCTAGGACGCATAGTTTAGGAGATATGAGCAAAACAAGTTTTTCATATAAAAATTTCAATTTTTCCATGATTTGGATGGAATTTTCAATTTTTTGAGGGTGGTCATGAATTAAGCTCCTTTTCGCTCTAGGACGCATAGTTTAGGAGATATGAGCAAAACAAGTTTTTCATATAAAAATTTCAATTTTTCCATGATCTGGATGGAATTTTCAATTTTTTTGAGGGTGGTCATGAATTAAGCTCCTTTTCGCTCTAGGACGCATAGTTTAGGAGATATGAGCAAAACAAGTTTTTCATATAAAAATTTCAATTTTTCCATGATCTGGATGGAATTTTCAATTTTTTGAGGGTGGTCATGAATTAAGCTCCTTTTCGCTCTAGGACGCATAGTTTAGGAGATATGAGCAAAACAAGTTTTTCATATAAAAATTTCAATTTTTCCATGATTTGGGTGGAATTTTAAATTTTTTGAGGGTGGTCATGAATTAAGCTCCTTTTCGCTCTAGGGCGCATAGTTTAGGAGATATGAGCAAAACAAGTTTTTCATATAAAAATTTAAATTTTTCCATGATTTGGATGGAATTTTCAATTTTTTGGGGGTGGTCATGAATTAAGCTCCTTTTCGCTCTAGGACGCATAGTTTAGGAGATATGAGCAAAACAAGTTTTTCATATAAAAATTTAAATTTTTCCATGATCTGGATGGAATTTTCAATTTTTTTGAGGGTGGTCATGAATTAAGCTCCTTTTCGCTCTAGGACGCATAGTTTAGGAGATATGAGCAAAACAAGTTTTTCATATAAAAATTTAAATTTTTTCAGGATTTGGATGGAATTTTCAATTTTTTGAGGGTGGTCATGAATTAAGCTCCTTTTCGCTCTAGGACGCATAGTTTAGGAGATATGAGCAAAACAAGTTTTTCATATAAAAATTTCAATTTTTCCATGATTTGGATGGAATTTTCAATTTTTTGGGGGTGGTCATGAATTAAGCTCCTTTTCGCTCTAGGACGCATAGTTTAGGAGATATGAGCAAAACAAGTTTTTCATATAAAAATTTCAATTTTTCCATGATTTGGATGGAATTTTCAATTTTTTGAGGGTGGTCATGAATTAAGGTCCTTTTCGCTCTAGGACGCATAGTTTAGGAGATATGAGCAAAACAAGTTTTTCATATAATAATTTCAATTTTTCCATGATCTGGATGGAATTTTCAAATTTTTGAAGGTGGTCATGAATTCAGCTCCTTTTCGCTCTAGGACGCATAGTTTAGGAGATATGAGCAAAACAAGTTTTTCATATAAAAATTTCAATTTTTCCATGATTTGGGTGGAATTTTCAATTTTTTGAGGGTGGTCATGAATTAAGCTCCTTTTCGCTCTAGGGCGCATAGTTTAGGAGATATGAGCAAAACAAGTTTTTCATATAAAAATTTCAATTTTTCCATGATCTGGATGGAATTTTCAATTTTTTGAGGGTGGTCATGAATTAAGCTCCTTTTCGCTCTAGGACGCATAGTTTAGGAGATATGAGCAAAACAAGTTTTTCATATAAAAATTTCAATTTTTTCAGGATTTGGATGGAATTTTCAATATTTTGGAGGTCGTCATGAATTAAGCTCCTTTTCGGTCTAGGACGCATAGTTTAGGAGATATGAGCAAAACAAGTTTTTCATATAAAAATTTCAATTTTTTCAAGATTTGGATGGAATTTTCAATTTTTTGGAGGTGGTCATGAATTAAGCTCCTTTTCGCTCTAGGACGCATAGTTTAGGAGATATGAGCAAAACAAGTGTTTCATATAAAAATTTCAATTTTTCCATGATTTGATGGAATTTTCAATTTTTTGGGGGTGGTCATGAATTAAGCTCCTTTTCGCTTTAGGACGCATAGTTTAGGAGATATGAGCAAAACAAGTTTTTCATATAAAAATTTCAATTTTTCCATGATTTGGATGGAATTTTCAATTTTTTGAGGGTGGTCATGAATTAAGCTCCTTTTCGCTCTAGGACGCATAGTTTAGGAGATATGAGCAAAACAAGTTTTTCATATAAAAATTTCAATTTTTTCCATGATTTGGGTGGAATTTTCAATTTTTTGAGGGTGGTCATGAATTAAGCTCCTTTTCGCTCTAGGGCGCATAGTTTAGGAGATATGAGCAAAACAAGTTTTTCATATAAAAATTTCAATTTTTCCATGATCTGGATGGAGTTTTCAATTTATTGAGGGTGGTCATGAATTAAGCTCCTTTTCGCTCTAGGACGCATAGTTTAGGAGATATGAGCAAAACAAGTTTTTCATATAAAAATTTCAAGTTTTCCATGATTTGGGTGGAATTTTCAATTTTTTGAGGGTGGTCATGAATTAAGCTCCTTTTCGCTCTAGGACGCATAGTTTAGGAGATATGAGCAAAACAAGTTTTTCATATAAAAATTTCAATTTTTTCAGAATTTTGGATGGAATTTTAAATTTTTTGAAGGTGGTCATGAATTAAGCTCCTTTTCGCTCTAGGACGCATAGTTTAGGAGATATGAGCAAAACAAGTTTTTCATATAAAAATTTCATTTTTTTCAGGATCTGGATGGAATTTTCAATTTTTTTGAGGGTGGTCATGAATTAAGCTCCTTTTCGCTCTAGGACGCATAGTTTAGGAGATATGAGCAAAACAAGTTTTTCATATAAAAATTTCAATTTTTCCATGATTTGGATGGAATTTTCAATTTTTTGGGGGTGGTCATGAATTAAGCTCCTTTTCGCTCTAGGACGCATAGTTTAGGAGATATGAGCAAAACAAGTTTTTCATATAAAAATTTCAATTTTTCCATGATTTGGATGGAATTTTCAATTTTTTGAGGGTGGTCATGAATTAAGGTCCTTTTCGCTCTAGGACGCATAGTTTAGGAGATATGAGCAAAACAAGTTTTTCATATAAAAATTTCAATTTTTCCATGATCTGGATGGAATTTTCAAATTTTTGAAGGTGGTCATGAATTCAGCTCCTTTTCGCTCTAGGACGCATAGTTTAGGAGATATGAGCAAAACAAGTTTTTCATATAAAAATTTCAATTTTTCCATGATTTGGGTGGAATTTTCAATTTTTTGAGGGTGGTCATGAATTAAGCTCCTTTTCGCTCTAGGGCGCATAGTTTAGGAGATATGAGCAAAACAAGTTTTTCATATAAAAATTTCAATTTTTCCATGATCTGGATGGAATTTTCAATTTTTTGAGGGTGGTCATGAATTAAGCTCCTTTTCGCTCTAGGACGCATAGTTTAGGAGATATGAGCAAAACAAGTTTTTCATATAAAAATTTCAATTTTTTCAGGATTTGGATGGAATTTTCAATATTTTGGAGGTCGTCATGAATTAAGCTCCTTTTCGGTCTAGGACGCATAGTTTAGGAGATATGAGCAAAACAAGTTTTTCATATAAAAATTTCAATTTTTTCAAGATTTGGATGGAATTTTCAATTTTTTGGAGGTGGTCATGAATTAAGCTCCTTTTCGCTCTAGGACGCATAGTTTAGGAGATATGAGCAAAACAAGTGTTTCATATAAAAATTTCAATTTTTCCATGATTTGATGGAATTTTCAATTTTTTGGGGGTGGTCATGAATTAAGCTCCTTTTCGCTTTAGGACGCATAGTTTAGGAGATATGAGCAAAACAAGTTTTTCATATAAAAATTTCAATTTTTCCATGATTTGGGTGGAATTTTCAATTTTTTGAGGGTGGTCATGAATTAAGCTCCTTTTCGCTCTAGGACGCATAGTTTAGGAGATATGAGCAAAACAAGTTTTTCATATAAAAATTTCAATTTTTTCCATGATTTGGGTGGAATTTTCAATTTTTTGAGGGTGGTCATGAATTAAGCTCCTTTTCGCTCTAGGACGCATAGTTTAGGAGATATGAGCAAAACAAGTTTTTCATATAAAAATTTCAATTTTTTCAGGGTTTGGATGGAATTTTCAATTTTTTGAGGGTGGTCATGAATTAAGCTCCTTTTCGCTCTAGGGCGCATAGTTTAGGAGATATGAGCAAAACAAGTTTTTCATATAAAAATTTCAATTTTTCCATGATCTGGATGGAATTTTCAATTTTTTGAGGGTGGTCATGAATTAAGCTCCTTTTCGCTCTAGGACGCATAGTTTAGGAGATATGAGCAAAACAAGTTTTTCATATAAAAATTTCAAGTTTTCCATGATTTGGGTGGAATTTTCAATTTTTTGAGGGTGGTCATGAATTAAGCTCCTTTTCGCTCTAGGACGCATAGTTTAGGAGATATGAGCAAAACAAGTTTTTCATATAAAAATTTCAATTTTTCCATGATTTGGATGGAATTTTCAATTTTTTTGAGGGTGGTCATGAATTAAGCTCCTTTTCGCTCTAGGACGCATAGTTTAGGAGATATGAGCAAAACATGTTTTTCATATAAAAATTTCAATTTTTTCAGGGTTTGGATGGAATTTTCAAATTTTTGAGGGTGGTCATGAATTAAGCTCCTTTTCGCTCTAGGACGCATAGTTTAGGAGATATGAGCAAAACAAGTTTTTCATATAAAAATTTCAAGTTTTCCATGATTTGGGTGGAATTTTCAATTTTTTGGGGGTGGTCATGAATTAAGCTCCTTTTCGCTCTAGGACGCATAGTTTAGGAGATATGAGCAAAACAAGTTTTTCATATAAAAATTTCAATTTTTCCATGATTTGGATGGAATTTTCAATTTTTTGAGGGTGGTCATGAATTAAGGTCCTTTTCGCTCTAGGACGCATAGTTTAGGAGATATGAGCAAAACAAGTTTTTCATATAAAAATTTCAATTTTTCCATGATCTGGATGGAATTTTCAAATTTTTGAAGGTGGTCATGAATTAAGCTCCTTTTCGCTCTAGGACGCATAGTTTAGGAGATATGAGCAAAACAAGTTTTTCATATAAAAATTTCAATTTTTTCAGGATTTGGATGGAACTTTCAATTTTTTGGGGGTGGTCATGAATTAAGCTCCTTTTCGCTCTAGGACGCATAGTTTAGGAGATATGAGCAAAACAAGATTTTCATATAAAAATTTCAATTTTTCCATGATTTGGATGGAATTTTCAATTTTTTGAGGGTGGTCATGAATTAAGGTCCTTTTCGCTCTAGGACGCATTGTTTAGGAGATATGAGCAAAACAAGTTTTTCATATAAAAATTTCAATTTTTCCATGATTTGGATGGAATTTTCAATTGTTTGAGGGTGGTCATGAATTAAGCTCCTTTTCGCTCTAGGACGCATAGTTTAGGAGATATGAGCAAAACAAGTTTTTCATATAAAAATTTCAATTTTTCCATGATTTGGGTGGAATTTTCAATTTTTTGAGGGTGGTCATGAATTAAGCTCCTTTTCGCTCTAGGGCGCATAGTTTAGGAGATATGAGCAAAACAAGTTTTTCATATAAAAATTTCAATTTTTCCATGATCTGGATGGAATTTTCAATTTTTTGAGGGTGGTCATGAATTAAGCTCCTTTTCGCTCTAGGACGCATAGTATAGGAGATATGAGCAAAACAAGTTTTTCATATAAAAATTTCAATTTTTTCAGGATTTGGATGGAATTTTTTCATATAAAAATTTCAATTTTTTCAGGATTTGGATGGAATTTTCAATTTTTTGGGGGTGGTCATGAATTAAGCTCCTTTTCGCTCTAGGACGCATAGTTTAGGAGATATGAGCAAAACAAGTTTTTCATATAAAAATTTCAATTTTTCCATGATCTGGATGGAATTTTCAAATTTTTGAAGGTGGTCATGAATTAAGCTCCTTTTCGCTCTAGGACGCATAGTTTAGGAGATATGAGCAAAACAAGTGTTTCATATAAAAATTTCAATTTTTCCATGATTTGATGGAATTTTCAATTTTTTGGGGGTGGTCATGAATTAAGCTCCTTTTCGCTCTAGGACGCATAGTTTAGGAGATATGAGCAAAACAAGTTTTTCATATAAAAATTTCAATTTTTCCATGATATGGATGGAATTTTCAAATTTTTGAAGGTGGTCATGAATTAAGGTCCTTTTCGCTCTAGGACGCATAGTTTAGGAGACACGAGCAAAACAAGTTTTTCATATAAAAAATTCAATTTTTTCAGGATTTGGAGGGAATTTTCAATTTTTTGGGGGTGGTCATGAATTAAGCTCCTTTTCGCTCTAGGACGCATAGTTTAGGAGATATGAGCAAAACAAGTTTTTCATATAAAAATTTCAATTTTTCCATGATTTGGATGGAATTTTCAATTTTTTGAGGGTGGTCATGAATTAAGCTCCTTTTCGCTCTAGGACGCATAGTTTAGGAGATATGAGCAAAACAAGTTTTTCATATAAAAATTTCAATTTTTCCATGATTTGGGTGGAATTTTCATTTTTTTGAGGGTGGTCATGAATTAAGGTCCTTTTCGCTCTAGGGCGCATAGTTTCGGAGATATGAGCAAAACAAGTTTTCATATAAAAATTTCAATTTTTCCATGATCTGGATGGAATTTTCAATTTTTTGAGGGTGGTCATGAATTAAGCTCCTTTTCGCTCTAGGACGCATAGTTTAGGAGATATGAGCAAAACAAGTTTTTCATAAAAAAATTTATATTTTTTCAGGATTTGGATGGAATTTTCAATATTTTGGAGATCGTCATGAATTAAGCTCCTTTTCGCTCTAGGACGCATAGTTTAGGAGATATGAGCAAAACAAGTTTTTCATAAAAAAATTTATATTTTTTCAGGATTTGGATGGAATTTTCAATATTTTGGAGGTCGTCATGAATTAAGCTCCTTTTCGCTCTAGGACGCATAGTTTAGGAGATATGAGCAAAACAAGTTTTTCATATAAAAATTTAAATTTTTTCACGATTTGGGTGGAATTTTCAATTTTTTGAGGGTGGTCATGAATTAAGCTCCTTTTCGCTCTAGGACGCATAGTTTAGGAGATATGAGCAAAACAAGTTTTTCATATAAAAATTTCAATTTTTTCAGGATTTGGATGGAATTTTCAATTTTTTTGGGGTGGTCATGAATTAAGCTCCTTTTCGCTCTAGGACGCATAGTTTAGGAGATATGAGCAAAACAAGTTTTTCATATAAAAATTTCAATTTTTCCATGATTTGGATGGAATTTTCAATTTTTTGTGGGTGGTCATGAATTAAGCTCCTTTTCGCTCTAGGACGCATAGTTTAGGAGATATGAGCAAAACAAGTTTTTCATATAAAAATTTAAATTTTTTCACGATTTGGGTGGAATTTTCAATTTTTTGAGGGTGGTCATGAATTAAGCTCCTTTTCGCTCTAGGACGCATAGTTTAGGAGATATGAGCAAAACAAGTTTTTCATATAAAAATTTCAATTTTTTCAGGATTTGGATGGAATTTTCAATTTTTTTGGGGTGGTCATGAATTAAGCTCCTTTTCGCTCTAGGACGCATAGTTTAGGAGATATGAGCAAAACAAGTTTTTCATATAAAAATGTCAATTTTTCCATTATTTGGATGGAATTTTCAATTTTTTGGGGGTGGTCATGAATTAAGCTCCTTTTCGCTCTAGGACGCATAGTTTAGGAGATATGAGCAAAACAAGTTTTTCATATAAAAATTTCAATTTTTGCATGATTTGGATGGAATTTTCAATTTTTTGGGGGTGGTCATGAATTAAGCTCCTTTTCGCTCTAGGACGCATAGTTTAGGAGATATGAGCAAAACAAGTTTTTCATATAAAAATTTCAATTTTTTCAGGATTTGGATGGAATTTTCAATTTTTTTGGGGTGGTCATGAATTAAGCTCCTTTTCGCTCTAGGACGCATAGTTTAGGAGATATGAGCAAAACAAGTTTTTCATATAAAAATTTCAATTTTTCCATGATTTGGGTGGAATTTTCAATTTTTTGAGGGTGGTCATGAATTAAGCTCCTTTTCGCTCTAGGACGCATAGTTTAGGAGATATGAGCAAAACAAGTTTTTCATATAAAAATTTCAATTTTTTCAGGATTTGGATGGAATTTTCAATTTTTTGGGGGTGGTCATGAATTAAGCTCCTTTTCGCTCTAGGACGCATAGTTTAGGAGATATGAGCAAAACAAGTTTTTCATATAAAAATTTCAATTTTTCCATGATTTGGATGGAATTTTCAATTTTTTGAGGGTGGTCATGAATTAAGCTCCTTTTCGCTCTAGGACTCATAGTTTAGGAGATATGAGCAAAACAAGTTTTTCATATAAAAATTTCAATTTTTCCATGATTTGGATGGAATTTTCAATTTTTTGAGGGTGGTCATGAATTAAGCTCCTTTTCGCTCTAGGAAGCATAGTTTAGGAGATATGAACAAAACAAGTTTTTCATATAAAAATTTCAATTTTTCCATGATTTGGGTGGAATTTTCAATTTTTTGAGGGTGGTCATGAATTAAGCTCCTTTTCGCTCTAGGGCGCATAGTTTAGGAGATATGAGCAAAACAAGTTTTTCATATAAAAATTTCAATTTTTCCATGATTTGGATGGAATTTTCAATTTTTTGGGGGTGGTCATGAATTAAGCTCCTTTTCGCTCTAGGACGCATAGTTTAGAAGATATGAGCAAAACAAGTTTTTCATATAAAAATTTCAATTTTTCCATTATTTGGATGGAATTTTCAATTTTTTGGGGGTGGTCATGAATTAAGCTCCTTTTCGCTCTAGGACGCATAGTTTAGGAGATATGAGCAAAACAAGTTTTTCATATAAAAATTTCAATTTTTTCAGGATTTGGATGGAATTTTCAATTTTTTTGGGGTGGTCATGAATTAAGCTCCTTTTCGCTCTAGGACGCATAGTTTAGGAGATATGAGCAAAACAAGTTTTTCATATAAAAATTTCAATTTTTCCATGATTTGGGTGGAATTTTCAATTTTTTGAGGGTGGTCATGAATTAAGCTCCTTTTCGCTCTAGGACGCATAGTTTAGGAGATATGAGCAAAACAAGTTTTTCATATAAAAATTTCAATTTTTTCAGGATTTGGATGGAATTTTCAATTTTTTGGGGGTGGTCATGAATTAAGCTCCTTTTCGCTCTAGGACGCATAGTTTAGGAGATATGAGCAAAACAAGTTTTTCATATTAAAATTTCAATTTTTCCATGATCTGGATGGAATTTTCAAATTTTTGAAGGTGGTCATGAATTAAGCTCCTTTTCGCTCTAGGACGCATAGTTTGGGAGATATGAGCAAAACAAGTTTTTCATATAAAAATTTCAATTTTTCCATGATTTGGATGGAATTTTCAATTTTTTGAGGGTGGTCATGAATTAAGCTCCTTTTCGCTCTAGGACGCATAGTTTAGGAGATATGAACAAAACAAGTTTTTCATATAAAAATTTCAATTTTTCCATGATTTGGATGGAATTTTAAATTTTTTTGGGGGTGGTCATGAATTAAGCTCCTTTTCGCTCTAGGACGCATAGTTTAGGATATATGAGCAAAACAAGTTTTTCATATAAAAATTTCAATGTTTCCATGATTTGGGTGGAATTTTCAATTTTTTGAGGGTGGTCATGAATTAAGCTCCTTTCGCTCTAGGGCGCATAGTTTAGGAGATATGAGCAAAACAAGTTTTTCATATAAAAATTTCAATTTTTCCATGATCTGGATGGAATTTTAAATTTTTTGAGGGTGGTCATGAATTAAGCTCCTTTTCGCTCTAGGACGCATAGTTTAGGAGATATGAGCAAAACAAGTTTTTCATATAAAAATTTCAATTTTTCCATGATTTGGATGGAATTTTCAATTTTTTGATTGTGGTCATGAATTAAGCTCCTTTTCGCTCTAGGACTCATAGTTTAGGAGATATGAGCAAAACAAGTTTCTCATATAAAAATTTCAATTTTTCCATGATTTGGATGGAATTTTCAATTTTTTGAGGGTGGTCATGAATTAAGGTCCTTTTCGCTCTAGGACGCATAGTTTAGGAGATATGAGCAAAACAAGTTCTTCATATCAAAATTTCAATTTTTTCAGGATATGGATGAAATTTTCAATTTTTTGGGGATGGTCATGAATTAAGCTCCTTTTCGCTCTAGGACGCATAGTTTAGGAGATATGAGCAAAACAAGTTTTTCATATAAAAATTTCAATTTTTTCAGGATTTGGATGGAATTTTCAATTTTTTGGGGGTGGTCATGAATTAAGCTCCTTTTCGCTCTAGGACGCATAGTTTAGGAGATATGAGCAAAACAAATTTTTCATATAAAAATTTCAATTTTTACATGATATGGATGGAATTTTCAAATTTTTGAAGGTGGGCATGAATTAAGCTCCTTTTCGC